>NW_006291007.1:1146720-1159945 GCF_000327345.1 Myotis davidii
CTTATTCCTATGTAATTATTCTTTTCTTGTTTACCAGAGTTTCGTGTCTCGCCCCAGCTGCTTCCGCAGCTCAATGGGAGCAGAAACCTCGTCTGTCTGGGTTGTCCCTGCACACCCAGACAAGAATACAGACGTGGTTGCCATCAAAATTTCCAAGGCAACTCGATGACATGGAGAAATGCTTCTTAAGCCACTATGCTATATGAGGAAACTGTTCATAAAATTGTATCTCGTATAAGCAGGAAGATTCCAAATTTTAAAATATGTCCAGTTATAAATGTGTAAAAGATTATAAGGACATATATTAAAGTATTAACAAGGATGATGATACCTTTTCGCGTGGAGAAATCTGGTGACAGAAATAACCTAAAGTATGCTGCACATTACAATATACAGGTGGATGTATCATAGAACTGTACCCCTGAAACCGAAATAATTTTATTAACCAATGTCACCCCAGTAAGTTCAACAAAAATTCAATTTAAAAAATAATGGAAAAAAGGAAATAATACCAAGTATGCTAAAAGTGCCCAACTATAACCAAAGGTGGAAAGAACAGAAAACACGTTGTAAGGATGAAGAACAAATAAGTAAACGGACTTAATAATCATAACAGAACTAAGGACACTGACTATCTGGGTAAGTTATGATTCATTTGTTAACACACTGGTCAGCTCACATGACAGTCACACCCCATTGAGCTTGAACAGAACACACCTGTGGAGTGAAAAACCATTAGCCGAGGATGCTGGTGGTGCCTAACCCTGGCTGCAGAGAATCACCGGGGCTCATAGGAGGCTTACTACCTCAGACTCTCCAGAGGTCGGGCCCAGGGAACCTGTATGTTTTTAAAGCTGGGCCATGCTGATACAGCACCAAAGGTGAGAGCCCTCCCCCTTAGGATAAATCAAGACGGTAAGAGAAGAGGTTCCTTTTCAGTAAAGGTTTCAGATAAAACAGGAGCCTCAGAGGCAGAGATGCAAACAGTAATCGCTTCTGCCGATAGCAGCTGCCCACTGCACAGCACCAAGCCATCACAGAGTGTGCACGGGGCGGAAAAATCCACTCAGCATGCTTTGGTTTGTTCCAATCACACAAATAATTCAAATACCAAGGGGAGCGATACGCGTTAGAGGAGCACCTTTCCTACTCAGAACTCAGCCTCGGCCTACATGCCTTGCCAGCCGAACCTATCAAAGCAATCGAAAAACACCTCTGAGCAGAGAAGAGAAAAAAAAAACAGACATCTCAGAGCTCCTGTCCTACACCCAAGACGCCCCAGACAAACCCTGTCTTCCTCACGCTCCCCCCAGGAGCTCATCCCAGAGCCAGCCAGATTTGTACACTAAGAGGGGAGGGAGTGTTCACAGGGAAGTGCCCTGAAAGAGACAATAGAAAGTCACCCAGATGCTTTAAAACTTTAAACTGTTAAACTGTTCAGATCAATTCGGTGTGGAACTAAACCTTTCCCATAATCCATAAATCCCAAGCGCATGAAAACAATTGTTCAGAATTTCGGTCATGATGACCTAAGTCATTTAAGAAGAAAATTAAATTATATTCTTCACATTCTACTTAAGGAGTAGACCGGAGGGAGCATTACATTTAAGTATACCCTCAATGTGTTACAAACAATAAACAACGCACCTATCATCTCATTTAATGATATCACCTTGTAACGTAGGGACCAGTTCCATTTTATGATGGGGTGATAGAGGCTCAGAGAACTGAAGTAAATTGTTTTAAGTCGCACAATAGGTAGTACCGCCATAGTGTGGTCTGGGTAACGGAACGATTTCCTCTGCTCATTATGTCAGACTGCACTGCCAGTGTTCACATTATTTTGGTTGGAAATATTTCCCTGTATGTGTTTACAAGGATCAAAGCCAGCTGGAAAACAATCACCTACAACAGTGGTTTATCAAACTGGTTTTTGTTGTGTGTTTTTTCCAACCTGATAGCATTTTTTTCTGAACAAAAAATTTCTTGGCACCCCAATACGTAGAAGCACAGTTGCTTGATTAAAAGCCATAGTCAGCAGGGGGCCGGAAGCCCTGTTCCACCCCACCTAGAATCCTCAGGTACCTCATGGCCCGGGACACCACAGAATAAATTCAGAGTAAGAAAACAGCACCCATCTAAATATGTACAGTCATTGGATTGGCTGAATAAAAACATGTCCCTTAGAGATAGTCAACAAAGGATACAAAGCTATACAAAAGCATCTCGATGCTGGTAAAAAGAATATGGTCAAACGCTAAGGCAAGCAACAACAGGACACAGGCAAGAGTCCAGTGCCACTAAAGTCTGTTTTCTCCCTGGTATATCAGGCACCCTGCCTGAGTTCTACAGGCCTTTTAAAAGAAAAAGTCCACCAGTTCACAAAGACTCCAAATATATGTTAGTATTCCCTCTCCCGCTCCAAGAGTAATGGTAGTTTCACTATCCTACCTTCCCAAAGACAGTAGGTACAACAGAAAAATCAGAGTATATAATGATGTCCAATACATACATAAAATATACAGTACATACACAGTTCAGGCAGGAATCAGAGAGGCAGAGATATTATGTATCTATTTATTCATTCACTGGAGGAGGCGAAAACATTTTGCCTGCAATGCCTGGAAATAAGCCTTCAGAGATAAAGACTTGGCCCTTGCCCTCGGGGCCAGAAACTAGAGGTTAGGACACAAATGGGAACTGACAGGACAGGTTGAATGCAATGAGAAGCTCCTCACAGTTCACTTACTGACATTTAAACCACTCTAGAGATGTTGGTTTTAAGGGCTTTTTAAAATTATTATTTTTTGAAATTCTTAATTATAGGAACATATAGGCTAGAAAGGCACATTGGGCAAACTCAAACTCTCTCTTGAGGACGTTTATCATAAACTTAAAACAACTAAGACGTCTGTAAAAGCCAAAACGGAAACAACCAATTTAGGGTTCTCCAAAATAAACGTAAGGTTTTTAATGGAGTTCGACCTTTTTTTTTTTTTAATTGACTATAAATTTTTTCTTGACTTTATATTGAACACAAAGCAGTGGTCTGAGACGGAGCCATTCGGGATCACTCTGACCCCGAGACGGACGATCCTCTATTGTACAAGTTACTCAAAGCAGACTTTGTGGTCAGAGGGGAAAAAATGGTTTGAATTTCTCTTGGTGTTTGCTTCATTGTTTCAGATGAAGCCATTTTTAGAATAATTCATTTGCTTCTAGAAGTAATGGGACCCTTGAATATACATAATAGTAGTAATTCTGCCCCCTCCCCCCCACAAGTGTTAGTAGTATGATTGTGGGAGATACATGGAGAGAAAAAAAAGCAAAGTTGTTCCTTGATACAGTGGGGCCTTGACTTACGAGTGTCCCGACTAACGAATTTTTCGAGATATGAGCCGTCTCTCGGCCAATTTTCTGCTTTGAGTTGCGAGCTAAAATTCGGGTTACGAGCCAGCTTCAGATACCCCACCGCTAGTTGGCACAGCGAATGTCACAGTGAACGCCACAACATCAGCCCAGCATCACGTGTCTCACTCGTTCACCCCAACCCTCCCCAACCTTTCGGCTGTAAATTGAGTCAGTTCAATGCTTCTCTGCCTCTGTATCATCAGGTTGTAATGTTCATTACCCATAAGCTATGGTACATCTACACAATGGAATACTACGCTGCTATAAAAAAGAAGGAATTCTTACCAATTGCAGCAGCATGGATGGAACTGGAGAGCATTATGCTACGTGAAATAAGCCAGTCAATGAAAGAAAAATACCACATGATCTCACTCATTTGTGGATATATCTTTTTCCATCTATCCCATTTGGGTTTTTCACTTTTATTTTTTTAATATACATTTTTATTCACTTCAGAGAGGAATTGAGAGGGACAGAGAGATAGAAACATCAATGATGAGAGAGAATCATTGATTGGCTGCCTCCTGCACACCCCCTGCTGGGATCAAGCCAATAACCAGGGCATATGCCCTGACCAGGAATTGAACCATGACCTTCTGGTTCATAGGTCGATGCTCAACCACTGAGCCACACTGGCTGGCAAGCTGGCCGGCTGGCGAACCCATTTTTTTTTTAAAGAACTCTGAATTGGCTCATGACTCTTTTAAAAACTACTGTCAGCAGTAAGCAATCTTATTAAAGCAAAGTCGCTTTACTAGAGTTAACACTTTACTCTCACTAAGGTGAAGTCATTTCTATACTGCGCACCAAGGACACAAAACATGGGGGGAATGGAGGTCTCGTTTAGCCGTAACAGTAACTTCTCCCACAAGAGCAGGCATGCCTGGAAACTTAAATATCTTTGAGGGCGCGGCTGGGACAATGAAGGACTGAAAGGTGGGCAAAGTCTCAAGAGGGACCAGCTGATGCTCTCGAATCCCTTCTCCATCCAATGAAATCACTTATAAGAACCCTTCACTTTAAAATGATCTCCTTCCAAAAAGCAGATCATCCCCATTTCACCAATTAGACATCTGAAAATTTCCACTTTCTTTTCTAGGCCCGAAGGCAAGACACACTTTTTTAACTGAGCCAAGTTTTTCTCTGGCCCTGTCATCAGGGCCTGCCTCCCCAAGAATAAACTGAGCTCGAACTATATCCCCCACACCCCTTTCCACCCGAGTTCCCTTCTCCATCTCAGGTATACCTCACCCTGAACAGTTACACACTGCCAAATTACCTCTCAACAATGACAGTCTCAGCCCCTCCTTCTAACTGATCTCATCGAGGCACGAGAAAGAAGGGATCGAGCTAATTTACATGAATGCATCTGTGCCGCAGTAGAAGTGTTTGGCTTTTTAAACTCTAGTTGGGAGGATGTGGGGCAGCATTAGACAGGAATGACAAAAAGTGCAGACGGTGTGGAGGGAAATATTTTTGAGCAATGGAAGCTGGCTTACAGCATGGCCAGCCCCCTCGTGCTGAGAGTGGGTGAGGAGAGAGAAGGAAAGGTGAGGACGGCGGGGGTCATTGAGCAGTGGGGGCCGCCTGAAGGGGGCTGCTTCCAAATGAGAGACCATCTACTTCCAACAAGGGTCTGCTCAGGTTCTACCCCCTCACAGAGCCCTTTCCACTGACTCCCAATTCCATTCTCTCTTTTCCTGAAATTCCCTCAGAACTCTAGTACATAACATACATACAGCTCAATTATATTGTCACCAGTCCTCTTATTTATTCTTATTTAAAAAAATACTTTTATTGATTTCAGAGAGGAAGGGAGATGGAGAGATAGAAACATCAATGAGGAGACAGAATCATTGGTCAGCTGCCTCCTGCATGCCCCCTACTGGGGATCAAGCCCGCAACCCGGGCATGTGCCTTGACCGGGAATCGAACAAAGGCCTCCTCACCACAGTACCCAACACAACGTTAAGCACACAGGCAAGAATTCAAGTATGTAGTTGCTAACTTTAAAGCCAGGAGATTATATTACAAATACAGGTCTATAATTTAATAAGGAAACAAGTTACATATTAAAACAAACAAAACAACTTTCTACTTTAAGTTCCTCACCCAGCTACAATGCGTGGTGACTAACGTCGCCAACCTTTGTGAAAGCAGAGAACAGTGTGACTTGCAGAATAAAATATTTTGGAAATTTTTAATATGAATAGCAGATTTCCTTTTCCAAAGAGTTGAAAACAATTTTCAGAGATTAAACCGTGGTGCCTCTGGAGGGAGCAGGAGTATGAGTATGGGTGGGGTGATAGTTATGCAGAGAATTGGGAATGGCAAAGGAACTTGGTTCACAGGACTGGGGACAGCGGGCCACCGACCGAACATCTGCTCTGCTACGGATATCGCGTTGCGTGTAGTACAGGTGCTATAACTGAGTCTTCATAATAACACATCATCTTTACAGATGAAGAAACAGAGGCTCAGGGAGGCAAACTTACTTGTCCAAGGCCACAAAGGTGGTAGTAAGTGGACAGAAATAGGATAAGGTCCTGATTTGTCCATCTCCAATGATCTTGCTCTCTCTACTAGGTAACTACAAGCCCTTCCACAACATTTTTCATCCTTGGCTTCCAAACACACCAAAGCAAACAGATCTGTCTTCATGAGGAAGGAAGAAGTGAAAGTAAACCTCCAGCAACAACAGGATCAGGGCAGGGAGGTGAGGCCATTTGGGAAGGATTCAGGAAGATAGTTAACATTAGTCGGGTGGGCATTATGTACCAAGAACTGACCAGACACTTTTTACACATCATGTGATTTCATCCCAATAATCCTGAAAAGCAATCATTTTATATAGTACTAGTGGCCCAGTGCACGGATTCGTGCACATTGAAAGGGAATCTGGTGCGGGTGAACCAGATTTGGGGCCGACAGGGCCCCAGCAGCAAGCTAACCCACGGCCAATTCCATGAGGAATCGGGCTCCCTCCTCCCTCCTCTCTGGGTGCGGGTGAACCAGATTTCGGGCTGACAGGGCCCCAGCAGCAACCTAACCTACTGGTCGGAGCGTTTGCCCCCTGGTGGTCATTGCACGTCATAGCTACTGGTCCAACAGTCGAATGGTCGCTTAGGCTTTTATATAGAGAGATAAGGAAACTGAGACTTAGGCAAGTTAACTTACCCTAAGTCTTAAAGCAAAAAAAGACTAGAAGTGGCCCAGCTGGCCTGACTCAGGAGGTCACGGTTTAATTCCCGGTCAGGGCATATGCCTGGGTTGTGGACTTGATCCCCAGTAGGGGGCATGCAGGAGGCAGCCGATCAATGATTCCCTCTCATCATTGATGTTTCTATCTCTCTCTCCCTCTCCCTGCCTCTCTGAAAACAATAAAAATATATTTTAGAAAAAGAGTAGAAGTGAAGCTGGGTTTTAAACTTGGTCAGTTAGGTCTCAAAGACTGTGCTCTTTCCATTGCTCCCTGTTGCAAGCATGCTCTCCCCCCTCTTCTTCCCATAAATGCCCAAAACTAACGTTTGGGGAAACTGTTCTATTAAGAGATCTAACCAGTAATTATATGGCAGTTGAACCGAAAGGAGCCTGCTTCCCACAGGAAATAAAACTGTCATCTCGACCCGAGGAATGTAACAGACAAGGAGAGAGAGGCTTCCAATGTATATTTTAAAATGCTGTTACCCTCTGAACCCATTCATGGATGGAGCTGACATTTTTATAGGCCCTGTCAGGGAGGCTCATCAACAGCTCATCGACCCCGCCGGGCTGAACCACCACGGACAGCAGTTTCCAGCTCGCTCCACTGAGCAGGGCCAGTGATCCTCTCCAGTCCAACAGCAACCCAGCGATGGGTGCCAGAGAATGGCCATAAAACAGGACCAGTCCTGGAGAGAGAGGCCTTTTGGCTGAGCTGGCTCCGACGTAGGTGACAATGTCAACAAACGGCTCTCCGCATTAGGGTAATAATCCACAGTGCAGACAACTTACACCAGGGCCATTAAATAAACACATCTCTGTCCATATACTGGAGGCACCATCTTGTCTTCATATTAAGCAAAAAGGCCAAAGCTCATCTCTTGAATGCAGAAGTAGAATCCTTCTGAAATCTACAGTGAAACGCACCAGCGGCCGCTCCTGAGGGCTTGCCTCCACCCATATCTGGCTCTATTTGGGAGCTAAATTCAGCAAAAGTCTCCAGGGTCAACAAATGACCCCAAGTAAAAATAGTCCTGGAAATCTGTCATGGAGGGAGCAGGAAAGGAAACGAGACGGCAGGGTGATTCACTCCAAATGGCAGCTCCCAAAACCAAAAGCTCATTTCTCTGTCCCAACCCGAAGCCAATGTGCAAAACAGGCACAGCGCACGCTGTCCTTTTCCGAAGGCCTCTGGAAGGGGCTGCCAAAGAATTTCACAGGGAAGCCAAAAAGATTTAGTGTGCCATTCACCCCTCCTACAAATCTAACCAGGGCCACTTCAAACCAACACTCTGAACCAACTGCAGGTTTATCCTTGCTTGAAGACCACCCAGAGTAGCTAAGCTTTGCCCCTGGCAAGCAAGAGGGATCCTTCATCCCACCAAACTTTCCAAATGACCAAAGAGCTGCCGAGAAAGAGGACGGAGATTGCGCTGTGTGTGTGTGTGTGTGTGTGTGTGTGTGTGTGTGTATGCGCGTGCGCCTCTTCTCTGCCTTTCTAATTCTACACCTCACTCCTCCCACCACCACAGTTAAGATGTATTAAAATAAGTATAATATATTTTAGAAGATTATATGCTTTTTCAAATTAAGGATTCTACTGGTTGAAAAATAATCAGCCTATATTTAACTGCGCAGGTAACTCATTTTAAGATGCAGGGAACACCTAGGTGCCCGATTTTGCAACACAAAGGGAGAGGTGTGTTGGCATCGCAGCCACTCACCTGCACTGTCCCTTTAAAGCCCTGTTCCTGATGCTGAGTTCATAATTTATGCTCTTTTCCTGAAAGATGGTTCCCCACCTCCTCAACTGTAAGGAGTTTCAAAGGACCACAAGGCCTGGACCCACCTCTGGGCAGGCTCTCTGTCTTCGAAGAGCTCGCAATCTGGTGGGCAGGGAGGTGTGTGGAGAACAACGCCATCCTATGATACATTCTCTCTAACAGCAGGACCAAGTGTCCACGTACCCTGGGCGCACAGGTAAGAGTGAAATGAACCCTGACGTGGAGGACTGGGAGAGACGTCTCAGAACTGGTCTCTAAGAATGAGTAACAGTGTGACAGGCAGGGAGGGTAGAGATGAGGGAAGGAGGAGAACATTCCGAGAGACAGAGAACAGCCCAGGCCTGTGGCTCTCCAATGGGGACTATGTCCCCTCGCCCCAACGGGTATTTAGCAATATCTGGAGACATCCTGGTGGTGTAAATGGGAGGGGAGTGGTACTACTAGCGTCTGGGGGATAGAGGCCAAGGATGCTGCTAACATCCTCCAGTGCCCAGGACAGGACAGCACCCCGCCCCCCACAAACAAAGCAGTCTCCAAAGGCCAATAGTGCCAAGGCTGAGACACCCTGGTCCAAGCAAAGGTATAAAAGACAGTGTGTGTTAGCTTAAAAGTGAGACGTTGCCTGCAGCTTTGGCAAACAGAGTGCTATAAATGACCGCTTTTATGGCAAAGAAAAGCCAATAAGAAGAGAGGGGAGGAAACATTAAATTTCCAAGGAGCCAGGATGGAAGGCTGAGCCGATCCCTTATTCCTAAACAGAAACCACCACCAACAAGGTTAGGAAACGGGCCTCCTGGGAGCCTAAGGTGTATTCTTCGTCCTGTGCCATGAGAAGCAGGGCTCTCGGGGACCCTATGCTGGGCTCCAGGCCACGCCAGAGCAGCAGTCCGCACTCTTCCCCTCACGGGGCGGCTAAGTGAGGAGTGAGGAGCGAGGAGCAGGGCTGTTCTGTGTGGCTCGCCCTGGCGGGACGCTCACTTGGAGAGAGGGTGCAACGCTGCTGTGAATGCTGGGAAAACTACAGGACAGGAACGGCCCAAGCAAAGGGGGTTTCGGGTCCAGAAAGGGAGTGGCTCCGAGGAAAGCAGAATATGGTGGGGAAGCCACGGCCGGGGCTTCCAGTGGTCATGAGGGTTGCTGGCAGGAGCCATGCCTGACTGTGAAGGCAGGAGGTGGCTGGGGAGGAATCTTACTCCGGGGCACAGACCCTTGAAAATGGAGTGAGGGGCTTACCATGGCAGCCAAAACCACCTCCACCTCCACCTCCATGGAAAGTAAAATCCAACAGAACAAACCTCCCCTAGCAAGAGACTTCTAGCAGGGAAAAGCGGCGGCCCTCGAGCTACTGGCAGTTTGGGGCATAAGGGTGAAACATAAAAATTGAAACTCCTCTGATACAGGAACTGACTCGCACTAATCCACATCACCCTTCCATCTTGCCTCCTGCAGACTCACATGCACAGACACCCACCTACGTCAATTTTAAAAAATAGAAACACTAAGGGGAAAGTTGCATCAATTGTAGCGGATGTCTAAAAGTCAAGCTAAAAGTCAAGCGTTAGTTCCAACAGGAAAAGAAAAGGCCAGCGTGGTAGCAAAATAAGAAGATAACTCAAAATGGACAATGTCATAAAAGGGTCACATAGGAAAGTGAAACATTCGTGTTTTTTTTCTCTCGATGAAAAACACTGTCACAGAATGTGCCCACCAATATGCTGGGTGCTGCTACTGGAAAAATTAAAATCGAGTTCGGATGACACAGGCCCCCTGAAACAATTGCAGCCTTGGGGGCCTCTCTGTACGTCACAGACCAAAAATCCTAAAGAGGGCCTTGCAGAAGCCAGGTATGGAGCAGGGGACGGGACATTCCACCCGAGTGAGAGAAGCCCAGGTCGGGAAGGCAGGGACGATGGGGCACATGCACACTTATTACAGAGAGATGAAATCATCTCAAATCTCTCCTGGATCCAGCCATAAACATACACATGGTATGGCCCAACCACCCATGTCCTGGGAGATGAAAATACTGCAACCTCACACAAGAGCACCTGTACCTGCAGTGGGTTTCTCGTCTCCTTCTGCAAAGTACAAGTGTCCCAGGAGCTCAAGCAGCTACACACTGAAACAGTCTGCAGGGGTATCAGGGTGACAAGAAATTCAGACCACCAGAGAGAGGACTGCTTTCCACCTGGATCTTCAGGGTTCACAGCTGGGGAGGAGGGTAAGGGCATTGCTCCCCTTTGCTGGGATTGTGTTTACAGCTACGGTTAACAAACTGCTGGCAACATGTAAGTAAATTGTGAACAATCGCCGAATCTGTACGATGAGAATTGCAGCCAATTCTAAGAGTTGTCAAGTACTCACACAGATGACACACACACACACACACACGCACGCAGGTCTGAACATCCAGAATCTTGAATGACCTGGTGACTGAGAGTGAAGGCAGACCTGGAACCCTGGGCATTAGCCAAGGGTTGTGCTAATGAAAGCTGGGGGGGTTCCTCCCACAACTCCTTCCCCTCCAGATAACGTATTCACTATCACCCTCAGTAGGTTTTCCTGCCTCCACACCTCTGCTCATGCTACTCTATCCTCCTAGACCAGTGGTTCTCAACCTTGGCTGCACATTAGAATCACCTGGGAATCTTTTTAAAATCCTGATTTCTGGGCCTCATCCTCCGGAAATTCTGTTTTTTTGTTACTGATGCTGTGGCCCAACCCGATAACAAAGAAACAGAATTTCTGGAGGATGAGGCCCAGAAATCAGGACTTTAAAGATTTCCAGGTGATTCTAATGTACAGCCAAGGTTGAGAACCACTGTCCTAGACAAATCCTACGCGTCCTAGACAAATCCTACGCATCCTTTACAACTTCTCTCATCCTCTATATCAAGCATGTCAAACTCGTGGCCTCTAGGCTGCATACCTTGTTTATTTGGCCCATGTTAGCCTTTGAGTTTGACATGCCTGCTGTATATGGTGCTCTAAGCCAGCCTCAAGCATCTCCCTCTTCAGAACAATTAGCTTGTCAAGTACTTAGCAAAGAATCACCTAAGCGCTATAAGGCTTAATTAATTAGCTCTTCTGCTGTTTTCTTCACCTATTACTTAAATCAAAAACCATTTTTACCTTTCTCCCTGTCTTCATCGACAGGACCCCTCTCTGAGAGGTGTGGAGCAAATTTTTTAAAAAATATATATTTTATTGATTTTTTAAAATTTTATTTTATTGATTTTTTTTTACAGAGAGGAAGGGAGAGGGATCGAGAGTTAGAAACATCGATGAGAGAGAAACATCCATCAGCTGCCTCCTGCACACCCTCTACTGGGTGACGCTCTATTCACTGAGCCAAACCCGCCAGGGCGTGGAGCAAATTTTGTAGACCTTTGGATCCCCCCACTCAATATCCTAGGGTGCCTTATACAAATGTGGAATTAAACTGCAAAGTTCTCTTCTGCGCACATAGTTAAATTTGGCTCAGACTACCCACTTAGAAAACCTGCAACCACCCAGCTGGCCTGCCTCAGTGGTTGAGCATCGACCTGTGAACCAGGAGGTCACTGGTTCGATTCCCGGTCAGGGCACATGCCCGGGGTTGCGAGCTCGATCCCCAGTACGGGGTGTGCAGGAGGCAGCCAATCAATGATTCTCTCTCATCACTGATGTTTCTCTCTCTCTCTCCCTCCCTTTCCCTTCATCTCTGAAATCAATAAAAATAAATAAATAAAAAACACCTCTGCAACCAATTGATAGATGAAAGCAAAAAGAGAATATAATTAAGCGCTGAAAAATCTTGTAAGTCCTCATTATTGTACAAATGAGGAAACTCACACAGGTGTGTGTGTGTTTGTAATAGACAGGTGTAGAAAATTAGGTCTGTGCCCACCTCCCCCGCCCCCAACTGCCCCCCATCCTCTGGGACACAAGGAAATCTGGCCAGGAGCAGATGAAGACTCTATGGGGGTTTGCAACTGCCAAGGTTAAAAAAGGTTCTCAAATTTAAATGGAGACCAGCAGGGGCAATTAATACTGAGATGTGGGGTTAGTTAAGCACCAAAACCTAGATTGTGATTTTCACTTCCTAAGCTCATGGTGTGATATTTAACATAAGCCTGGTCAGAACTTCCAGGAAATGCACACAGACCAAAACTCGGTTATTTTGAAACTCTGTTTACTGTAATGGTTTTTTGTTTTTTTTTTAAAAAAAAACTACTTTAAAGCTCTGCTTACATATTCTTCTATCAAAAGACAAAGAATCACATGAAGACGACGTTCTAAAAATAAATTCGCCTTCGGAAGCTCATTTGGGGGTGCTGAGTTGGGACTGCATTTTCAAGGATGTCAATCACACAAGGGTCCCATCCATAACTCCTTGAGGAAAAAAAAAACAAACTGAAACCATGAACGCCTTGTCAAATTCAGACAGTTTATCTTGGCACCGGCAAGCCCAGCAGTCTCTTCGATGTCTGGAAACGTGTCTAATTACGTTTCGAGAGTAACTATAAAAAATAGCGCCGGTCCTGGAACAGACAGCTCAGGGACCACTCCAGAGCATCCTGCACGACGCGATGGAGCCACGCCAGGGAGGGGAGAGTGGGGAGGAGGAGGAGGAGGGAAGAGAGAAAGAAAAGCAGCAAGTGTGAAACCGGGATGCGCCCCCAGCTCCTCTCAGCAACCTCGAGTCTTCCCAGGACTTCGGGCCGCCGCGACGCTCCCTAAAGTTACTTTCCTTTACTTTTGTTTCCATGAGGTCACCCGGCCCGCCCACATCACCTACCTGGGGGAGCACACTAGCCTGCTCGGCCCGCAGCTCTGCCTGCAGCTCC
>NW_006291007.1:1160779-1165298 GCF_000327345.1 Myotis davidii
ACCTCGCGGGGCGGGGCCGAGGAGTGCGGACGTAGGAGGGTGGGTGGGATCAAGTGTCCAGGGTGGCGGCCTCTCGCCCTCGCTTGGCGAATGCCAACCAAGGCACAAAAGTAGCCGGCGGAGCTTTTGGCGAGGATAATTCCTAATGATTCCGTCACCCAGCCGCGAAGCCCCCTTCGGCTTCTCCGCTCACATCCTCTCCTTGAAAGGATGTTTTGCGCTCAGACTGAAAGAATAACAGCTGACATGTTGGTGACAATGAAAGTGACCAGAGCTTGCAAGCACCTTAGAGAACTTAAGTAACTTGCCACATGGCTAGAAAGTGAGGAGGCTGCATTTTCATCCAGGTCATTTGGCTTATGAGCCCCAGCGGTTAGCCACATGGCAGACTGCTTTCCTGTTCCAATGTTCTATGATCCACCTTTCTCTTCCCCTCCTCTGAGCATATCATCAAACATCCCCTTATATTATTATTATTAAGTTTTTAATATATGTATGGATCATCTCCCTGGGATTATGGGAGGCTACCTGAGCATGGGTCCATGCCCTAAATGTCCCGACATCCCCTTGGCACCCCCCAAGTCCTATTGTATTGCCTTGCACCTGTAGCTATGAAATCCACAGTGGTTGAATGGAATAGAATAAGCTTCCGTGGTCTCCAGTTTATAGATACATTGGTTGAGCTTGGAAAATTCTTTGGGAACTTTGACTACATTTCCCAATGAAAATATTTTATAAATGGCTTTCTAAGGCAGCTCCTCTTCTGCCTGGGGTTCCCATGAGGACCATTTCTGTTCCAAAATCTACTAGGGAATCTGGAAGCCCCCAAAGACCTTGATAGGCTCCAACTCGGTGGGCGAGTTTGACTGCGTAAACCAGCCTGAATTCAGGACGCTGCTCACGGCCTGCTTCAGCTGCCAAAACCCACCACGGCCGAGAGAGCCGGTCACCTCCCCCTGAGAGCACCTCTGCCTTCCAAAAGCTGCCCCACCCCTTGCCCAGGCAAAGCTGCAGTCTGACCTCCACTGGCAGCTCTCCTTCCTCTAAAGAAACCCCTGTGGATCTGAGTGTCCTCATTTGTGGAGTAAGACCTGTGGGCTGGACACTGTCCAAGGTAGGACTGTCCTTTACGTGGGCCATTTGTGTTGGCCAGCCAGTGGCTAAACAGGTGATTGCATAGAGTATAGCATAATGATAAAATGTTGGTGTTGGTATGTTTTAACAGAGGTAGAACTGAATTTCGAAAAGAAAAGCAAGAAATCTCAAATGGTGTTCTATTTGGAGCAATCAGGGACCACACTCAATGACCTATTAGTAAATGGATGGCTGTATATTTCCTGAGCCCTGGGTCACTAGAACAAAAGAGATTGTATAGTGCGTATGAGTTATACAGTAGTATACAACTATGGTTTTCAAATGGCCAAAGCAAGGGAACTCTTGTTTCAATCAATATCTCGTACAGGAGCCCAATTTATATAACATATACAGAACATATGCAAAGGGTATATTGTAAGCCGAGATTAGTATAAAATCAGGCATTGAGACAAATGAGGCTCTTTTGACGAACCCAGATCTGTGTAGCAGGGGTCATTGTCACCTTACATCAGCCTCAGGACTCCAATTTTCTTTTGCACGTTGTTTTGGTTGTACAGTATCAAGACAATTCTGATTTGCATGGGTAAGCAGTAATTTTTTACTCCTACGGTTTTACATCCAGTCGTTTTAAAGGCCAAAACACAGCTACAATCTTATGAATCAATGACCCATTTATAGGAAGTTAACAATATGTGCAGAGATGGCCAGAGAAACTAGACACTGAAGTCTGCATTCAAGCAAGGAACTATCGAGCAGGTTAGCTCATTAATCTCCTTTGTGATAAAATTTGTATATAAACACATTTGGATATGTATGTGTGTGTGTGTGTTACACTTGAAAATGTACCAAAAACCAAAATAAAAATGAACATCACCAATAATGAGATACACTGATCTCAGGAGTGATGTGATCTCCTAAAACAGACATAACATCACTCACCTACTGGATATGCATCAAATGAATCTAATCATGAAGAAACACCAACTAAACCCACATTAGGGGGCATTCTACAAAACAACCGATCCGCACTCTTCAAAAACATCAATGGCGTGAAAGACAAAGAAAGGCTGGGCCAGGTTAAAGGACCCCAGAGAGACACCACAGCTAAAGGCAATGTGTGACCTGGACTGGATCTCGCACTAGAAAAAGGTAAAAGATGTTATTGGGAGAATTGGTGAAATTTGAATACAGACTGTGTATTAGTTAGTTTTCCTGAATTTGATCATTGTGCTATGGTTCCAGACCAAAATGTCTTTGTTCTTAGGAGATACACTCCAAAGTATTTAGGTCTAAAGGGTATGGTGGCTCAAGTTGTTTGGCAAAGATAATAATAATGTGTTGGATATACCCTTAGGTAGACAGATGGATAAAGCAAATGTAAACAATTGGTGAATATATAGTTAAAGAATATATGGGAGCTTTTTTATAGTTTTGTAACTTTTCTTTAAGTTTTAAGTTACTTCAAAATATAGAGTTAAAATCAAATAATGGTCTAAAACTGTTAAAAAAAATTTAAAGACTTTATTTAAAATAATCTTTGAGAAATCAAATAATACTTAAACATCAAAGTCACAGCAGGCATTTACAGAACTGCAAAACCAGAACACACTTTGAAAACTGATAGAGAATATGTGTTAGCTCTGGTTGCCATTGCTGTGCTAGGAGATTGTAAACACTGAAGGAACAATCCTAAAAGCACAAATAATGTAATGTTTGCTTTAGTTGTCAAATACGGCCATATGCCCCAGACAGGGTACATCCTGCTCTCTGCCTGAAATTCTTTCCTGCGGTCAGCCTTCACCACTGTGGCCTAACTTCTGCTTATCCCTTAGCTCTCAGCCTCAACATCACCTCCTCCAAGAAGGCTTCCATGATCTCTTAAGTCAGGGTTAGCTATCCCTCCTCTGTGCCCCCACAGCACCCTGGAAGTGTCACTCCTGTTACAGCCCATTGTCCATCTCTCATTAGACTGAGAGGGCCATGAGGGCTGGACGCGGTGTCTGTTCTGTTTTCGGATGTAACTCTGGCACCTGGTAGCACAGTGCCTAGTGTGTGAAGCTCTTAATAAACACCTGCTTGATAAATGAATATGGGATGGCCTCTGGTGTGTGGTTTATGTGATGTGAGGTTGTAAATCTGCCTCCTTGGTCGATCTTCTGCATTGAAATCAGTCTTTGTGCAGCATTTACCTCCTCGTCTCCTGCCCCTAAAAGCAGGTCTCAGGGCTCTGCTCACTTCTCCCCTGGGGCCAGGCCTGCACACTCTATGTTCACACTGAACAGAAGCTGATGTTGGGAAAACACTTCTGTAGTTGATGGCTGCTGTAGAGGATCTGCTCCGGGTGATCCATGAAAATCAACTCTGAATCTTCCACAGCAAATATTTGTCCCCGTTCTACCTTCCCAGCATGCTTCTGGGCTGCCCCACCCTCCCTCTCCTTACCAGGTGCTCTGCATCCAGGAAGACAGCTCATCGAAGCCTGAGTCCTGCCAGACCCAGGCAGGAAGACCGGGAAAAGCAGTCACATTGTTAGCCCCAGTTATTCCAGAGCAGAAGTAGAAGGGCACTTTCATGTTGCAGAGTAACTTCATGATGCACTCACACCCTTATCGCCACGAAATGGAACTCTGTGCCTTAGATATTATTCAAAACATACCTTCTCCTCTTTCATGCGTATGGCTGAGTTTGAACTAAGAATGACTCATCCAAGATATATTCTCTATGGTTAAAGGAGCCTACATTTTTAAAAGTAAAAACAGACCCAACCATTGCCTCCCTGTTGTCAATATATTGCCCCCCTGTGGACTGCTCCCCAACTCCACCTCCAGCTCCCCCACCCTTGCCTTTCACAGTATAGACATCCCACATGACACAGGAAAGGGTGTTTTCATAGCAGGGATCACGGGCATTAACCACCCTGAAAGCCCAGGAATTGACTTAAGAATTTCATCTTCTCACCTCTAGTTATTAAAGACAGAAGATCAGCCAGCCAATGACTGACCCAGGGTGCTGTGGGGGCACAGAGGAGGGCACAGACCTGGTTCTGGGTTCCAGGGATTTCTGTCCCTGTGGCCCAGTTGCGCTTACCTGTAACAGTGTTGAGTTGGGGACAAGGATCGTCCCTTAGCTCTTTGGAATGGCTGATACTTGCAGGCAGAACTCCTTCTAATATAATCAAACTAAGCACAGAGGCAGTTGGGAGATGCCCACGAAGAGGGGGAGGAGATGGAGGAGGAAGGAGAAGGAAGGGCTGCCTCTGCCAGGGTCGCAGGGCAGCAGGCGAACAGTAACAAACACTGGTTCTCAATGTTTAGGGTTTGCCAGCCTTTGATGATAACGTGTGGACTTTGGCTCCCAAGACAAATGTATCAAGCACAAGCACAAAGCAATTTGCACGTGGGCTCCTCCCCGTACCCTCTCCCCC
>NW_006291007.1:1165358-1168687 GCF_000327345.1 Myotis davidii
ACCTGTCTATGCATCCTGAGTTAAGAACCCCTGGGCTAAGGGAAGGGTCACACCCCAGGTCCTCGTCATTGGGGAGAGGAGAAGAATGAATGTAAGCGTGTCATCACTGTCATTATCCTGTGAGTCACCAGACAGGGACCGTCCCAAGAGCACATCCTCCTCTGTGGGCAGAGGAGCCACTGATTTAAGGCCACAGGAAAGACAGGATCGGGTGGCGCAGGCGGACACAGCCTGGGGCTGCCGTCAGAATTGGTCCTGCCTGGGACAACAGTTTCTGACTATAGACATGTCACTGGAATGTATCCTTATTGATAATTACATAAGCACTTATCACACTGAGTTGGGGCTGGCTGTCTAGGCGTGTCCCTAAACTCTCCAGGACAGGGCCACGCCCTGCTCATCCTTTACTTCGAGCCCTCAAGCTGTGCCTGGTGCCCCTTAGGTATTTCTTCACTAGAATAGGTGAATTCATTGTGGGTTAATGTACTAGTAAAGGGGTGGGCATCGCTGTAATGTTATATTGCAAGGAGCGTGGGGCATTTCTCTGAGCCCCAAGCCAGAAAACCACTAAATCTCATACTAGAGCTAGAAAATGCGGAAGTGTGAGAGGAACTCATGAAAGGGAAAACAAAAAGGCACATCCACAGCTGATGCCTGGATTGATGCTGTCTTAAGGCAGGATGTCTCCCGCTTTAAAGTGCATAAGAATCACTTGGAGCCTGTCCGGCGTGGCTCAGTGCTTGAGCATCATCCTATGAACCAGGAGGTCACAGTTAGATTCCGGGGTCAGGGCACATGCCCAGGAAGGGGCATGTAGGAGGTGACCAGTGATTCTCTCTCATCATTGATGTTTCTTTGCTGGGATTGAGAAAAATTTCAATTCCTTTCTTCCCTTCGCCAGACAATGTAGCATGTAGTTAGTACTAACATCACCTACCATTAATATTGGGTTAGTGTCTACAGAACTGACATTCTAGGAGGAATGTGACATCATGTTCCAGGTGACATCTCCTAACCTGCCTCCCCAACCCACTCTCCTCCGGCCAGTCACCCAGAGCTTCCCAGCTGGTGGGCAGCACCCACCTCCTAGAGTTAAGATCATGCAATCAGATGACATTAAAATGCACAGAGTGGGTCTCTGACTTTTTCCAATCAACTGGATCAATTCCTCAGACTATCTAGAGGTAGAAATAGTATGAGCAGTATTTTCATCCAAATTCTGACAACCTAACCATAAAGAAATGAGACAAGGGGAAAGTTTCAATGATATAAAAGTAGAATCCAGCCCACCCGGTGTGGCTCAGTGGTAGGGCATTGATCTATGAACCAGGAGGTCACAGTTCGATTCCCAGTCGGGGCATATGCTGGGTTGGCTCGATCCCCAGTGGGGGCATGCAGGAGGCAGCTGATCAATGATTCTCTCTCATCATTGATGTTTCTATCTCTCCCTCTCCCTTCCTCTCTGAAATCAATAAAAAAAAATATTTTTTAAAAAAGTGAAAGCAGAATCCACAGAATCAAGGAGACCTCAGAGGCCGTGTAATCCAATATCCCACCCAAGGCCTGAATCCCCTCTACAATGTGCTATGATACCTGGACCATTTGACTCATTAGGCCCCCCTCCACCCCCACTCCCTGCAGGTGTCTCCACAAAAAGCAGATTCCAACACCCTGTCACTCAGTTTGACTCCGGAATCACTGCCCAGACTCACTGCATGCCCTATATGCCAACCAGCTCCCAACCGTCCTATCTTCTGCTCTTGTTATTCATTATCCCTATTTACGAGCTTGGGATGGCCTCCGGGTCTAATGTTCCACTGAGATAGGACCAGGGTCAAGTGCATCATAATCCAGGAGGGCCGCCAAGGTCATCGCCAGTTACGGAAGAGCCTCCCATTTTTCTTGAGTTGACCTGCCTTTTAGAGTTGCTATCCACAGAATCCTGAATCCCTTTTATCTGATCTCTTGGAAGTCTGCCTTCTCCATGTCTAAGGTCTGTGTCCGACTGTGCTTATCTCTCAGCCACGTCACAGTCACTTTCCCCTGGTGTTCCCATTCTTGCCAAGTCTCTCATTAGCTCTTCTGAATAGGATTCGGTTCAGGGTGGCATTTTTCCCATACAGGGGTGGTCCATTGGCACCTAGACTTTAGGTACTTGTAGCAGAGGCTTAGGATGGGGCTTGGACATCTGTAATGAGGACACCGGAGTGAGACACATAAAAAGACTAACTCCCGAGACTAGGCTTGCCTGGGAAACCGTGGCCATTCCATTAAAGTGGCTGCTTTCTCTGTCACAGAAGAGAGCCTACGATTTTGAGTTTCCCGCCTCACACCCCTCCTTTCAGGAACATAACACCAGCCTGCTTTCGGCTCTACGCCTAGCAACCCTGAAGGATTCCGAGAGCGCTCATCTCTTTGCAGGTGCAATCGCCAGTCCCTTGTTTTATTGGGAGAGTGTGTTCCAGCTCTCCCTGTGAAACCTCTGGGGAGTACACACGTGCCTGCAGGCAGGGCTCTGAGCTAAGAGGGTAAGGATTACACCTCCCACGTACACTTCCATTGCTGATGTGGCCAAAGGTTCCCTAAGAGGAACGCATATTCCAGCCGAAAAGGTGGGCCAGCTTAGCCTCTGGGAAGATCGGGGGAAAGAAAAAGGAGGCCAAGTTCGGTGACCTGGGGAGGATCCTAAAACAAGAGAGCTGGGACTCTGTGAAACGTTGGAATGGCCCAGGCAGGTGTCATGTTCGGGGCCCTGGGAGTGCTCTCTTCTCCAGCCAGTTCTGACACAGGAGTCCTCCTTCACACGCTGAGCTCCCGGAGAGGCGCGTGCCGGTGGCTTCTGTTCCCTGGATCTGCCGCCGCCTGCTATCATCTCCCCTTGGCTTCCTGTCTGTTGGCAAATCCTCTGCACACCTGAGCTCTCGGTGTCTCCCTCTCTTGTATCTGTTGACAGGCAATCTGTAAATTGATTCTTTTTTTTTTAATCCTCGTCGGAGGATACTTTTTCCATTGATTTTTTTAGAGAGAGTGAAAGGGAGGGGAGAGACAGAGAGAGAAACATTGAAGGGGGAAAGACACATCGATGGGCTGCCTCCTGCATGTGCCCCGACTGGGGCTGGGGATTGAGCCTTTTACCGAGGGACATGCCCTTGACCAGAATTGAACCCGAGGCCCTTCAGTCTGAGGGCCAATGCTCTAACCACTGAGCAACCAGCCAAGGCTGTAAACTGTTTCTTTTAAAAAATTTTTTTATTGATTTCAGGGAGAAAGGGAGAGAGGAGAGAGAGAGAGGGAGTGCGTGGGGGGTGTGTGTGGTGTGTGGGTGACTG
>NW_006291007.1:1169212-1169814 GCF_000327345.1 Myotis davidii
CCCTCTCCTGCACAGCCACAAATGTCCGCAGACATCGCCCCCTATGCCCTGGAGGAGACACCAAAAGCTCCCCAGTTGAGACCCACTGCTGGAGAGCCTGCATCGGGTGGAAGGGTCCTCTGTGGGAGTGCGTGGACGGAACAGTCTCCCAGTCTTTTAAAAATATATAATTTATTGATTTTTAGAATGAGAGGAAGGGAGAGGGACACACAGAGAGAAACATCAACGTGAAGCGCAGCATCAATCAGCTGCCTCCTGGACAGCCCCTCCCCAGGGATCGAGAGCCCACAACTCAGGCATGTGCCTTTGAACGGGAATCGAACCAACACCCTTTTGGTGCATGGGACGACGTCCAACCAGCTACAGCCTTTAGATCTTAGTCTCTCCTTGGCCTATCCTACCGGGTGGCTCTGCTTCTCCAGGCCTCCAAAGGGCCAGGTCTGTCCCTGGGTCAGCCTCTCAGGGTGCGGTGAGGATAAAACAGGGTGTTGCTTGGATAAATGCATAGAGTGTGTAAGTGCAAGCCAGGTCTGCCGTGGGAGCTGAGGCAAAGGATGGGGTCTCTGTTATAAAGGGGCTCACAAGCCTGCAGTGCAGGGGGC
>NW_006291007.1:1169827-1175839 GCF_000327345.1 Myotis davidii
TCTGAGTCCCGCTGTAAGCCTTTCCTTTCGCAAAAAGGAAACTGAATCCCAGTGTGAGAAGAGGACTTGCTTCCAGGACGTCTCATGTCTAGACAGAGTTAGCATGAGAGCTCATGGGTGGGTGACTCTCAGCGCAGCCTTCTTTTGACTGTTCCCGCTGCCTCTCTCACTTTAGCCAAGAACACTAACAACATAGCAGCGTGATGGTGATAAGAGCTCTCTCGGAGACCGGAGACCGGAGACCACAAAGTGCTCTGGGCCTCGGTGGCCAGAGGGACTCAAGAACGTGTGGAATGTAGATAAGCAGGAGGTGGCACCTGGGGAGGAGCCTTAAAGGACAGATAGGTTGAAAGTTGGAGTCGGGTATAGGTAGGCATGCTAGGTAGGGGTGACGGATAAACGGTGGTGTGCAGACTGGAAAACACAGGGACACATCCATCTGAGGAAGAGCAAGCTCCCCCCCCCCACCCAGGAAGTAGCTGGGAATTGAGAAGTGCCAAAGTATATTTCATGCTAAGATGAAATATACAGTGTGAGCGTGCACTCTTAACTAAGACTGTATTTTCCATCCTCAGAAGGTGGCAGATGTTAACTCAGCTTCTGGTAGGAAAAACAGAGGCACAAAAAGTTAACACACGGGTTGACTCACCAGGTACAAATTCTTCCTCTCTCCCTTCCTCAGAGACAGCTGATAGGTATAATGGCCTGATATTTACAAATTGATTTTAGGGGGAGCGAGGGAGAGAAAGTGGGTGGGGGACATCAATTTGTTGTTTCATTTATTGATGCATCCATTGGTTGATTCTTGTATGTGTCCTGACTGGGGATCGAACTGGCAACCTCGAACCAACTGAACTACCCGGCCAGGGCCAGGGCCTGATTCCTTTCACCACATTCCTACCATTGACCCTTTGGGTCCTTCATGTGGTTCCACGTATGCACAAATCCACAGAAGCCACGGGTGCTGGGTTAGAGCAAAAGTTGCTCACTCTGGGAAGCCTTCGCTTCTCTGTCGCCCCCTGTGCCCTGTCTCCCCCAGACCCACCCACACCTCCGTGGCTGCCTCTGGGTCTCAGAGGCTCTGGGCTCTTCTGGAGGACTGGTGAGTGGAGCGGTTGGCCAGGAGGCACTTAGCTGTCCCACAGAGACCCTGGAGGCAGTCGAGCAGAGAGATCCTCTAGGAAGAGCTTTTGAATAAATGAAGTGGTTCTGAGTGGCCCTGTTGTCGAAATGATTGCATTTGTCAAAACAAATCGGTGTGTCAGTGAGCTGCGTTGGAAGACACGATATCTGAGAGGTACCGGAGTCTTGGTGCTACGTACCTGGACCCTGGGTCCTGTGGTTTTAGCCTCTGACTTGTCTTGTAAAAAACTTAATAAAATAAAATAAAGGAAAGGCATTTTCTCTTGTTGTGTCTTATTTTTGTTGGTGATGAAAAGATGAGGAAGTTAGCACCTATTTTTTTCTGTTGTTTTTTTTTTTTTTTTTGGAATGAAACAAAAGTTTCACCTGCAAGTAGAGAAGGGGCCTGGGAGGTTTGAAGATAAGATATGAAGCCGCTGTCGAAGGGATAGGAGAGTAAGACTCGGATAGTTAGGGACAGATTGCTTAGCAGGATTGAGTGCCTGTTCAGGTCTGTGATTCTGAATCGAGAGCAAAGCCAGTTTTGCTGTGTGACATTCTCCAGCCGCATGTGTCCGCCGTGGGGAATGGAGAGGTTGAGTCCTGTTGAGCGAGCTTGGAAGGAGAGGGGGGCCAGGGAACAACTCCACGATGGACCACCCACTCTGTGATGCTCACGGGAGACACAGATGTCAGCAACAGGGATTTCTCTCTCCAGCCCCCTTCAGTGTTAGCTGAGCGCGAAGGCGCCTGCCCAAGCAGCAGTGGTGACACCCAGTGACCACTCCTTGAAGTGTAGCCTCTTGGTTGTAGGTGGTGAGCAGACCCTGAAGCAGCCTGGTATGAAATAACCTGGGGGTGTTCTGCTCCACCAGGGAGGCACTCAGCCCTCCCCGGTTCCCTCCACAGTTGTCTCTTGCAGGATTCTGTCCCGCTGGCCCTGAACTCTCTATGGGGATGGAGAGGCTGCTGCTCACTGGGTCACTGGAAGCGGAGGTCGGGCACCGAAGGCAATCTGGGGGCTGTTAGCTAAGATCTGGGCTTCTCGGCTCGGTTCCTGCTGTCCTGGGGTCTAGGACAAGCAACCTAGGATGGCTTTGGGCACTGGGATGGGTTTTTAAAAATACATTTTCATTATTGATTTCAGAGAGGAAGGGAGAGGGAGAGAGATAGAAACATCAGTGATGAGCCCAGATGGCATGGCTCAGTGGTTGAGCATCAACCTATGAACCAGGAGGTCAGGGTCGATTCCCAGTGAGGGCACTTGCCCTGGTTGCGGCTCAATCCCCCGTGTGGGGCATGCAGGAGGCAGCCGATCAATGATTTCTCTCATCATTGATGTTTCTATCTCTTTCTTCCCCCACCTCCCTTCCTTTCTGAAATCAATAAAAATATATATTAAAAAAATAATGTGCATGAGAATGTTTCTTACTCTGACACGGTGCTT
Source organism: Myotis davidii (assembly GCF_000327345.1). Lineage (NCBI taxonomy): Eukaryota > Metazoa > Chordata > Mammalia > Chiroptera > Vespertilionidae > Myotis > Myotis davidii. The sequence goes on from NW_006291007.1 coordinate 1,172,397, forward strand.
GGTTTCAGGGGTTAGGATTAGATACTTACACCAAGGTAGACTTCATACATTTTAAGGAGAAAGAAAAAGAATTTTAATGGCAATGAAATTCCATCAGAGGCAGGGAACTCCTGGTCACTGGGGGCTCCACCAGAGGCAAGGCGACAGCCAATGTCCTTTCCTGGGCTGAGGGTGCAGAGGGAGGAGGTGTAAGAAGCACACAGCCGGGGCTTGGAGTCTGACAGACTTAGCGTCACTCCAGCTCTGCCGGTTATTAGCTGTGGCTCCTCTGGCAGGTTGCTGAACCTCCCAGATCCTCCGTGTACCTGCATGAAGTGCCAATAACTCCTACCTCCCAGAGCTGGTGAGACCCTGGGACATAGTAAAACTCATTAATTCAGGTCATTCAAAATCAAATATTTGGGGCACATATTATGGGCGAGGCACTGTGCTAGGTGCTGGGTGACATTGCAGGCATTCAGGCAGACAGTTCTAGTTCAGACCCCACTTACTAGCTGTTGAAACGTATTTCCCTGCTTTGAGCCCCAGCGGCCTCATAGGTAAAGCAAGGGAGAATAACGCCTGTACTAAGGGATTATTGTCATAATTATGGACTCCATACAAAGTACGCAGCGTAGTACTCCTGGCACATAAAAAGTCTAAGAAGTGGCAGTAACTGTGATGAATACAACCATGTTGAAACATTAAAAGGAGGGAGTGCTGGTGGGCCTCATTTAGAACTGGAGACCGAAATGACTTTTCCTTATGGAGAACATGAAATCCATTCTTGAAATAGCCTCACCTGCATTAAATAAAATATGGGATGCTCTGGGGAGGTGGCTAAGTTGGTTGGAGCATTGTCCTATACACCAAAAGATTGTGCGTTCAGTTCCAGGTCAGGGCACATATCCAGGTTGCAGGATTTTTTCCCCGGTTTGGGTGTGTACAGGAGGCAACCGATCGATTTTTCTCATATCAATGTCTCCCTCTCTCCCTCTTCCTCTTTCTCGAAATAAATAAAATAAAATAAATGGAAACATAGCCTCTGGTGAGGATTTAAATGAATGAATGAATGAATGAATAAATAAATTATGGGCTGTTACTTTCCCTTATACACACCTGCTCACTCCTCCCTAAATACTTAATGCAAGAGGGGCTCTGGAGAGGGGTGGTAAACTAGAATGGGCAAGACAGGAAGGCTGGGAAAACTGTCTTTAGAGCTCCTTCAGAAGTCTTTTGAAGATACTGTCTTTTTTTGAAAGTATAGTTTCCCTTGCTCTTCTTGATTGCCCAGGTGTAGGCACCCCAATGTCCCCTGGGGAAATCCCTGTTTATGGTCTCTGTGTCCATTGGACTAGCTGCCTTGACTTAGAGGAAATGCAAACTTGACCTTTGTCCCCAGTAGGGATCCTGGCCCCGCCCTGAGCTGCAAGCTGCAGCCCTTCTCCAGCCTTCTGTCTCCCAGCTTCCTGGTCTTGCCCCTTGCTCGGGCCAGACTCAGCCAGTTCTGAGAGTTCGCTGGCTTTCGCTCCAGCAAGGGGGACTGGCTTCCCGTGGTCTCTGTCTACACCCACAGCTCTGAGGAGGCTTGCCCGCCTGCCACACCCCTCCCCAGCTGGTCTCTCTCCTTGGAAAGCCAAGCACTAGCCCAAAAAAGGGCCCGCACACAGAACAAGCACGCACTCACGGGCAAATTGGGGATTCAAAAATGTGACTCTTCCATTCAGGTCAACCTTCCTTTCTTTCCAAAGCGGGTGCCTTATGCCTTGCCCTCTCAGCGTTTCTCCAGGAGCTTAACCCTCCGCCTCAGGCCTCCCCTGGCTGCCACACCCCAGCAGGCTTCCGGGTGCTGGGAATGGGTCTGGAGGTCTATCCCCATTGTAGGATGACAATGAAACAAAACTAAGCTTTATTGTCCCTTCTTTCACAAGTGTTTAATGAGCACTTACTAAGTACCAGGCACTGTTCTAGATACTGCGGGTCCCTGTCCTCATGGAATTTATATTCAGGAAGAGGAGAGGAATAAATAAACATGTAGTGCATTTTCAGGTGGTGATGAGGGCGGTTAAAAAACACACGTGAGGCCAGGGGCCTGTGGATCACGGAGGTGCCGGGGTGGTCAGGGAAGACTTCTCTGAGGAGGTGACTCTTAAGCAGGCACCTGAGCAAAGGGAGGGAGTGAGCCGTAGGAATAATGGTGGCAAGGATTCCAGACAGAGGGCACAGCATGGCGCTGAGGTAGGGGGAGCTGGGCATGTTTGGGGAACGTCAAGGAAGCCCCCCTTTTTCTGTGTCATACTGTAACGAGTACTTTGAAATTTTAATTGTGAGGGAATAGACATAACATAAACTTTACCATTTTAGCCACTTTAAAGTATACTGTTCACCCACATTAAGTCTATGTGCAACCATCACCACCATCCATCTCCAGCCCTTTTTTCCTCTTCCCAAACGTAAACTCTGTACCCATTAAAACTAACTCCCCATCCCCCTCTCCTCCAGCCCCTGGCAGCCAACATTCTACTTTCTCTGGGATGAGCACTTTAAATGCATCATCTCATTGAATCCTCAAAACCACTGTAGGCCATAGGTGTTACTGCCGTGCCCACTCCACAGATGGGGAAACTCAGGCGGGGGGGAACTGCCGGAGGTCACTCAGCTCCCCTGTGGAGGAGGCAGACCTTCAATGGTTTTCCTGCCTCAGGCTCCTACCCTTAACCAGCCACCGGGAGGGGGTGAAGGATGCCACCCTGCTGCCCCTCTGGCAGCCCAGAGGTGGCCCAGGAGGGTTAGCAAGGGTTAGGCGCAGGTGAGCTTTTCTTGCTGGAGCAGGAAGGTTTGTTGCACCTGACGGGCCCTATCTGTCCGGAAGGAAGGAAGGGACTGCTGCCCAGAGAGGCGGGTGGGGGTGGAGCTAGCAGTTTCCTGGCCTGCGTGTGATGGGCTTGGGTGCCCGGAGTCCACTCCTTCCCTCACTACTTACAAACTGAGAGCTCGGTAAGTTCGCCTTCAAGCCCATTTCCTTCCTTGCAAACATCATCACGCTGACTGTCCAGGGTGGGTGAGGGGATCACATGAGATAAGGCACGTCAGACCCCTAATCAGTGTCTGGGACATAGTAGGTGCTCAACAAATGTTCACTCCTTGCCTGGACAGAGCAATGCGCACTGGCCAGGAACCAGCCTCTTGGCCCTTCCCTCCGGGCCATGCATGCATCCTGTTATCCCACTCAGAGGATGCTTACAAGCAGTCATCTCATTTTACAGACGAAGAAACCAAGGCACAAGGACGTGAAATAAACCGCCCACAGCTAGCAAGCGCATCAGAGCCAGGATTTAAACCAGACAGTATGTAGCAAAGACGAGTCACACTGTGGAAACGGCTCGTGCTCCCCAGCCCCCGCTAGATGGCCAGCCTGGGTGGGGGCTGGGGGAGGCAGGGACCCTCCCCCTTCCTTCCAATCC
>NW_006291007.1:1176207-1181391 GCF_000327345.1 Myotis davidii
GCGCTGGGGGTCCCTCCCAGCCTCCTGGGTGTTCGGGGTGGCCGCCGGAGGGAAGGAGGCAGGGGCTGGGGTCTGTTATATCCTTGTGGGTGTAGAACTCAACAGCGGGGAAGGGACAGAGAGAAAGAGACAGACACTGGGAACTACCCAAGCTATACAAAGGAAGAGAAAAACTCCTGAAACACAGAGGAGAATGCACAAAAAGGAACACACACAAAGGAACACCCATACAGACAGATCCCCGAGAAGCACGGCAAAAACTCACGAAGTCATACACATTCACAGAAACACACTCAAACGCACAGGCACAGAGGAACAAAGCGGGTGGTCTTTGGAGGCCATGAGCAGGGGGAGGGGAAAGGACATTCGGAGAAGGGGAGAGAAGGAGGGAGGGGGAAACGTCGCAGCAGTGGAGACGAAACCGGAGCGGGGAATGGAGAGACAGAAAGAAATGGGAGGAGGGAAGAATAAGACTAAAGGAGATAGTACTTTAGGAGGGACAGTATAGACACACATCTAGAGAAACTGAGGCAGACGCTGAGAATTGGCCCCCCACCCCCAACATATAAATCCGAGATACAGAGATGGAAGAGACCCCAGACATCTCACCCTTGTGGGCAAGTGAGTTCCAGTGGAAGAGTAGCTATGTGAGAACTCTGAGAAAGACCTCCTTGGTACTATTGAGCAACTCAGGTCTCCACCTTGTCCACCTGGCGAACTCCTATTCATCCTGCAAAACCCAGCTCTAGCATCACCTGCCCTGTGAAGAAGGCTTAATCAGAAAAATGTCACCCAATCACAGTTACTCTCTTTTCCGTGTATTTCTGCATATGGCACAGGCATGTAGAGTTGAAATGGTTTGTTGGTCTGTCTACCTCTTCCCCTGGCTCTTCAATTTTTGAGGTCCATGTCTTAATTTATTATCAATTTGCAATATCAGCCTAGCGCTTGGTACATAGTAGATGGTCAATAAATACTTATTAAGTGACAAACAGGAGCATTTGGACCCTCTAAGACAGGGAACACAGAATTAAATCCAAATAGAGGACTCACAGAGACTCCCAGGTCAAAGCATCCTTTTTTGTAAATGAAGAAGTTAAAACCAGAGAGGGGAGAAGACTTGCTTATAGGGACACAAGCAGGAAAAGACCATTGTGAATACATACTAGTACTTCGAGACTTCCTTGTTCCTCCAGCCTATGAGTTTAAAATCGGTGTGAAAAAACCTCCTGAATGAAAACAATCAATAGACGACAGGTTAATACCAGCTGTAAGTTTCCAACACTGAACTGACCATCAAAACTTCTTCCAGAATCTAGAATATTTAGACTTCTCTTTACTGTGAAAGGAAAAGGGAGGTGAATGTTCACCTCTGCTTATGTGGCTGGCTTTCTGCCTCCTGACTGTATAAACTTGCACAAATGTCTTAACCCCTCCCGCCCCCCGAACCTCAGTTTCTTCAACTATAAATGGGGATACGAACACCTGTCTCATAGGTTAGAAGACTTAACACCCGACGTGCCTAGCACGGAGGATGCCTTCAGTGTAGACACTCGTGCCCTTCTCTTTCTGAAGTGGGCATTCTTCCATGCACCGGTTGTAAATGAAGACAACAGTACTGGTGAAAATGTTTCCTTTTGTCCCAGGACAGAAACCCAGCCTGGTCCATCTGGGGAGCACACTCTTTTTATTAAAAAAAAAAAAAGGCAAATTTGGGGCATGGCATAAAATGCATCTTGATTCTATGGAGGCCTTCAGGTCTCTGCAGGTGACTTGGGGCACCCTAACTCCCCCACCACCAATCCCTCCTCCCCCAGCAGGTAAGACCCCCCCACTGCCCCATCCTTTTTGCACCTTCCTTACCAGGCCTGCTCTGCCCTGTGTCTTTCAAGCTTTAGCCCTTGTGGGGAGTGTGACCGGGACCGAGGAGCCACCAGAAGCATGGAGACGGTGGTGATCGTTGCCATAGGCGTGCTGGCCACCATCTTCCTGGCCTCGTTTGCAACCTTGGTGGTGGTTTGCAGGCAGCGGTACTGCCGACCTCGGCCCCGGGACCTGCTGCAGCGCTATGATTCCAAGTGAGTGCACCGGGCAGGGGAGGGTGGAGGGGGGCTGTGCCCTGGGGCTCCCACAAAAGAAAAAGCAGCTTAGTGCTGGGCAACTGGCTCGGCTTTTTGTCTCTGCAATGGTGCCTGAAGGCTCTCCTTCCCAATAAAGACCTTAGAGCTTGAGAATGTCCTAAGCCCCCAGCATCCTGAGCCGCCTCTGACTCTGTCCCTGAACGATCGAGAAAGCAGCTCCACGTGGTCGCCTAGCGTAATGGTGGGACCGGCTGCACAAAACGGCCACCTCACTCAGCATTTGGACAAGCCACATCCCTTTCCAACCAAACTCAGGAAGAGGAATCGATGCCCGCATGTCTAACCAGTAGACACTTGGTGGTGTGAAATCCCAGCATAGGCCTATCTCTCTCTCTGCTCAGATTTCTTGTTTTTTTAGTATATTTTTTATTGATTTCAGAGAGTAAGGGAGAGGGAGAGAGAGGTAGAAACATCAGTGAGGAGAGAGAATCATTGATCAGCTGCCTCCTGCATGCCCCACACTGGGGATCAAGCTCGCAACCCGGGTATGTGCTCTGACCGGGACTTGAACTGTGACCTCCTGATTCATAGGTTGACGCTTTAACCACTGAGCAACACCGGCTGGGCTCTGTAACCTTTCTCTTGTTGTTTTCGTGCCTTGCTTGCTCCTTGATTCACTGTCGAGTCACGTACCCTGCCCATGACTGCAGTCCCATTAGCTCAGGTTTGGATCCAGGACAAGTGGTCCTGCTTTACTTATTCACTCCTGTCAGCCTTTGGGGGGTACGTGGGCCTCTGTGCAGAGGTGTCAGTCGCGGTCGTCCATCCTGAAGCCGCTTCCCTGGGCTCTTCCTTCCAGGCCCATTGTGGACCTCATCGGTGCCATGGAGACCCAGTCTGAGCCCTCTGAGCTGGAACTGGACGACGTCGTCATCACCAACCCCCACATCGAGGCCATTCTGGAGAACGAAGACTGGATCGAGGATGCCTCGTAAGGCCTTGGGGATGGCCTGCCTTCCTGGAGCCCCTGGGGATAGTCGGAGGGACTCCCTTGCACCCTTTCCTAGCTTCCTGCGCCCGAACACGTGACTGGGCATCCAGGAGCCCTGCGCCCGTTGCTGCTCTTTCCAAGCTTTCCCCCGAATGTTCTCATGAGGAGGGAAATCAGAATATGACATAACAGTGTTTGTCCGGGACTCACCCCCGCCCCTCATGTTGCAGACCTGAACACTGGGCTTCATAGATGTACGGCAGAAATTGTTATAAAGTCGCCCTGGGGTGCTTGGTTATCCTTGGGGTGCCCTTGAATCTGACAGGCAGGCTCTGTGGGTGCAGCCTTTGTCCTCAGTGTCCTCAGGGATCTCTCCATCCCGGGCAGATGTCTGTCTGTGAGGCAATGTGTGCAGGGCCCTGGGCCAGGCACCGCAGGTATTAAACTGGCGGTGGAGACAGAATTCTAAGTACAGTATCTTAGAGATGATAGGGGTGCACACAGCCCAGTGGGTGCGCGGCAGAGGCGGTGTCCATGGTTGCCTCGGGTGGGGAGGTGGGAGTGGAAGGAGCGGCATCAGCAGCTCAGAGCACGACTGGATTGGTGGGGAGTCGCGTTGACAAAGCGTTGATTAGGTGGGGGTGGGAGGAGAAGGGTAAGGACAGAGGGGCTTCCTCAGTAGCTCCTGGACTTGTTCATTTGAACATGACGAGGCATCGCTGCTCTTAGGTGGTGCCCAGGTGTGCAGAGCTAGGTGAGGAGCTAGGTGAGGAGCAGCGGTGGGGGCTGGGGGGAGGTGGGCCTCTGAAGATCAGCACTGACACGCTCTTCTTGTCTCCCCAGGGGTCTCATGTCCCACTGCATTGCCATCTTGAAGGTAATACTCTTTGACCGCCCCAGGCGATAAAGGGAGTCGTCAGCAGAGCACCCCGGTGCACACTGGTTAGAGTTGAAAGCAGCCTTAGGAAGGGCACGGGACCCTTGCAGGAGGCCTTTTTAACCTGCCTTGAAGCTTGGAGTTTCGACAGTTCGCTTCCACTCCTACAGGGACAGTCTGTCATACTGCAGAGGCTTGGTTGCACCTGGTCCTCATAGCACAGTGACCTGTGGGAAAGACCACCTGGGTAGTCACCAGCCACATTGTCACCAACTGTGGATATAGCTGTGTGCCTGAGACGGTGTAGCTGCTGAGGGGGAAACGCGGCTTCCCACCTTCCCCCTGGGCACCTTCTTTCATTCACAGAGAGCTCCGCCCTGTAGAGTGGGTTGGGTTCTGTATCTGGGCTTTTCCAATGCTAGAAAGCCCGTCACCGGCCCTTTTTGGCGGTGACAGCAGTCAGCCAAGTGGGACAGTCAGTGCTAAAAAATCCAAACCACGCGTTCTTCAAATTGAAGACAGATTTTTTTTTCTTCCTCCTTAAATGTCTGCAGCCTCCAGGACTGGGTGAAAAATTGCAGCCAATTTGCATTTTGGGTCATTTTTATAGTTTCAGCATTTGTTTTTCAGTGTTTGCCAGACACGATCCTGCCTAATAGAATCATAGTAATATTGAAATACTTGGCCATTTCTAAATAGTGTTGGTGTCTTCATATCTGTAACCTGGGAAACCACACATTTATCTTTATCTAGGACTTATTCAGAATTTCAAAGCAAATAGCTTCATCTTCGCTTCAGCGTCTTGCAGTGTAAGATACTAAACACCTTTCCTCCCGCCTCTTCTCCCGCTGTCTCTCTTGGGGGACAACGAAATGCCTAGTAGGACATTGTTGTCACCGAGTCCTGGTGACAACATTTATATTTATATATAATTCCAATATGCTCTCTGGGTATAGATGCGGTTGTAGACAGCGATAGAGCAATAACGGCATATTCCATCTCTCTTTCCCCAGCCGGGGCGTGTCCTGGCCCTGGCGTTTGTCCCTTCCCTTGCCTATTAGAGGAGGACAGTGGCCCCTGAAGGAGAGGATGAGTCAGCCGGAAGGAGTCTTTTGTTTATTTATTTATTATTTATTTTATTCTTTATTGTTTGAAGTATTACATATGTTTCCTTTTTCCCCATTGACCTCTCCCTGGCACTCCCCCCACCCCAGCAAATGCCCTCAGCCCCCTAG
>NW_006291007.1:1181947-1183087 GCF_000327345.1 Myotis davidii
TCCTGAGGTCATTTTGCTGTGGCCACCTACCCTTGAGTCCCTGTTGGGGGGCTCCTGGGCTCCTTGGTGCCCCCTCTTTTGCAGCCCCAACATAAGGCAGATGATGGAACTTCTTCAGAACCATCCAGGTTCTAACATCAGGGAGGTGTGGGAGGGGAGACCGGGACTTTGGGGGTGCCCAGCGGAGTTGGCAAATGATGAGAAAGGCACGAGTCTTATGCCTATTTCCTACGTTTTCCCAAGGCTCTGGCATCACCATCCAGACAAACGTGCTAATGTAGTCCCTGGAAAATTGTTGAGAAAGTGGCACTTTTGGAGGATGTGCTGCAAGGGAGCAGGTGTCCCTTATCCAGCCAGGTTCCTGAGGGTGCACCGGGGGTGGTGGAAGACTAAACCGGGAGGTGAAGGAATAGAAAATGGGTTTCCCTTTACGCGAGACGGTGAAATGAGAGCACATGATTTTCCTTAGACAGATTATTTCAGTTTAGACTTCTCTACGCTGAACCCTGACCCCGATCTGAGGTTCCTGCCCCTCCCTCCTCACCCGGCCAGTTCTCAGCGTCGGCCTCTTCCACCTCATTTCCTCTCATTTCTGTGTACTGTTCACTTCAGTTTGACCATGTGGATTAGGGGGCCCAGCTGTGGGATGGGACCCAAGGCGGGGGTCCTGTTTGTCTTTGTGGGGGTGGCAGAAGCCCCTCGGGAGCTGGGTCACCCCTCATCACCTCTGTCCTCCTTGCTGCCTTAGATCTGTCACACTCTGACAGAAAAACTTGTTGCCATGACGATGGGCTCCGGGGCCAAGATGAAGACTTCGGCCAGCGTCAGCGACATCATCGTAGTGGCCAAGCGGATCAGCCCCAGGTGAGCGGTCAGGGCTTTGGCCCCCACAATGCACGGGGGCAGGGAGGGCCACGCTTAGTTACAGGCGGGGCCAGGCTCCTCCGGGAAACTACACAGACCACGTTAATGATTTATGTCCCGAACACCCCCAGGGCATCCAGCAGGGGCTGGGTGGGGAGACTTTCAAGCTAAGGTGTTTCACACCATCCCCCCACCTTTAGGGCGCTTTTTGGGAAATTCCAACATATGACGAGCACTGACTCTTCTACTCTACACATCCCACTGTGGCTGCAGGGC
>NW_006291007.1:1202180-1202419 GCF_000327345.1 Myotis davidii
TCATCCCCGCTCCCCGCCTTCCCTCTGAGGTTTGACGGTCTGTTCGATGTTTCTCTGTCTCTGGATCTATTTTTGTTCATCAGTTTACGTTGTTAATGATATTCCACAAATGAGACCATGGGATACTTATCTTTCTCCGACTGGCTTATTTCGCTTAGCATAGGGAAGGAGTCTTAGTGGGTTGGTATCAATGGTCCACCTTGGGACCTCAGATCAAAGGAGAGGCTCTCACCTTCCTG
>NW_006291007.1:1202481-1203916 GCF_000327345.1 Myotis davidii
AAACAGGAAGGGGAAGGAATAGAAAATGGGTTTCCCTTTACGCGAGACGGTGAAATGAGAGCACATGATTTTCCTTAGACAGATTATTTCAGTTTAGACTTCTCTACGCTGAACCCTGACCCCGATCTGAGGTTCCTGCCCCTCCCTCCTCACCCGGCCAGTTCTCAGCGTCGGCCTCTTCCACCTCATTTCCTCTCATTTCTGTGTACTGTTCACTTCAGTTTGACCCCATGTGGATGGGGGCCCAGCTGTGGGATGGGACCCAAGGCGGGGGTCCTGTTTGTCTTTGTGGGAGTGGCAGAAGGCCCTCGGGAGCTGGGTCACCCCTCATCACCTCTGTCCTCCTTGCTGCCTTAGATCTGTCACACTCTGACAGAAAAACTTGTTGCCATGACGATGGGCTCCGGGGCCAAGATGAAGACTTCGGCCAGCGTCAGCGACATCATCGTAGTGGCCAAGCGGATCAGCCCCAGGTGAGCGGTCAGGGCTTTGGCCCCCACAATGCACGGGGGCAGGGAGGGCCACGCTGAGTTGACAGGCGGGGCCAGGCTCCTCCGGGAAACTACACAGACCACGTTAATGATTTATGTCCCGAACACCCCCAGGGCATCCAGCAGGGGCTGGGTGGGGAGACTTTCAAGCTAAGGTGTTTCACACCATCCCCCCACCTTTAGGGCGCTTTTTGGGAAATTCCAACATATGACGAGCACTGACTCTTCTACTCTACACATCCCACTGTGGCTGCCCCCTCCTTTTTTTTCCTTTTAATGTTTTTTATAGATATTCAGAAAAAGAGGAAGGAAGAGGGATAGAGAGGTAGAAACATCGATGAGAAAGAAACTTCATCGATTGGCTACCCTCTGCACGCTCCCTACTGGGAATTGAGCCTGCAACCTGGGCATATGCCCTGACCGGGAATTGAACCAGTGACCTCTTGGTTCCTGGGTCGACTCTCAATCACTGAGCCACACCAGCTGGGCTACCCCCTCCTTCTCAGTCCCATTCCAGCTGGGGCTGCTCTCCTCCTCTTTGCCTTTGTCCCAGGCTTCGGGTCAGTAAGCACATTTCACCCCATCTTCTGTGAACTTGTGGCCATGACCTGTCTTCCACCCATATCTGTACTGGAGACTAATTCGGGGGTGGCTGGCACCCACGGCTCCAACCATGGCCCAGCCAGCAGCCTCCAGGACGGAGTGGGAGGTGAAGCCATACATCACTGGGCTCTCCCAAATTCCAGGCATCTGCGAAATCCCGTGTGGGAGGCAACCAGCAGATTGCAGTCAACAGCTACACCCCCTCCTGTGGGCTCAATTTGGTGAAGAAAAATAAAGCCCTTTTCTTAGAGAGAAGGGCTGTGCTAAGTTTGTGCTGCCATCTGGCGGCTGGCATGTGGATGTGCCTGAGTCGGGTGTTGTCCCTGTCCAGCCACATCTCT
>NW_006291007.1:1204062-1209214 GCF_000327345.1 Myotis davidii
TGGCTGTGGCCTCGGGTGAATCACGAGGAGCCAGCTCTCTGAGGGCATAGGAAAGAGTTGGTGCACTTGAACTCTGTCCAGGGAGTTCAGTGTGTTGAGAGAGTGGGAGGGACTCCACCCAGCGTTGTTGGCTTTCTGTGGAGCTCTCCCCGGTGGGTGCGGTCCCATGATTTATATCAGCCGAGGTCAGCCCCTGGCCTGAAGGGCCCTCCAACCAGGCTCTGCCACTCACTATCAACAGAGACTCCCCATTGCTCATACCTGCTGGACCTCCATCGTGTGCCCTGTCACTCCTAAGGGCCACCCCAGGGGGCCTGGCGGATTCATGTGGAACCGGGTTATGAGGCAGCATTGTCAGGAGGGGTCGGAGGAGGAAAGAGATGGAGGTTTCTGAGGATGAGTCCAGGGCTGGGTGGTCAGGATTCGCGGTGGTGCTTGGGGGTGGGTGTGGCGTTGCTCAGCGGGCGGGCTTGACCTGGTGCCCACGGGCCCATCCTGCAGAGAACCTCAGACTGCTTCCAGAACATTCCCTCCAGAATTCAGTCTGCATCCTTGCTTTGTCTTGTTGTCCTCGCATGTCGTTCTCCTCTGGCCGGTTCTGTCCTGTTGTTTTTCTTGCTCCGTTTATTCCACGTGGTGTGTTGGTAGCATCTTAGTTTCAAGGGGTGCGGCGTCAGCTCCAGGCGCCATGGAGACGGGCCGGCGGAGGCTGGCGTGACCATCCCTCTGCATGTTCTCACCAGCCCCGCAGCCCCGAGACTAGAGCATTTGAGGACATCTATTTTCAAGTGTGTTTAGAAATCAAATAACACATTGTTACTTTTTTCTTCCTGATTATCACATGGTCAAGAGCAAAAATTTGGAGCAAGACCTTGTACCATGCAAATCAGAATGAATAGTTTTTTTTTCCCTGAACTAAATTAAAAAAAAAAAATTAACCACAAGCTATACCATGTGTTAAAAAGAAATACAGTGGAGCAGTTTGCCCCCAAATTAAACTTGTAGGGTTTTTTTTTTAGTGTTCTATATAACCTTTAACCATGTTTTTTATTTTCAAACACAAAAATAATAAATACCTGTAAAAAGAAAAACATTGCAGATACGGGTTATCTAGAAAGTGAAGTATCCCCTAATTCTACCCCCTCCCAGCTCCTGGGGGTCACCGCTATTGAATAGCGAGTATCACTCCAGACTATTCTTCTCTGCATTTCATGGCTTTTTATTTTATTTTTATGCAAATTGGACCCATCAAACTTTACATATGTTGGGCAGTGTGTCTTTTTAATTTAGTAGTGTATCTTGAACATCATCTCAGATGTTGGACCATGTACTATTCAAATCATTGGAACTAAAACCAAACCAGAAAACAAAATACTCTCTAAACTGAACCTGAAGTCTTCCTATGTCTCAGGCGGAGAATGCAAAAGCCGTTAGAGAAAACCACTAAAGACGTGGGCCTGGATATTAAAAAGAGAAGAACTGGGCTAAGAAAAGGTAGAAAGGAGGGAGGGCGTGAAGGAGCTAAGGAGAGTGAAATGCTGAAAGCCCTGTGCCTCCCCTCAGAGTGGACGATGTTGTGAAATCGATGTACCCGCCGCTGGACCCGAAGCTCCTGGATGCCCGGTGAGATGGCCGCCCCTCCGTGCTGCGGGCTCCCGGCTTGATCCGATCTGTGAGGTCCGCTGTTTGGGTCGGTGGGGAGAAGGCCACGCTGCTGGTTTCCCGGCTGTCCTGGGCCTTGGGTACCACTCAGTGCAGTGCGAATGGTCAGCCATCCAGTGAGCCACGCCTGGCCGGGGGATTCTGAATCAACAGGGATGCTCGCGGTGGGGCGTGGATATCCCATCTCTGAGTGGGTAGCAGCGGGATGTGCTCATCCAATTGGCTAGATGCACCACGTTGTCCCATAACACTCTTCTGGAGGCTTTCCATTGTGAGCAGCAGACAGTGGGCACCACAGTCTTAAATAAGCTAATGAGACGTGGAGTATTATATTCTCATTAAAGGCTCTGAAAAGGCTTCAGGTAACCTTGTTTAAATTAGCCATTCCCAAATTTGTTTGAGCATTTGTAAATTGCATGCTCACCCGCCTCCTAGGGAAGGGGCTCCGGCCTGGGGAGCAGACTATAGACTTCAGACCAGTTGGGTTTTGGCACGAAGTTCCTTCTTCCTGGGGGGGACATGATCCTGTTGTTGTTTTTTCTAGGACAACGGCCCTGCTCCTGTCTGTCAGTCATCTGGTGCTGGTGACCAGGAACGCCTGCCACCTGACCGGGGGCCTGGATTGGGTAGACCAGTCGCTGTCCGCTGCTGAGGAGCACTTGCAAGTCCTTCGGGAAGCGGCCTTGGCCTCTGAGCCAGAGAAAGGCCTCCCAGGCCCTGAGGGCTTCCTGCAGGAGCAGTCGGCCATCTAGTGCCAGCTGGCCAGCCGCTGACCACAAGGGCCAGCCTGCTGCTGTCTGCGGGCGGCCCGGCTGAGCCTTCCACTTTTCCTGTCGTTAGTTCCGCACGGCTCGGGGTCCAGCTGTGTGCATCATACATCGGGAGAGCCCGTGGGTTGATGCCTCTGTTGCAGTTGCAGATGGTGGCTGGCAAGTGGCAGTCTGACACCACAGAGGAATGGACCCTGCAACCGAGGTACAAGACCCTGACCAAAATCGAACCCGGGACCCTTCAGTCCGCAGGCCGAAGCTCTATCCACTGAGCCAGACCGGCTAGGATGGGGTTGCCTCTTTTTGCAAGAGTTGTCCTCTCTCCCCTGGTCTGTTTCATTGATTTGTGATATCTGCCCGATCCCTGAGGCATCTGAGTCCCTCCTCCCCTTCACAGGTGTGTGTTCGAAGGTGAGCACCTCAGAGTTGATTATTCCCTTTTCATCTTTATGCCTGTAATTTGACCTAGTTACTACTATGTGGATAGTAAATGCATACTTAGGTTTTTCTCAAGTGTGTGGTTATTGAGTCCAATTCAAATGTGTGGGGGGACATATGTGTCCGAGAACTGAGGGTGGAAGGAGAGCGCCTAGGAATCCTCAGAATGCTCTGTGCGTGTGACTCAGTAAAATACTTAGACGCCCTGAGTTCAGGTGGAGGTGAAGATGCCCCCCTTAAGTAGTTCCACGTTAGCAGTGACTCCATGAAACGTGTTCCGAGTTCTTTGGACATCGGTGTGTTTTGTAAATATTGGAAGGTGAGGGGCATTTTTATGACTTGAGACCTTTGTGAGACCGAGAACCCAGCTGCACAACCCAGACGCACATCCTGATTGCGTCATTTCCAGCAGGAACGCCTGAAGCACTTAGCTTCCTCCCAGGTTCTCAGAGCCAGTCTGGCTCGGGGGGCAGGGCCTGGCTTGGGGGCTGCCTTGGTTCACGTCTGATGCAGTTAAGCATGTTCGGAGCGCCGCATCGGTTCTCATTTAACGTTCTCTGCTCTGACTCACGTCAGCAAATCCCACAGCCTGGTTCCGGACAACCAGGAACCCATATCCCCAAGCCCAAGATTTGGGCCTAGCTTGTCATTGAGAAGTGTCATTGGGCCCGTTTCATCCTCCCCTGGAGAGCAGGATGCGTGTAACCAGCACAGAGTGCACCAGTTCCCACCTGGGGAGGGGGCGTCGGGGGAGGGAAGCTGGAGCTCCACTCTCATGGACTGAAGGACGGATTCTTTTTGTTGTTAATCCTCACTTTTATTTTTCCATTGATTTTTAGAGAGAGTGGAAGAGAGAGAAATATCGATGCGAGAGAAACACATCGATTGGTTGCCTTCTGCACAAGCCCTAACCGGGGCCTGGGCCAGGGAGGAGACTGCAACCGAGGTACATGCCCTTGACCGGAATTGAACCTGGGACACTTTGGTCTGCAGGCCAGTGCAGACCACTGAGCTGAACCGGTGAGGGCAAAGGATGGATTCTTGATTACAGGGGACACCTTATTGGATGGTCCACTCCCATCAGCTCTGACTGCATGCCAGGTAGTTACCGTTCCTGTCCTGTTGGTGAGCTGTGAGTGGGAAATGTCCACAGAGCCACTTGGACGCTTTTATTTGTAGCCTCCATAAATAGACACCCATAGTCCTCCTGGTTTTGTCCTTTTGTCCTCCCTTTCAAAACCTGCTTTCATAACCAGACTGGAAACTCATTCATACTAGGCTCGCAACGGCTGCCACCGTTGTAAATGTCCCCTGCGCTTAACCTGGACCAGAGCCCTAAGCCACAGAGAAGCAACCCGGAGTTGACCTCTCAAATACCATCCACCAGGTGTGGGGTTGGAGGTGGAGAAGTTTCCCCTGAAGTGACCCCCAGTGTCACCTCTGAGCCCTGGCGGGTCCCAGCACACCTGCTTCCTGAGGCCCTGAGCTGCTGCCCTTTGGGTGGTGAGGAGAGGTTGCTGAAGACAGGAAGTGTCTGTTAGATGGCAGGACTTCTGCTTCCGCTGCTCTGTAGTTTTTTCTTTCATCTCCAGTGCAGGGCAAATTAAAGGTCACTGGATAAGGGTGGTGTTGAGGTGAGGCTGATGGTTGAGGTGGAGCACCAACTGCTCTTTGGGAGTTGGCGGAAGTTACTTCCTCCCTTGGGAGGGGCTGGTTGGGGAGCACGGGGGATCTAGCCAGGAGGTTTCCCAGAGGACAGACACATCCCAAGTCCCTAGTTCACTAGTGCCTACGTGCATGGTGGTAGATCTTTTCTTCCATGACCCCCACCGCCTCCTACCCTGGAGTAGGAGCATCAGACTCAAATTCTAAATGAAGAAGGAATTAGGGGTAGGATTTGAGTGTGAGAAGAGTAAAATCTTTGAAGTGGGGCAGAATTAGGTTCAAATCTGGGCTCCGTCATTTACTGTGGGAGCTTGAACCAGCTACTTAACCTCTCTGGTCCTGGGCTCTCTCACCTGGAGGATCAAGGCTACTGCCTCATTGGGTTGGTATGTGAATCAATGAAATGGCATATGAGAAATGTCCCATTGTGTGCCTGGTACTGATTAACCAACATTAACCCCTCTTTCCATCCCACACCCGCCCACGCCCTGGGCCCAATACAGCTGACCCAGATCTATCACCTCGATGACCATGGCTCTGTCCAAGCAGGGCTTTGCGGCCGAGTAGCCAAAAAACCTGGAATCACTGCAGCAGGGAGCGTGGTCCAGCGTGTCCCT
>NW_006291007.1:1209361-1237950 GCF_000327345.1 Myotis davidii
CTTGTGAAACCTCCCCAAGGAGGGGCATCCAGCTCACCCGGTGCTCACCCCGGGCTCACCCTGACCTGCCTCGTTCCAGGAGTGGCCCTGCAGGGACTCTGTGTGCTCTCAGGAGCCTGATCTTTAGAGGAGGACTTACATCCAAAGCCCCTGAGTTGTTTTATGACTTTACACATTTTGGGAAGATGGCAGATGACGAAATCCCATTCATTTCCTCTTTCGGTCCCTCTCTCCTCTCCCTCCCTTCGCAACTCCTCCCCCCCTCCCCCCTTCCTCCCACAAATATGTACTCTTTGCTTACTCTGGGAGGAAGTGTTGTGCTAGGTGCTGGGGATATAGAACAAAAGGCACAAGCCCTGTCCCTAAGCAGCAAAAGAGACAAGGGAGCAGCTGTGGTCAGTGTAGTGAGAGGGATGTAGTGAGAGGGGCCGTGAGGGCATAGGGTGGGGTGGGGGGGTGGCGGTGCCCATAGGGAAGGCACTTAGAAGGAGCTGATGCTTGCGTTGAGGCGTGACAGAGGGTCAGAGAGGTGACCAGACATGGGGGGAAAGGTCCGAGGCCAGGAGAGCATGCTCATTTGAGAAACGCAGGTGACTGGGGAGGGCCAGAGTATGGGATGTGAAGGCTGGACAGGTTGGCCGGCCATCAGATCATGGAGGATTTTATAGGTCATATCAGGGAGTTGACGCTTTATTCTGAGCATAATGGGGACCATAGAAAGGCTTTACCAGGGGAGTGACTTGGTCAGAATTGCCATTTAGAAAGACACTCATTTGCTTCACACCCTATGATGTTAGGCTCCAGGATCCATAAATTTGCACGATGCCTCTGAGTGCCTTTCCTCCCTGAATCTGAGAGGCTCATGACTCAGTCACAGTGTAAAGTCAGGGTGGGCAACTGGGTGGGAAGGGAGTAAGGGAGGAGCTAGACATCAGAACAGAACGTGCGGGGGGTGGGGGGGTAGGGTGGGGAGGGGAATTAGGTTGCATCGGGCCTGCCTCTGGTGGGTAACAGTCTGTGTACCAGAAATACTGAGGAGCAGAGCGCTGAGGATTTGAGGCATAACTGGGTTCTTTCTTGTTTCATTCCCTCTGAATTTCCATCACCCCCATTTACAAAACCTACGGAGGTCAGTGTCTTTCCTGGAGTCATTATGAGTCAGAACACGGATTTCAGCTCCCCAGCTCGTGTTCCGTCACCACCACTCCTGCCCACTAGGGGGCGGTACATGGGGGGAATCTACAGTGAAGGAAACAACCCATATGAGTCATTCTATTCCTTCTAGTTCTACTATTTTTCATAAAAAAAAATGGTGGTCCTGACCAATAAATTAATTTCATGGCCAATAGTCCGTTACAACACATAGGGTGATAGAACATGGGCAGTAAAATGAGGGCTGGGGTATGGGTGAGGCATTCTCTCTCCATCCAAAATGACTTAATTTGTTCTAAGGAAAATGTGCTTTTACCAGAATAGTCGCAAAAATTTATGGTGCAAAATGGGATAATTAATTTATTACATGATTGATTAGTTCAAGACATCTGTGGAGTATCCACACTGGGCAAACCCTGGGGTATACGGCAGAGAATAAAAAGATAATGCCTCTCTTGGGGCACATGTAATCTAAGGTGGAAAGAAACCCATAAAGAATGATTTGCGGTACAATACGTAAGTGCTAAGCAAGGGAACATGCGTGTAACGGGAGCACAGAGCAGGGCGCCAAACCCAGTCTAGGAGAGTTTCCGGAAAACAGGATGTCTCAGAATTGTCCAGGAGATGTAGGTATTAGGTCGGAGGAGGTAGAGGTGGAGGAGGACAGAGGATCCGAGCAGGGCAGTTATGCAGTGTGACACCCCATACTGTGCACGTGTCAGATGGGAGGTGAGGTGGTGGGAGAGGCATCGAGGGGAGAGGAAGGCAAGGACTAGACACAGGACTTTTCCTCCAGGTGGTAGGGAGTGATTGGAAAAGCTGGAAAAGCTCTTATTTTTTCTTGGAAACTATTAAATAATCTCTGCACCCTCCCCAGTCTTTAATGTTACCCTCACCTGATAGGTGAACAATGATTTGGCATTGTGTTAATTTGCATTAACCTGACTGCTGGTGAAGTTAAACGTTTTTCATGTGTTTATTAGTGCTGTACTTATTCATGTCCTTTGTCCATTTTCCTCCTGGGGCTGTAATATGTTTCTTATCGATTTATATGAGCTCTTTATATATTAAGGATAACAAACCTTTGTCATAGCTACTGCATATATTTTCCCCAGCCTTCTAGTTTTGTTTAGAATGCTCCTGACATCCAGAAGTTTTAATTCTGGTTTTGTCAAATCTATTGATTTTCTTTCCCTTAGTGATTTCTTCCATTGCTTTTATGATTAGAAAATCCTCTCTCATCCAGAGAACAAATAAATATCATTGAAATGTTTGAAGCAGCAAAGTGCCATGGGTGGATGATTAATAATAATATTCACAGGTTAGATGTAGTGGCAGAAAAAAAACCCACCCCCAAGCAACCAGAGTAAAAAACAAAATCAAACTTTGCTTTATCCACCCCAAACCTAGCCAAAGAATAGGGGTAGGAATAGTTAGGGATCAAAGAGATGGATGAGGGAGATGAGGAGAGGCGGGGAGTCTTGAAGGACTAGTACGAAGAGATCAGGTAGACAGAGTGGGTGAGAGTGTGCGGAGAGAGAAAGCTATCTGTCCCAAGGTAAGATATGAAGGAACGTCATATATTTGGTTAGAATCTTAGATGAGAAGAAGCAGTTCTGGGTGAGGGGATTGGAAAGACTCAGGGCCCATAAATCATGTTAAGATCTTTATTCTGAGAGCAATGGTTGAAGATATAGCCCAAATTATTCTTTTTTTTTTTTAAAGGCTACACTCTTTTTTTTTTAAATGTTGCCTTTTTAAAAAATATATTTTATTGATTTTTTACAGAGAGGAAGGGAGAGAGACAGAGAGTCAGAAACATCGATGGGACAGAAACATCGATCAGCTGCCTCCTGCACATCTCCTACTGGGGATGTGCCCGCAACCCAGGCACATGCCCTTGACCGGAATTGAACCTGGGACCCTTCAGTCTGCAGGCCGACGCTCTATCCACTGAGCCAAACCGGTCTCGGCCCAAATTATTCTTGGTGCCTCATGGAACCAGTCTCTGCATAGAGCTTCACTCAGGAAGCGCCGTCTGGCAGCCAAGACCACTGACAAAATTCCACCGACAATGGCACTGTCTGCCCTCTCTTAGAGCATAGCCTGTCTTCATCTGGACTGGATGGTGGGGAGATAATGTCCTTGCTTATCCTGTCTTGCCCTCTAGTCCTTGGTGCTGGGAAAGAGCCTGGGCTCTGGAGGGAGACAGAACTGGGTTGGAATCCTGACTCTGCTACTCCCTGGCCATCTCCTTTCTCACCTGCCTGCTTCCCTTCCTTCTGCAAATTCCACTGGATACCTGTTATGTGCCACGCATTGTCTAAGTGCTGGGGATATAGGGCAGAGATAAGCCACACAGTTTCTGCTCTCACAGGATTATAAACTGGTGAGGGAAGACAGATATTAAGCAAATGATTGCTTAAGTGCATATAAAATTAAAAGCTTATAAAGTGTTTTAAGAGGAGAGATACAATCTTATAAAAGATGGTTAGGATAATTAACCTACCAAGGAAGGCTTCCATGAAAAGGGCTCTGCTCTCTGGGGGTAAGTAGCAGTTCTGAGGTGGATGAGTGGGGACGCAAGGAAGAGACCAGGCAAAGGTCCCTGTAGCAAGAACTGAGACAAGGCCAGTGTGACTGGAGAGTAGACAAAGGGGACGATGAGACCGGCCATGGGACAGACTTGGGTTTTTGTTTTTTTAAAAAATATATTTTATTGATTTTTTACAGAGAGGAAGGGAGAGAGATAGAGAGTTAGAAACATCGATCAGCTGCCTCCTGCACACCCCCTACTGGGGATGTGCCCGCACCCAAGGTACATGCCCTTGACCGGAATTGAACCTGGGACCCTTGAGTCCGCAGGCCGACGCTCTATCCACTGAGCCAAACCGGTTAGGGCCGGACTTGGGTTTTGATGTGAAGAGTGAGGTGATTTCATTCACATGGTTTATTCTCAGTGGTGGAGTGGGTTGGAGGTAAAGACACAATTAGATTTGTGTTTTGAAAAAACTCCTTTTGGCCTCGATGTGGAGAGCCAGTTGGAGAAGGCCAGAGTAGGGAGGCGAGACCCAGTGCTACTGCATCAGTCTGGGCAAGAGAAGATGGTAGCTTGGCCTGGGCGGGGAGAGGGAGTTGGAAAGTCAGGGGAGTGGATACATTTGAGGGATATTTAGAAAGTAAAATACGTAAGACTTGGGTAGACTAGACGTGGGACAGTGATGCAAGGTAACGGGTGTCAAGAAAGGCTTGCATGCCTCCATGGGGATGACAGTTTGGGTACAGGGATCACTAGTACAGCAAACACCAGAAGAGGATGCAGTTTGGGGAAGAGGTTGAAACCCTCTGTCTTGGCCTTGAGTTTGAGATGCATTTGAGACACCTGCGTTGAGTTAGATAAAACGGTTGAAGCTCAGAGTAGAGTGGGCTGGAGATTTTTCATGGATCGTTATTATTAGAGTATGGCTATGGGTGTGATGCTATGGAGAGAGTAGGGAGTGAAAGCAGAAGGGCCATGGAAACTCTGACATCTGATATGATCTTGGGCCAGTCTAAGGCTCTTGTAATTTTGATGGTTAAACGAAGTTCCATAGGCCCAGTGCCTGGTGCACAGCAGGCACTCAATAAATGTTAGCTACATCTCCCTTTTCGCCTTTAACCACTCTTCTCCCTTTGTTTTATTCCTTTCTGTCTTCCGGCTCCATGTATTGCAGCTGGAGACGAAAACCTAATTCTCCCAACTTGAGACGGCTCTAGGGTGCCTTGTGCATGTATCAGGCAAGCACTGCTCTTCTCCGGGTCCCGCCCGGAGAGCCCACCTTCTGAGAGCTCTCTGACACTGGACTCAGGCTACTTGGGCCCAATGCCAACACTTGGAGAGCTAACTTTCTTGGCCCGCACAGCAACATCGACCCCTGGATGACAAGCATGCCACCTCGCATTGTTCCCGGAGAAATGAGTTGGCCAGATTTCCCCATCCCACGTGGGAGTGGGGTTCTTGGGGGGTATCACTGAAATAAGCATTTTCAGAAGCCACCACGGGGGAATGAGATGTGGTCAAAGGTTTTATATGCATGGAGTTACATTCCTCGGGTTCCAAAGTCCCCTGCCCCTTAACCCAGCCCTGGAAAGGGTGCAGCTGGGGGTCCAGTAGAGCCCAAAGCAGGGCCAGCACCCTCCTTTCCATGGTGGAGCTGGGTCCAGCAGAGCATCAGACTAAAGCCCATCAGTCCTTCGTGTGGAGTCCCCCTGGCCGCGGACCACGTGGGCGAATGCAGGGGAACGCACCCCCTGCAGCACCATTTCTAGAACATTTTGTATTTTTTTCAGCGGATTTTCACAGTGATTATCTCAGTTGTTCATCACAGAACTTCTCATCATAAAATGCATTTGCATATTTTATTTACCTCTAGTCCTTTTCCCACCGCTAAAACAATAGCATTTTGAGCAAATACGTGTACGATGCCAGGAATTCACTCTGCTCTTATTCTGAAGCTTGCTTTCTCCTTTTAGTTTTAAATCATGAATTTTATCTTCCTTGTCATATATTTTCCCCACACGTTTCAGTGATTCTCAAAATCACAATTCTCCTCTCTCTCTCTCTCTCTCTCTCTCTCTCTCTCTCTTTTTTGGCACTTGCTCTCTTCATCTCCTCAGTACTGAGGGTTCTGGCCCCCAAAGCGCATTGTGCCGGCACATTCAGAAACTCACATTTTTGACTCCTCTTCACCTCATTTCTCTTGGAAGCAGATGCTGTTTATTCTGCATTGAAGCTTCAAATTAGCTTTAACTGGAGATTTGTTATGCAAGACAACCTCACATCACACAGCCTCAGCCAGGTCCTGGCTGTGCCCCTGGCTTCTAAAGATTCTCTCTGCTTCTCAAGTCTCAAATCACACTCCCCCCCTGTCTCCCCACTCTCCTCCCTCTTCTGCATAATACATGTTTTTGCTTTCTGTATTCTTGATCTCCATCTTCTGTTATCTGTGCTCGTCCACTCCTTAGAGATGTGTCAGGCACCTACTCTGAACCACACTTTGCTGGGCTCTGAGGACTCCAATACTCACGACCTGGTCCTTGACCTTGAAGTGCCCCCAGGCTGCAACACTGGGTCTCAAACCTGAGGGCACATTTGAATCATCCCCCGAAGAGTTTAGAAAAATATATGAATGCCAAAGTCCTAGTCCTGGAGATTCTGATTTATTTGGTCTTGAGCGGGACCCAGGCATTGTTACTTTTTTATTTTTCCCCTCCCTTTTCCCCCCATTGATCTCTTCTAGTCTTCCCCCACACCTCACCCCAGGCCATCACCACTCTATTGTCTGTGTCCTGGGGTTATGCATATATGCAAACAAGTTCTTTGGTTGATCTTGTCCCACCCACTGACCCTCCCCTGCTTCCCTCTGAGATTGCATAGTCTGTTCTATGCTTCTGTGTCTATTTTGTTCATCTGTTTATTTTGTTCATTTGATTCCACATATGACTGAGATCACGTGATACTTTTCTCTCTCGGACTGGCTTATTTCGTTTGGCACAATACTCTCCAGGTCCCTCCATGCTGTCTTAAAGGGTAAGAGATTCTTCTTTTTCACTGCTGCATAGTATTCCATAGAGTTATTTAAAATAAAAAAGAGATTCTAATGTTCAGTCAGGGATGAGACTCACTCACAGGCCTAATACATGAGGCAGACGTGTATTATAGTAATCATTATGCTACTTAATGTTAGGACCTTAGAATGTAAGACTTAAAGCATGTGACCCTGTGTGGACTGTTATAGTAATTATTTTAGTGCCTAATGTTAGATATAGGAATACTGTGTGAGACCCAAGAATGCACCCTTGTCACCCAACTAGTACTGGTAAACAACCTATCTGATGGGAACGCCCAAAGCCTGTACACACCCATAGATTAACAGACCCCGGGTAGGTCCACACATGGCAGCCGCTGATAACACACACACACCAACGAAGACCACGCCTACAGAGGGGTATATAATCAGACAGTCGATTGACCCAGCAGCGCATAGCTCTCCTGTCGCCAGAGCGTGAGGACCTGTGTGTGCTCATGTCTCGGTTCCCAGCACAAAACTCTGCCCAATTAACTGTTGATCGACGAAAGAGCCAGCGGCCAACGGCACCGTCTATCTCTTTGTGTGTATCAGCGAGCATCGCAGGTGGATCCTTCCCAGTGTCTGAGACCCATCAGGAACACATTTGGTTTCACCTGGCTACCTTCCTGAAGGTTGCACCCTTTTCTGTGTAGCGGAGCCAAGCTCCCTCTGTAGGCCTGGCCACATCCCTGCAGGCGAGCTTTGGTGCGTGTGGGGGATGTGCCCTCATATCTAGATTTGGGAGTTAGAAAGTCCCACTTGTATCCCTGGCGTTGATCTGAATTCTCCAACCCAGATCAGAGGGTAGACATACCATAGCAGATGAATAGACTAGGTATGTGTCTCCCATTTGGCATATGATGCTCGTGTGTCCATGTCATTGATCCGATCTCAGTGGAGCTTGGAGGAGAGGCCCCTGATATCTGTCCTGAAGCGAAAGTTGTGATAAAAAGTCATAAAAGCATAAACAGTATGAAAAGTTCAAAGGTTAACTCATTAAGTTCAGAAGCATAACATATCCTTCGGACCAGAGAGAGAGAGAGAGAGAGATAGAGATAGAGAGAGACCTAACCAGTTTGGCTCAGTGGATAGAGCATCTGCCTGCGGACTGAAGGGTCCCAGGTTCGATTCAGGTCAAGGGCATATACGTTGGTTGCGGGCACATCCTTAGTAAGGAGTGTGCAGGAGGCAGCTGATCAATGTTTCTCTCATCGATGTTTTTAACTCATTATCCCTCTCCCTTCCTCTCTGTAAAAAATCAATAAAATATAAATAAATAAATAAATAAGGGGGTGAGGAGAGAGAGAGAGAGAGAGAGAGAGAGATCGAGAGATTGGTCATCTAAGCACCCGAGGGACTGTGAACGCTGAGATAGGCTTCGGAGACAGGGGGCCTCCTAGGAATGGGTCCACACAGCCCATCAGGAGCTGCTTAAACGCCTTGCCTATCTTCACAGGAGAAGAACAACCTCGTGAGATGGGTATGAGTGCGCCCACCGGCCCGAGGGTCAGGCAGGTGGAGGCACTGGCCCACAGAATGAGTCAGCAGCACATCTGGGCTGAGAGCCCAGGTCCCCAAGCCCATTGGCAGGTGCTTGCCTCCGTGTCCTGGTGTGCCCGCTCTCATAAAGGCCGGACCTGCATGTGGTCCCTGAGACAGTGAGGTGCTCTTGCCTGGGAGGGGTTGGCACTGGGCAGGACAGCCCTGTCCCTCAGGCCCCTGCTGGCTGCAGTGCCCTGGCCAGGTGGCCCCGTGGGTGTGACCCGCTGTACTAGTCCCTTC
Organism: Myotis davidii; assembly: GCF_000327345.1. Classification (NCBI taxonomy): domain Eukaryota; kingdom Metazoa; phylum Chordata; class Mammalia; order Chiroptera; family Vespertilionidae; genus Myotis; species Myotis davidii. The sequence continues at coordinate 1,217,905 of NW_006291007.1, forward strand.
CTTAGCACACAGAGCAGACACTTTTCCAGATCAGGGACAAAGTTCAGAAGGCGGGGCTGGTGCTGCAGTGCCGGCTGGCTGCCGGCTGTGAATAACAAGGTAAAGCACTTGGGACACAGGTGTGAGGCCGAGACAGCACCAGGGCCCAAGTTCACGTCCTTCTCGCCTGATGTCGGGCTGCTCCCTGTCTCATGCTCCCAGAGCCACGAGGACTCGCAGCTGGGAATTAGAACGTGTCACTCCTTCCTTCCAGTAAAATTTGAGATTCATGTCTCTCTCTGTCATTCTTAGCGGTTGACTTGAGGCCTATTCAAATAAAATATGTGTCTAGTGAGGACCTGCCCAGGCTGGGGCCCTGCTGAATACTGGGATTGGAGAGAGACTCATGATTCTTGATCAGCCCTGAAGACTTGACTCAGCCGTGTCCTCCTCCCGGCTTTGCACTGGGCTGTCCCTCTGCCTGGAACACTCTCTCTGTCCTCAGTTCTGCCTCAAGGCCTGTCCAGCTGTTGCCTAAAAGGATCACAGCTAACACTTAATATACTAATACGGCCTTCCAGGCACTGTTCCAACATTATATGTTTATTCATTTCATTTAGTCCTCGTCACACCCCTATGACATAGGTATTATTATTCGCCTTTGGCAGATGAGTAGAATGAGGCACAGAGGGGTCAGGGACTTGTCCAAGGTTACCCTGCTAGTAGGTGACAAACCTGGGATTGCATTTGGGTCTGTTTCCAAATTCAGATGGACAGCTAGTTTTAAGGAAGGAGCGTGGATCCAGTTCAAATCCTGGACTCACCCCTTAAAGCTGTGTGAGTCTGGGAGGTGGCCGAGCCTCTCGGATTCTCAATTTTCTCATCTCTAAAGGGGACTATACATCCAACATCGAACAGATGCTTCTGAGGTTTAAGAGTGAAATTGTCAATCATTTACGATAAATACGAACTCCCTTCACTTGGCCTCTCCTGACTTTGGAATCCATGGATTATATAAATACAAAACTTGAGCATAGAAAAGAATGTCAGCTTTGGAAAGGATCTTAGCTATGACTCAGTCCGATGCATCGACTGAAGGGTGAGGAAGTGACAGCACCTGCTCCAGGTGACATGCTAAGCTGCTGACAGTGACAGATTGTGAGTCGCCTTCCCTAATACCTGTTCTAACATCTTCTTCCCTATGGTAATAGAGCTGCTGGTTTTTAGCTGGGTCTCAGCTTCTCACAAAAAGACTACATTTCCCAGCTTTCATTGGAGTAGTTGTGGCCATTTGACCATGTCTTAGCGGCTAGAATCTAGCCAATCAGATGTTGGATGCTTTCTGGAAAACTTCTTTAAAGCTGGTCCTTCCTCCTCACTACCCCCAATTGTCTACCTCTGGATTTATTTCACATGAGACAGAAATGACTTCTGTCTTGTTTTAAGCCGTTGAGTCTCCTGTTACTTCCAGTCCAACCTAATCCCTATGGGAAGCATTCAATACGGCCTAGAAGGCCAGTCCATGTTTGCTGAGTTGACACTGGGTCCCCAGAGAGGCCTGGCTGTCTTTTTTCATCTCTGCAGGGAGTGGTGCCCGAACCTGGAGTTTTCACATCTCGAGGTCCTGAGATGATGTCTGGTGCCTGTGGGGTGGGCAGCTGCCTCCGGAAAGGGGGTTGTGGTTGGAACGAGGTTCTCAGGTCTGGGTGTGGGGTCTCAGTCAGCCTTCCTTCTCCAGCCACAGGGGAAAAAAACACCCCACGAGCAGAGACATCCTTTGGTTCTGAACGTGGGTCTTGGGTCAGGCTCGCCCCGGGTTCCGAGCTGGTGAGCGGAGGGAGCCTGAGGAAGCCCAGAAGGACCCTCCGGGAGGACAGATGCGCCCTTCTGCTGTTCCTGTCGCTGCCACCCGCAGGTCTTCAAGATGATGGCTTATTTCTTCCTTAAAGAATGCTTCTCTTTTTGCTTTCCCTCTTTCTGAATTAATTTTTTCATCGTGAAATGTTTCCAAGATGAGACAAGAATATAAAAGGACCATCACGAGGACCTGTTTACCCACCATTAAGCTTTATCCCATCATGCCATGTTTGCATCAGACCTCGTGTAAAGGAATAAAACATTACCGATATAACGGAAGCTACCACTGTGTTCCACTCCCATCCCCGTCCTCCCGCCTCCTCAGAGGTGACTGTTACCAGGAATCCAGTGTTGATCATTCCTCTATTGCTAAGATCAGAGACTCAGTGTGCAGTCGCTGCTCAGGGAGAGGCCGTCTGGGGCCAGGGAAGGATGCACGCTGGGCCCCCAGGTTGGACACCAGCTCTGTGTGTGGTTGCTAGGACTCGCTGATAATTAGAGTCTCCGGGTTGCTAGGCGACCTGGGTTGCTAAGAATCTCAGTTTATTATCTGTCTTGACTTGTCAGAAGCCCCAGGTTATTTTGTTTTTCAATTTATTAAAGGTTTGATGGTTCTCAAAGGCCCCAAGTTATTACAGGCCTCAATGATTAGGGGCCCCTGCTCTTTGGGCCTGTGGAGTCGTCAGGTTGTTGAGGCACATTTGGGTTATGTCCACGTTCTAATCATTTACCCTCTAGCCCAGCGGTTCTCAACCTGTGGGTCGAGACCCCTTTGGCAGTCGAACGACCCTTTCACCGGGGTTGCCTAAGACCATCCTGCATATCAGATATTTACATAACAGTAGCAACATTACAGTTATGAAGTAGCAACGAAAATAATTTTATGGTTGGGTCACAACATGAGGAACTGTATTTAAAGGGCCAGAAGGTTGAGAACCACTGTTCTAGGCAGACAAGTCTGGGAAGCCCAGGGGGTGGTATCCACGGGGAACAGTGCTGGGAGCGGAGGCTGGAGGACTGGGGAGAGGACAGACTGTGGAGGACCCGCCGGCTGCTGGACTGAACCAGCTGACCTAGTCCTGCAAGTGACAGAGACCCATTGAAAGGTTTAAAAATGGGGACGGGCGCATTCAGCTGTGTCACATCCACGTAGCAGGACGCGTTAGGAAATGACTGCAGTCCCAGCTAAGATACGCTGAGAGCACTGACCGGAGTGGTGGGGACAGAGGTGGAAGAACCATTTTGACCTCAGAGGGACACCAGGCTGGGGTGGGGGAGTGTGACAGGGACAAGCAAGCACTTTTTCCTTTATTTTTTTTAGAAGGCTGTATTTGTTTCCCCGAGGGTGCATCCCTACGATGTAAGTCCAAGCGGAATGCTAGCTGCATAATTCCCTGCTTATCCACAGATCTCCTGACTTCAGGGAGGGCCATGGCAGCAGCAAGTAGGTAAAGAAAGGCCTCTGATCTGTTAAAACAAGTCATGCTTTTCCTTTGCCTTATCCTTCAGGCCGTGTGTGTGTGTGTGTGTGTGTGTGTGTGTGTGTTTTGACAATTCAAGTGAGGTTCTCCAAAGTTTGGTTACTTGGTTCCTTCTCCCTTATAATAACAGTAATTAAAAACTACCTTAAATGGAGCGGCATGTCTGCTTGGTGCCTGCTTCTGTGTAGGATGCGTTGTCCATATCCCGTTAATCCCCTTCACAACCCACAGGGGCTGGTTCTTCTCGTTCTCCCAGTGAGGGTGGTGAGGCTCAGCAAGACTAACGACCCGCCAAGGTCATAGAGCTAGAGAGTTCACCTCATCAGGACTCCAGTCCAGGTTTTGGTGCTCTCAGCTGGCGGCCCTGTACTGTCTGAGCCACAGCTGGTGTGAGGGGAGGGAAGGGGGTCAGCCAGTAGTGGCACCAGGGCAAGGAAGGGAATAAGTTGGGTTGAGGAACCTGATGACTGTTAAAGTGTTTTCTACCAACTTCACGCAGAGAGTGGATCAGTTAGGGCTCTCCACAGAAACAGAACTAAAAGGATGTGTGTGTATAAATACTCACACTCACACACACACACACACACACACACACACACACACACACACAGGAGACTTTAAAAAGTTTGTCTAGAAGACTGGAGATGATATATTTATAATTTACTAGAGGCCCGGTGCACCAATTTGTACACAGGTGGGGTCCCTTGGCCTGGCCGGCAATTGGGCCGATGGGGAGGGAGGAGGGTGGCTGGCTGGGGGAGGTTGACTGTGGGAGTGCACTGATCATCAGGGGACAGCTCCTGCGTTGAGCATCTGGCCACGCCCCCCCCCCAATGGTCAGTGCGCATCATAGCAACCAGTCGACCAGTCATTCGGTTGTTTGGTCACTTAGGCTCTTATATATATAGATGATAAGGCTCATGCAATGATGGAGGATGAGTTGGCAAGCTGGAGACCCAGACAACCAATGTGCAGTTCCTGTCCAAAGGCTGGCAGGCCCCAGGCCCAGGAAGAGCTGATATTTCAGTGGAGGCCACAGGCAGGAAGAAAGCCCGTGTCTATTTGAACAAGGTCAGGCAGGAGGGATTCCCTGTTGTTTGGAGAGGATCAGCCTTTTTGTTCTTTTCAGACCTTCAGCTGATTGGGCGAGGCCCACCACGTTAGGGAGGACAATCTGCTTACAATCCACTTTACTCTTCTATTGATTTTACTGTTAATCTCATCTAATGAACAGTACGGTGAATATAGACGACATTACTGTATTATAATCATCAAACTTGCTGAGACGAGACCTTAACTATTCCAACCACTAAAGGCATTATGTAACGTGGTAGAGGTGCTACTTCTCCCTGTGATGGCAATCATATTACAATATATACATGGATCCAATTAGCCTGTTCACCTTAAGTGTGTACATTATATGTCTCTCTCCCTTCCTCTCTCTCTAAAAACAAACAACCAACCAGGGAGGAATTGAGGTGGCTTTGGGGAAACAGGAAATACTCCTACAGATTTCAGCAGAGACGTAAAGATCTGCACATTCCCAACTGGGGCCTTTGTCTGCCCTCATACCTGTGCCTCTTGAGCTGCTGTTTCTTATTCCCATTTAAAAGTGAAAGTCAGGTGGGAAATAACAAAACACGCAATAAAATAAAATCAGCCAAAAGATGACTCAATAAAAAGAAGCGATAAAATGGTAAAAGCAGGCCGATGCAGTAAAAAATCCAAAACTCAACCAGACAGAATCACTACCGAGGGACCAGATGATAAAAACAATAGCGAAAATGGGTTGATCTAAGTCAGCGGTTCTCAACCTGTGGGTCGTGACCCCTTTGGGGGTCGAACGACCCTTTCACAGGGATCGCCTAAGACCATCCTGCATATCAGATATTTACATTATGATTCATAACAGTAGCAACATTACAGCTATGAAGTAGCAACGAGAATAATTTTATGGTTGGGGGTCACCACAGCATGAGGAACTGTATTAAAGGGTCGCGGCATTAGGAAGGTTGAGAACCACTGACCTAGATCAACCTGCCTAAGTGGTCACGGAGACAGCAAGGGAAGATTATTTCCATTTTACAGACGAGCAAAATGAGGCTTGGGAACTGAGAACCAGGGTCCCAGGAGCCAGGACTGGGCCCCAACCCGATTCCATAGATGAAGAAATGGAGGTTCACGCCTCAAGACTAAATAGCCAGGCAGGGGTCAAGCAAGACAGTGAACTTGGGTTTATCTAACTCAAGTCCAGAGCTCTTTCCCCTGAATAAAGGCTCAGGCCTGGCTGCACACTGGAGGCACCTGGGAGCTTTTAAGTAATTCTGGTGCCGAGTAGACATTTTTCCAAAGAAGACGTGCCAATGGCCGACAGGTACATGGAAAGAGATCCCTAGCATCACTAGTCAATGGAGAAATGCAAATCAAAACCACCGTGCATATCTCACACTATCCAAGACACAACGAGGATTGGCAAGGATGTGGAGAAGCTGAAAGTCTTGCGAATGTTGGTGGGACTGCAGAATGGTGCAGCCACTATGCAAAACAGAGTGGAGGGTCCTTAAAACCATCAAAAATAGAACCACCGAATGATCCAGCAATCCCACTTATGGGCATTTATCCAAAAGATTTGACATCAGGATTTCAAAGAGATACTAGCACTCCTGTGTTCATTGCAGCACTATTCATAATAGGCAAGATGTGGAAACAATCTAATGTCCACTGACCGATGACTGGATAAAGAAGTTGTATACACAACGGAATACTCATCAGCCTTAAAAAAGGAAATTCTGCAATACACGACAATATGGATGGACCCTGGAGGATACTGTGCTCAGTGAAATAAGCCAGTGACAGAAAGACAAATACTGCATGATTTCACTTATATGAGGGATCTAAAATAGTCACACTCAGAGACTCAGTGGAATGGTGGTTGCCAGCGGCTGGGGAGGCGGGGTTGGAAAGTTACTAATCCATGAGCAGAAAGTTTTAGGTGAGCAAGATGAATCAGCCATGAGATCTGTTGTACAACACTGTACCCTATAGCCAGTGGTACTGTATTAGACACTTAGAAATTTCTTGAGGCTAGAGCTCATGTTAAGTGTTTGTACCACAATAAAATTTTTAAAGAAAAAAGAAATTGTGTCCCAGCCATTTTGGCTCAGTGGATAGAGTATCAGCCTGCAGATTGAAGGGTCCCAGGTTCAGTTCTGGTCAAGGGCACATGCCTGGGTTTCGGGCTCGATAGGCAGGAGGCAGCTGATCAATGATTCTCTCTCATCATTGATGTTTCTCTCCCTCTCCCTCTCCCTTCCTCTCTGAAATAAAAAAAATATATTAAAAAATATATAAGGAAGCATACAAAATAAAAAAAATTGTGACTGTGGCTGCACCAATTCTCAGTTCTAACCTCGTCAGTCAGGCAGAGGGGAGGCACCTGGTGCAACTGAACTCGTTTATGGCTGTGCTGAGCTCTTAGTAGTAACTGCGTGGTGTACTGAGCACTCTGAGTACTAAGTACTAAGAACTAAGTACTTTAAGTACTAAGCATCTATACAGATGTTCCAGGAGTTGTTATTCCTACTTGAGAATGAGGAAAAGGAGAGGTTGAGTCACTTTTCTGGGTCACCAACTGGTCGCCACCAGCGCCTGTGTTCCTGCCCAGCTCAGCCTGACTCCAGAGCCCATGCCTCCCTGCTGAGCCACACAGCTCCCAGCAGGGCCTCTGCAGGCACAGACATGGTGGCCGCATGCCCTTACACGTCACTTCTGTGTCCCCCAAGCTTTAGGGTCCACAGCGTCATCTTTGTTCCAAGCTTGTCCACACTGAAGAGTCATCATCCAGATGGAGAAGGGGGGTGGTGTGTGGCTCAGCATTCTAGAACTTTCAGCCAATTAGAGGGGTTCGGCGGTGGGAGAGGCTACGGGGGAGACAGTGGGCGCCTGCTGACATTGCTGGGTAATCAATCACTGGAAGGGTCTGTTAGGAGGAGAAGGGTCATCCTTCAAAGTACTGTGTGTGGCCCGGCCAGCGTGGCTCAGTGGTTGAGCATCTGCCTCTGAACCAGTAGGTCACGGTTCGATTCCTGGTCAGGGCACATGTCCGGGTTGTGGGCTCAATCCCCAGCAAGGGGCGTGCAGGAGGCAGCCAATCAATGATTCTCTCTCATTGACATTTTTATCTCCCTCTCCCTACCTCTCTGAAATCAATAACATATTAAAACCCGCCCACAAAGTAGTGTGTGTGTGTGTGTGTGTGTGGAGATGGGCAAGGGGAGTTGCACTTAAATATCCTCATATGTCCCCAAGGCTCTGCAACTGAGGGGCTTAGGGGGACTGGTTGAACGTCAGTGGGAGAGAGATGGTTCTAGAAGATGAGCTCACAGAACTGGGGAGTTCCAGAAGGCTCCATGTGAGTTTAGAGACCGCCTGGGCGCCTGGGGACCCGGCACTGTCACGGGCGTGGTCCTCACCTGAAGTGGCGTCTTGGCACCATCACTGCTGCGTCAGCCTTGGTGGGAACCACACCTGCTCAGTGAGCCCCCTGCCCCTCTTCCTGCAGCTGTTAACGAGGTCCCTGGGCTGGGCTGGCCAGGGAGGGGCATGGAGTGAGAAGGGGGGTGGTCAGAGATCGAGGCATCCTGGGCTGGGAGGTGGTGAGTTGAGAGAGAGAGAGAGAGAGAGAGAGAGAGAGAGAGAGAGAAGAGAGAGGGAGACCGACCCACACTGGCAGGTCTCTGGTCTCTGAGTCAGCAGACCTGCCTCCTTGTGCCTCTACTAGTAGACCTGCTGTGAAATGCTCCCGATAAAATGACTTGTAAGTCACTTTGCTGCAAAAATTCAAAAACAGTCTCTGAAGAGCAGTCACTTTGGTTTCTTTGTCTATAAAATGGGGATCATAACCCTGTCCCCTGTGGATTGTTGAGAGGATTAGATGAGATTAAGTTGGAAGGCATCCGGAAAAGGCTGAGCGCCGTGTCTGCCAGGTGTGAACTCAGGTTAATCGTCTTCCCTTTCTTTCCTGCACTTTGATGGGAAGCGCTCATACTTTTGTGGGCACCGTTTCAGGATATTTCCATTTAAGAAGCATCCATTGAACAGCCACTCCATAGCAGCAGCTCTGCTTGACCCCTCGGATGTAAGAGGAATAAGACAGTCACTGTACTTTGCAAGTTTACCTGGTGGTGGGAAAGACTAACACATACTCCAGTCCAGTGGGGCAGAGGAGGGCAGAAGCACAGGGTGCTTTGGAGTGTGGGGGAGCAGTGGCCTACCGGGGAAGTCTTGCTGGAGAAGTCATCTCTGATGGGACCCTTGATGTCTTAGTAAGAGTTAATCATGTAAAGGAAAGGGGACGCTTTCTGTCCTAGACGACAGGACCATCTTGGGTTGAATACAGTGTTACTGGAACTTCAAGCGTGAGGGAGGAGGGGTCCTCGGCTGGATCCTGAGGGGCCCTGTAGATCCTGTGTAGGAGCAGTGATGAAGGGAGCTATCAAAGGCTGTCACAGGCTTTATGTTTCAGAAGACAACTACAGTGGGGCCTTGACTTATGATTTGTTTCGAGACCGAGCTCGTTAAGGAGCTCGATAACTCAAATTACTCTGTCAACTCAATGCAAAAAATCTGCCGACAGCTGGTATCTCAAAAAACTCGTTAGTCGGGACACTCATAAGTCAAGGCCCCACTGTATTCTGGTGAATATGCATCAAACACTTTGGAAGAAGAGACAGGACTGGATACAAGGAGACCATCCTCACACCAGGACTGTGCTCTGAACCAGTGGCAGGAAGGCTGGGAGGGACAGTAGCATCAACAGCACCTCGGGATTGATCGGTTGGGATGGGTGAAGGATGGAGTGATGAAGGGAAGGAGTGAAGAACAACAGCTATATTTCTAGTTTGGAAAAACATCCTGGGTTTACAACCAAGAATGTTTTCAACCATGATAGGGAAGAGCAGCTGTTGGTGGGAACGTGCGTTCTGCTGTAGGCGAGCTTGGCTTGAGAGGACTGGGATGTGCAGGCGGAGAGGTCCAGGTCTGTTGCCTTGGGAAGATGTAATAAGTCATCAGCCTCCAGCAGAGGCGACAGCAGGGCTGCCCAGGGTCTCCTGAAGTGGAGGAGAAGAGGCCTGAGAAGGCAGCCTCCAGGGTGGAGGGGTTCTGGCAAGGTGATGGTTTGGACAGAGCGGTGGGCATGCCGGAGCCTTTCAGCCTGGCCTTGGGACCTGGTGTGCGGGAGAAAGAACTGTTTCCACTTAGAGGCTGCAGGTGACCTTAGAACTGTTTCCACTTAGAGGCAGTTGGGCTCAGGGACTGAGTTACACACATGACTCTGCTCGGACCGGACTCTCTGGGAACATCCTCTCATGGCCATACCCCAGTGGGACTTTGGGTTCATAGAAACTTTGGTCTCCATCCAAACGTTGCTCCTTCCTAGTTATAAAATCTCAGGCCTCAGGATTCAGTACTGCCTGGCTTATCATATGGGGCTCAAAATAGGGTTGTTTTCTCCCCCAAGTCCCTGCCTCTTCTCCTAGCTTCTGGGCCAGGGTGGTGTCAAGCAGGATTGGAAGGGAGGCGTGGGCCTCAGGAAACCCTCTCCGGGATCTTGGGAGAGTGGCTGATGCTTCATCAGGGCTGCAAGGCAGCTGGTTGGCAGTATGAAGCCTTCTCCCATTTCCAGGTCCACTCAAGCCCCGTTTCTCTCCTTCTTCTAAGGGTTAGACTCCTGTGAGAGGACGGCCAGGGCTGTGGAGCTGCCCGCTGTCTCAAAGCCCAGCTCTGAGCCGGCGTGGTGGGGGCTCCACCTCTGCGCCCTGCATGGAAGCCAGGGGCTGGGCTCCCAGAAGGCAGCTGTGCCCACCTGGGATCCTGTTGCTGGCCGTTGCTTCTCTGCTAAGCTGCCTGCTCACCTGCAGCCAAGCCAAGGTCTACAGTCGCTGTGAGCTGTTCCGAGTGCTCCAGGACTTCGGCCTGGAGGGATACCGTGGCCACAGCCTGGCTGACTGTGAGCACCCCTCTTCCTGGCTGGTCCTGTCCCCCTCCATCCATTTCTTCTCTCGCCTCTCCTTCCTCCTTCTACCCCTCCTCACTCAAGGGGTGTGTCCTCAGGAGCGTTCTAAGGCTCAGTTCTCATTCGTAAAACAAGAATTATGTGAGATCACAGGTAGAGAACACCCAGCATGGAGTTCAATATTTAGCAGGCAGGCAACAGGCAGTCAAATCATAATGGCCCCTTCATGGCCCCCACTGCTAAAGTCAACAGAATAGTTTATATCTTAATCTTAATCTTGGCATGAAGATAAGACATTCCCACTGAGGTTTAGGGCAACCTGAATACACCTGCAATGCCAAGCGTTGCAAGCTGGTGGCCGTTTGGGAAGCTGTGGAGTACAGCCACACCTGGACTCATGTGCCTCTCGGTCAGTGGTTCTCAACCTTCTGCCCTTTTAAATACAGTTCCTCATGTTGTGACCCAACCATAAAATTATTTTCGTTGCTACTTCATAACTGTAATGTTGCTACTGTTAAGAATCGTAATGTAAATATCTGATATGCAGGATGGTCTTAGGCAACCCCTGTGAAAGGGTCGTTCGACTGCCAAAGGGGTCGCGACCCACAGGTTGAGAACCGCTGTTCTAGGTGTAGCCCCTCTACAGGTTTCACCTGCATCCTTCTAATCTTGCCTCTAAGGATTTTGTTCTTATTCCTTCATCCCACAAACATTTCTTGGACTTGACTCTGTGTAGCACAATGAGACAACGAGAAGATTGCTGGCCTAGGGCCAGGAGGTCTGAGATCCAGTCCTGACTTGCTCTTTGGTGGCTGTATGTAACCTTGAGTAAGTCACTGGCCTTTTGAGGCTCAGTGGATTCCTCTGTTAAGTGGGAGGGAGGGCCTCTGCCCTGGTCACCTTGAAGCAGGAGTTGAGGTGCCAAGGAGCTAACATTGAGATCTGCACTGTGAGCACTCTGGTCTGAGGTGGCCTTGACCAGGGGACCCTTTGGTCTGTGTCTATACTCCGTATAGGGCTTTGTCTTGCTTATTACACAAGTGGCTTTGACTCAGCTGCTGTGGACCATGAAGCTGATGGAAGCACCAACAACGGCATCTTCCAGATCAACAGTCGGAAGTGGTGCAAGACTCTCAGGGAATACAGCACCAAGGGGTGCAACATGTACTGCACCGGTAGGGGGCCTGCGCCTGGGCTGGCGGGGCCGGGCCTCCGCACCAGCCTTTGCTTCTCTCCCGTTTTGTTTGCTCCTCTTGCCTTTATCTCTGAGTGGGGATCACCTTACATGGTGTCGGTCCTACCAAGGAGAGCATGATGGGGCAAGTGATGGGGGTGGGCCCTCCATGGATCTGACTTGGGCTCCCTGATGGGAGATTGTCAGAATGAAACAGGGATTGCTTCTGATCAGAGACAAAAGTGATACCTGTGCTTCCAGAGGGGTCAGGCGACAGGGCTGAGCTTAGGATGGAAGTGTGTGTGTGTGTGTGTGTGTGTGTGTGTGTGTGGTGTGTGTGTGTGTGTGTGTGTGTGTGTGTGTGTTTGAGAGAGAGAGAGAGAGAGAGAGAGAGAGAGACAGAGACAATCTCCATGTATGTCCGGCTCTGCCCCTGCTCCCTCATCCTGTTTCTCTGCCTCCCACCCCAGAGTTATTGGATCCTGACCTCAAGAATGCTGTTATCTGTGCCATGAAGATAAGTCAACAGCCCCAGGGGCTGGGCAGCTGGTAAGTAACTTGGGCTGGAGCCCCCAAGAGCATGTGGCCAGGACTGGTGGACAGCAGCCGGGAACTGGCCTTTTCTGAGTGCCCGCTTTGTCCCAGGCACCATTCCCCAGCTCCACACTCTGACCCGCCCCCCTTTTGGTGGTAGGGATTACTACTACTGACGTACTCACAGACAGAACCTGCCTGTCAGGGAGGATAAGCAGCTCACTGGAGGCCATGGAGCACAGCCTGGCTCTTTCCAGAGTCGCCTATGTTGAGATGCCTGCCTCTAGGTTCACTAGATCTGGGTCTAGTAAATATTTTTGAACCATGGCATCTTTGTCTAGACTAACTTTCATATAAAGACCCACGATGTGCAACAGATGAAATGATAGATTCCTGCCCGAGCAGGGTGGGCTTTCTGGGGCCTCAGCCTGTCAGCCTTTGCCTTTCCCACTCCTTTCCCACATGATGGAAAGCCCTCCTCAGGCACGGGGGTGGGATGGGCATCGATGGGGTGTTAGGCTAGATCTTTGGTTCACAGAAGGTTATCGATGCAGTGGCCCAACAGCTTCCCAGCCTCTTCTGATGGGAGCTTCACTTAGCCTGCAGTGGTTCTCAACCTTCTGGCCCTTTAAATACAGTTCCTCATGTTGTAACCCAACCAAAAAATTATTTTCGTTGCTATTTCATAACTGTAATGTTGCTACTGTTATGAATCGTAATGTAAATATCTGATATGCAGGATGGTCTTAGGCGACCCCTGTGAAAGGGTCATTCGACCGCCAAAGGGGTCATGACCCACAGGTGGGGGTTATTTGACAGTTAACACAGTTCGCTTTTCTCTCTTTTCCTTGCTAGCCCCTGTCCCACCTGATTTCTGGTTTAGAGCCTACGCTCCTTCCTGTTCTTCTCTGAACAGGGACTGAGGCTGTCTCTGATTGGGTCTCTCCTCTCCCCCACTCTCCATCCCCAGGGAGGCCTGGAAGCATCACTGCCTGGGCAAGGACCTCAGCGACTGGGTGGACGGCTGCACCTTCTAGGACCCTCTCTGGACGGACCGGGCCATGCACAGCAGGCGGGAGGGGTGGGATGGGGGTCCTGCCCAGGAAGGAGCACAAGGCAATTGATAAAGAATAGTTTAACACACGTGTGTGTCTCAGCTGTCACTGTGATTTCAGGTGGCCTGTTGGAGCCAGAGCATCTCAGGGTTTCTTCACCCATCCACTGGGGCTGGGCCTAAGCGAGGCTCCAAAAAGCCAACCGTGGAAGGCTGGCCCGCATTCCTGGGAAGCCTGGGGGCTGGGGGCTCAGTGTCTCCTAGATCACACCTGGCAGAGTTTCCTAGACCCTTTCCCTGAATCTAGGTTTGCCAGATTTATCAAAACAAGCAAACAAACAAACAAAACAATGATAACAAAACCAGGAAGCCCGATGCCCTGGCCGGGTTTGCTCAGTGGTTGCCCAGGAGCAGGTGGAGATGGAAGAGGAGTATCCAGGGGAGAGAATCCTGGCCAAAGCCAGGCAGCCCTCACTTGTGCATGAGGGTGGACGGTCTCTAGGCCCACCTGAAAGTCCAGGTGCTGGTGACGGGCTCAGGTTGGTTAGAGAAACCAGGCTGTGTCCTGGAGTCTCCCTGCTTCCACGTCACTCTCTCACCCTCCACTGGTCACTATGTTCTGTCTATTTTACTTAAAAAAAAATCTATCTGGAGCCTGACCTTCCTTCCCATCCCAGATACCCCTGCGTTACATCAAGCCCCGTCACTTTTCCCTAGGACCACTGCAGTGGCCTTGCAGGGGATCCCTCGCCATCGACCTGCCCCTCAGTGTGAGCTCTCCGCCTCTTACTGCCTTGCATCCTGGCCCAGCGGCTTTTCTCACTTTTGGGTTAAAGGCCAAGTTCCTCGGCTTGGCACCCCAGTTCTTTCCTGACCCAGGGTCATGCAGAGTCATTTCGCAACTGCTGAGAACATTTGCTCTAGCTGGTTCCTGCCTTTGGTTCCCTGAGGGTAGCATGCTGCTTCCTACCTTTCCCCACCACCTACCATTCCCCCCTCACTGCACTTCAGCGAATAAACGCGCCCTTTCCGTTCGCCATCCTCAGAGCTGTGTGTGGCTATTCCTTTTTTTTCAGGCAGGTCTTGTCTCAATTTTGCCTCCACACAGTGACTTCTCACAGTGACTTTTCCGACCAACCCTAAGTTCTCTGCCTCCAAGCCTTTGCTTAGAAACCTCTTCTGCAAGCCTGCCTGCCAGGCTGCTTCCACCGTCTCTCAAGGCTGCAGCCCAAACCTGCTCCGCCTTAGCCCGGCAGGCAGTCGCTCTCCTGTGGGTGTGGTGGGCCCTGTGCACCTCCACCCTCACAGTCTCGTGCGTGTGTCATTGCCCTCCTCTGCCTGACTAGACTCTGAGCTCCCCTGAGATTCTGTCTTCTGGATCTATGAACCCCCAGTGCCTAGCACAGTGCCTGCCACACAGTGGGCACATGGAAAATGCTCATGGAGTGAGGGAGTCTGGCCAGAGACCCCCGTCCCCACCACCCCGGCACTGGGAAGTCTTCTTCCAGTGGCTTCCTGACGCTCCTCCCTCTAAAGTATTCTTTTCTCTTTTTTTTTTTAAAAATATATTTTTTAAATTGATTTTAGAGAGGGAGAGGGGGACGGAGATAGAAACTGTGCCGCGCTCAGCACGGCCAGGGGTGAGCCTGAGAGAGGGCCGTGAAGGATTAAAGAAGACAGACGAGAATAAAGCTGGAGCTAGATGGGATGCCCCTCTTGGATGGAGAGACAGCGACACGGCCTGCAAGCCGAGTCTTTATTTTATAGCCAGATCCCACGAGGCAAAGTAAGGGCGTGGTCAAGATGTTCACAACGTTCTCTCGGGTTTCCAGTCTACTCAATTACATGCACCTGATCAAGCTTTGTTTACTTGCTGCACCTCCCGCAGCCCATATCACTCAGCCACGTGGGACCACAGGTTCGGACCATAAGGTCAAGCTTACAACCATAGCCTTTGGCTATACAGTAATTGTGCTGGAAGGGCTTTGCCCTCCAAGCTGGGACTTGCACGTGGCTTTACCACGAGAGGACTGTGCCCTCTCATTAGTCCGAGGCTTGAACCTGTCCAAACGCTGTAGCCACTCTCCATAAGAAACATTAATGACGAAAGAGAATCATTGATCGGCTGCCTCCTGCACACCCCACACTGGGGATCGAGCCCACAACGAGGGCATGTGCCCTGACTAGGAATTGAGCCGTGACCTCCTGGTTCATAGGTCAACGATGAACCATTGAGCCACGCTAGCCAGGCGAGCTAGGTATTCTTTGGTGCCCACCAATCACTTGTGTTGGGCTTCTTTAACTTGGATGTAATTCCTTTAGAAAGGAAGCCCTGATGTCTGAACTACACTAAAGACCAATGGCCCATATGGTGATGTTAGCCAATGAGCCACCTCCTTCAGAGACCCGGCGTGAAGACCAGCTTCAAGGAGGCGAGACGTCCAAATTCCCCACCCCAAGGCTTTGCTGCGCCGGCACAGCCAAGGGTGAACCTGAGAGGGGGCAGTGAAGGATTTAGAAAAGACAGACAAGAGAAGAAAGCTGGGTCTGGGTGGGACGCTGCCCTCTCTGATGGAGAGAGACAGCGCCACAGCCGGTAAGCCGTCTCTTTATTTTCTAGCCAGATTCCACGAGGCAAAGTAAGGGTGAGGTTACAACATTCTCGTGGGTTTCAAATCTACTCAATTACATCACCTGAACTCTATCAAGCCCACATCACTCAGACACGTGGGGCCACGTGTTTGGACCATAGGTTCAATCTTACAACTAGAGCCTCTGGCTATAATTGTGCTGGGAGGGCTTTGCCCTCCAAGCTGGGACTTGCACGTGGCAATGAGAGGACAGTGCCCTCTCATTAGTCCGAGGCTTGAACCTGTCCACTGTAGCTGCTCTCAACATAAGGTGTCTCACAGCTATTGCCAGGAGGTAGTTTTTTCTTCCTTCCTTCCTTCCTTCCTTCCTTCCTTCCTTCCTTCCTTCCTTCCTTCCTCCCTCCCTCCCTCCCTCCCTCTTCCTATCTCTCTCTCTCTCTCTCTCTCTCTCTCATTCTTTCTTAAAAAAAAAAAAAAGAGCCTCATTGCAGTTCTGCTCAGAAATGAATGAGATGTCAACAGTGGAGCATGTCTGGGGGCTCAGCGGCAGCCAGAGGACATTATGCATGCATTTCCCGTGTGCAGGGCACGCGTGGTCTCATTCCTTAAGAACCAGGCCACAGGGATGTTTGCAAAGCGAGGCTGCAGTTGCTTTCCGTCTGCAGGTCTCCTCAACCCTCCCAATCAGCACATGAATAAGGTAATTCTACGAAATCACAGCTCCAAGGTTCTCGGTTCACATCCATTTTCTGCTCATTCATCTCGCCATCTGTGAGCTCTCAGTGCACAAGCTGCAGTAGGTGACAAGGTTTAAAAAAATGATGGGAGGGAAATCTTGAAATTGATCAAATCCTGCCTGTCACTCCCCCCCGCCCCTCCTGTGAATTGAAAAATGGCAGTCGTTAGGGCATATTAGGGGAGACATCGGTGCTCCTCGAGGTACCGCGGTGATCTTCGGGAGGAGAGGTTAATGCTTTCAGGACCGGGCGGCAAGGCCGGGCATCCGTGCGTCCCTCAGGGATCACACACAGGCTCTGGGGCTCCATCACCCTCCTCAGGTGGAGTGCACGTTTTATGATTATCTGTGTGACCCTGTTCATTTTTGTTTTCTGGGAGAAAGTTCATAGCTTTCACCTTGTTTTTAATCCATACAAATATCCAAGTGAGATCAATGTTTTACTGGAAGAAAGGAAGAAAATAAGAAAAGATAGAAAGTATATACCTTAGCTCAGAGGTCCTCAAACTTTTTAAACAGGGAGCCAGTTCACTGTCCCTCAGACATTCCACTCATGTGCACTGTGGGCCCGGGACGGGTCGGCTGCTAAGCAGGACAGGCAGCGGCGGCAAAAACACCCGGCGGGCTGGATAAATGTTTTCCGTGGGCCACATGTGGCCCACGGGCCGTAGTTTGAGGATCGGCGTAGTTTGGATCCCTGCCTTAGCTCATTTGACCCCATAATAACCCTGAAAACTAGGCACCCTCATCTCCATCGTATAGGTGGGAAATAGAGGCTAGACCAGAGGTGGGCAAACTTTTTGACTCGAGGGCCACAATGGGTTCTTAAACTGGACCGGAGGGCGGGAACAAAAGCATGAATGGAGTGTTTGTGTGAACTAATATAAATTCAAAGTAAACATCATTACATAAAAGGGTACGGTCTTTTTTTTTTTTTTTTAGTTTTATTCATTTTAAACCGGGCCGGATCTGGCTCGCGGGCCGTAGTTTGCCCACGACTGGGCTAGAAGCTGGGAATGAAATAGCTGCTTAGAGACCTGACCCCATCGTCCACTTGGACTCAGAGACTGTTAGAGTGGACGCACCAAAGAGATTTGCTGTTTATTTTCCAACCCCTTTCCTTTGATTATTTTTTATTTTTGTTAATCCTCACCTGAGGATATTTTCCACTGATTTTTAGAGAGAGTGGAAGAAAGGGAGAGAGACACACACAGAGAGAGGAACATCTGATTTTTAGAGAGAACGGAGGGAGGGGGAGAGACACACAGAGAGAAACATCGATGTGAGAGAGCACATCGATCAGCTACCTACTGTGTACACCCCGGCCAGGGCTGGCATACAACTGAGGTACATGCCCTTGACCGGAATCAAACCTGGGACCCTTCAGTCCACAGGCCAATGTTCTATCCACTGAGCCAAACTGGCTAGGGTTTTCCTCTCCTTTTATAAAGGAGGGAACTTAGGCTTAGAAAAATGGAGTAAATTGTCCAGCGGTATCTGAGTAGTTTACAACAGAAATGGGTTAGAAATGCTGTTTTTCGAGACTCTGTCAAAAGCCTTTACTAACCGATTGCTCCTACAAAGGCCGAGAGCACAGGTTTTACTGAATGTTAAATTGGATTCGTAAGCAGCTCTCCTCTCACCTGTCCTCAGGTGGGTGCTGCCCGCTGCCCTGGGTTACAGTCCCCTGAACTGCACGGCCCCACACACGTTCAACCTACTAGCCTTAGGAGAACACAGATGATGCAGAAAGTGCTTCCATGTGCCAGGATCCTCACATGAGCGGGGAGAAAGCCATTAGCTAAAGAAGCCAACCTTTGCTTTGGGAAACATCTCAGACCCTGGGAGATCAGAGGAAGGGACTCGCAGGACTTCAGCTCTGTTGCGCCCTCAGCGTGCTGAACCCGCCCTTCATCCGGGGCACCCGCCACTCTCTCCGCGGTCACTTTGGACACTCCCCTTTGACTTCTATGCTTGGGTGCCCTGGACCTCTGCGCAGTCCCTGGGCTTTGTATTTCCCACGCGCCCCGCCCCTGCCTCCCAGGCTTTGCATGTGCCGCTGACTCACTCTCCTTCGACCACAAAACTCCGATTCATCTTTCCTAGCTGTCTGTTTCCTGGAGGACTCACATGATCATTCCTGGAGGGCAGGTGCCCAGTACAGACTGGGCACACAATCAAGAGGAGCGGAATGAATGGCGAGGCTGTGTCTTGTCTCCTCTTCCTGTGTCGCCCTGCTGCCTTCCCAGCGGTGCCAGGAAGCGTGCTCTGGGCGTCCCAGGGCCTGCTGGCTCGGCGTGGGTCTGGCTTGGTGACAGTCCCCGTGGAAGCGCGTTCTTGGCTCTCGAGCCTCCCTGGCGTCCCTGTAACGGGGAGCGTACTCACCGGCACTTTCTGGAGGCCCTTCCCTCCGCATTGAGTTCGGGTCTCACGATGGAATGGAAATCTCTGAGTTTGTGCAGGAAGAGCTCCCAGGTCTCTCCATGGGCCCCTCAGGCTGAGCTGAGCTTTACCTGCAGGGAAGCCTGCCTCAGACCCCTGCTTCCCAGCTCACCAAGCACCTTTCTCCAGACCCTTTCGGGGCCCTTTCTCACGAAGGGGGTTCATGGTTAAGACTCTTAGAAAACAGGGATTAGAGTGTCGTTCCCAATACGCCAAGGTTGCAGGTTTGATCCCCAGTCAGGGCACATGCAAGAATCAACCAATGAGTGCATAAATAAGTGGAACAGCAAATCGATGTTTCTCTCTTGTTCTTTCCCTTCTTCCATCACCCCCTCTCTCCCATCCCCTCTCTCTAAAATCAATCAATAAATTAAAAAAATAGCTGCAGCTGGAAAGGGGAACACAAATGACCTCTGGCCTCTCTTTGCCGAAAACAACAAAGCAGGGGCGTGTAATCAGCGGCCGGTCTGGGATGGCTGCTCACAGAGTGCTTCGTCCCCTCTCTCTCCCTAACTGCAGACTCCACTGCTTCTGTTTCTGGGATCAGGTGCCACCATTTTATTGATTGATTGATTGATTGATCTTACCCTTTAAGGCAGCGGTTCTCAACCTGTGGGTCGCGACCCCTTTGGTGGTCGAACGACCCTTTCACAGGGGTCGCCTAAGACCATCCTGCATATCAGATATTTACATTACGATTCATAACAGTAGCAACATTACAGTTATGAAGTAGCCATGATCAGGTTGTTTACAGCATTCTCGTGGGTTTCAACCTCACTCAACTACATGCACAAGCAAACACAAATCAGACACGTGGGGCCACGTGTTTGGACCATAGGTTCAAGCTTACAACTATAGCCTCTGGCTATAATTGTGCTGGGAGGGCTTTGCCCTCCAAGCTGGGACTTGCACGTGGCAATGAGAGGACAGTGCCCTCTCATTAGTCCGAGGCTTGAACCTGTCCACTGTAGCTGCTCTCAACATAAGGTGTCTCACAGCTATTGCCAGGAGGTAGTTTTTTCTTCCTTCCTTCCTTCCTTCCTTCCTTCACTTGCTCTCGAATTTCCTGCCTTTTCCCCTTTAAGCAGGTTAAGCTTGTAGACCTGCTCCAAGGTGAGCAAAGCCAGAATCCCCCAATCAGAAGGAGCACATAACATAGGGGAGGCCGGAAGCAATGCACAAA
>NW_006291007.1:1241139-1245605 GCF_000327345.1 Myotis davidii
TTTCACAGGGGTCGCCTAAGACCATCCTGCATATCAGATATTTACATTACGATTCATAACAGTAGCAACATTACAGTTATGAAGTAGCAACAACAATAATTTTATGGTTGGGTCACAGCATGAGGAACTGTATTTAAAGGACCAGAAGGTTGAGAACCACTGCTTTAAGGTCACTGATAATCCAGCGTTGACGTTCCAGCTTGTGATTGGTCCAGACTGCTGGCTGTTTGTCGTCCTTTGGGTCACTCTCAAAATGGGACACTTCCCCGTGTCTCCTCTGTGCACCGACCTCCCAGGCCTCCACAAAGGAAATGACTACAAAAAAGGTTATTTGTTTGAAGTGAGGATAATAAAAAAACACCCCGCCACTCCCAGGAGTTCAGGCAGACAACTAGGCCGTTGGTTAACAACCAGTCAATAATAATCAGTAGTTGGCTATTGACTTGCTCTCTTGAATTTCCTGCCTTTTCCCCTTTAAGCAGGTTAAGCTTGTAGACCTGCTCCAAGGTGAGCAAAGCCAGAATCCCCCAATCAGAAGGAGCACATAACATAGGGGAGGCCGGAAGCAATGCAAACCCGCTCGAATATTCTTGGCTCCACCTCACATTGAGCTGAGGTTGTGTGTGTGTGCATGTGCTTTTTAAAGGAAGCCAGAAATCCAACGAAGCAGGCGGAATTGCCACTTAATCTATAGATTTTAAAAAATTGATGGAACTGTTAAACTGGGACAAAGCCGAGCATCTGACCGTTTCCAAACTCACTGAATAGGCATGTCCTTTGGCTCCTGGCTCTGATGGGGGCGCCTGAGGACACTCTCTGCTCTTTGCCTCCGACCCTCTGGGCACCGGCAGGATATCCTCCAGCCTGAAGCAGTGAGGAGTGACTTTGTCTCAGGAGAGGATGCCCGTGCCCTGGCAGCGTCTGGAGAAATGATTGCACAAGGATTCTGCCTGAACAGCAAGCTCTCTTTTGCCACCCAGGGCTGGAAAGAGCAGCCCCCCTGCAGCCTGAAGGCCCCTCCCACCTCCTTTCCCGTCTGGACCACCTCTGAGGACTTATGAGGAGCGAGGCTGAATGCAAATGTGACCCCTACAGGGACAAGCAGTCTGTGTGATGGGTGAAGAGCTGAGGCGCAGAGCGGGTCCTGGAGCGCTGGTGTATGGGAGGGAGGCCACGCTGGGCCTGTGTGCAGCCCAAGTTCACTGACGGGGTCAGGGGTCAGGACAGAAGGTGGAGAGCAGAAGGCGTGAAGGCCTCCTCTACGGTTTTTGTGTCTGAGCGCGTTCTCTGCCTTCCCTCTTCATGCCACGATCCAGGCGTGCCATTCAGACCCTGGGCTATGACCCGTCTGTGAGTGGGTCGTGAAGTCATTTACAAGGTCATGGATCAGTCGTTGTTAAAGATTAGTAAGTGTTGCTGCACAAAACTTGGCAGAACCTGTGGTCCTTGGCCTGGGAGGTCTGGCCCTTTCCTAGGTGCGTGGGGAGAGAAACCTGAGGGTGGGAGGAGGCAGACACCGTGGAGCCACTTCCACAAGACCAGCTTTAATATGACCGTGACGGGAAGCACGAATAAATAAACGCCAGAGAAAATGGGAAAACCAAACCGAACTCAGAACAGCAAACCCAAAGATCAGAAAACAAAACTGAACGGACCTCTGACAGACAGTAAACCCCCCAAAGACAGAATCGGACTGTACAAGCCATGTCACAGGGAGGGCAGAACGCGTGGGAGCCACGGACACGGGCCGGAGTCACCAGGCCACAGGCCTCCGTCACAGGCGCTGGGGTTGGAGGGGCTCGGCCCGGGGAGGGTCGGCTGGGGCGGGAAGGGGACTGTGGGCAGGTTAAGGACCTTCACGAACCACACAAGGACCGGACGTGGCCGACAGTTCTGCGGTTTCCCTCAATTGTGCAGCTGCGATTCCAGCTGTGGCCTCGCGGTGACTGGGGGCTGGAACCCGGTCCCACCGCGGGGGAACCGCGCGGCGGAGCGTCTCGTACACAGACAGACGTGGAGGTGGCGCCGTGAGAAGTCTGAGCATGCAGGTGCTTTCTACATCTGGCAGTGAGATGTGATGGCAGGTTGGTCCTTGGACTGTTCCAGAATGTGTCTCATGTCTCCTAAGAGGGACGCACGGCGGGGACCGAGGACGGGCCGTGTCCACGTGGCCGCAGCGAGGTTTTGGCAGAGAGTTTGCTATGTGTGCATCGGGGGCTCTTGCTGCTTTCCGTCATCAGGGGCCATCCCGCCTGCGCCTGCTGTCCCCTGTCCCGGGTCTTGGGCCTCAGGGTCTGCTTGGGGGTGCCGGGCGCTCCGAGGGCTGTCAGCAGGCGATCTCCTCCAAGGTCCCCAGGGCTGTCTGCAGGGGCACAGTCACAGTGTGGCTGATGGTTTCAGAGTGGTTTGGCATCGTCTCACAGGTGCTCTGGAGGGAGGGGAAGGTGGTGTTTGTTTATTTATTTAAATCAATATTTTTATTGATTTCAGAGAGGGAGAAGGAGAGAGAGATAGAAACATCAATGATGAGAGGGAATCATTGATCGGCTGCCTCCTGCACGCCTCGCACTGGGATCGAGCCCACAGCTGGGGCATGTGCCCTGACCGGGAATCGGACCATGACCTTCTGAGCCACACCAGCCGGGCAAAGGTGGTGTTTATATTCAAAACTTCATCAGGTGCCACTGGTAGCCTTGGGGACCACGCTCCTCACTTGTGGGCTCCCCGGGGCACTGCTGCTTCTGCCCTAGAGACCCCATGCACTGGTTTGGTATCTGTGGCATGAGGCTGAAGGGCCTCCCTGCCTTCAGAACCCTCGCCACTGCCCCCCTGGGTGCCCCTGGCGCAGGGAGAGGACTCTCTGGTGATGGGGTGTGGCCTTTCCTCCTAGAGGTCCCTTGATGTGCCACCTGAAACTACATCTGAGTGATGTCTAGCTGTGGGCTGGAGAGGCCATCCCACCCTTGGCCTCGGGGCCTCCTCTGGGGCCTAGCTGGGCTGAGGAGGTGCAGCCTCGGGCTAGGCCTGGGGCAGGGGGTGCTGATTGATCGCTGAGGCCAAGCTGTAAGGGCGGAGGCCTCGAAGGCCAGAACCAGAGCTGGTCACAGCTGCCCAAAGGACCTTCAGGGTTAGACCGCACACAGGGAACAGTCATCCTGGGTCCCTGGGCAGGGTGTGGCTGAGAGACCGAAGATCTTCCAGGAGACCCCCAGGCTGTCCCGCGCTGCTCCGAGTGGGAGGCAGCGAGGGCTGGGAGCAGAGACCGGCCAGAAGGCCGTGCTAAGAATTTGGAGAGACTCGATGAGGACGATACTGCAGGAGCGGGAAGGATAGAGGGGGAACCTATGACTAAGACATTTCGGAGGCAGGAGGGAAGTGGGGGAACCTGAACTTGCTGAGCACTTACTATAAACTAGGCATGCTGCCCGGCCAGGGTGGCTCAGTGATTGAACATCGACCTATATACCAAGTCAAGGTTCGATTCCCAGTTAAGGCATATGCCTGGGTTGTGGCAGCTGGATCCCCAGTAGGGGGCGTGCAGGAGGCAGCAGATCAATGGTCCTCTCTCATCATTGATGTTTCTCTCTCTCCCGCCCCCTTCCTCTCTGAAATCAATAAAAGTATATTAAAAAAAACCCCACTAGGCATGCTGATTGTTTCATAGGCTGGTCTCCCTCATCTGAATGACACCCCTCCACCCCGCCCCAACCTGCTTCCGCCTCAGGTCCCTGCTAAGGGGCAGATGCTTAGGGAGATAGGGACTTGTTCCCAGGCACACAGCTCAGAAGCAGGGACCTGGGACCCAGCCAGGACAGCTCCTTCCGGAGCCCGGGTCCTTTCCACTCCACGGCCCCTCCTGCTCTGGCTCCGTATCTGGTTTCACGTCGCCTGTACAGACCAGAGGAGCCAATCGACCTCCAGCCCACAAGCCGCTCTCACCACATTCTCGTCGGGGCTCCCTTCATCCTCTTCTTTGCCCAGCAGGTCTAATAGTTTCTCTTTGATCAGCTGCAAGAGAGGCCGGAAGGGAGTGGTCAGGCTGCGGGAAGGGGCAAAGGCAAGAGGCCTCCCTGCCCTGGGTTCCCCGGGGGAGCCACCAGGCACCGTGGCAGCAGCTGCCTGGGCTGCAGGACCCCCACCAGGCAGGAGCCTCCGCCCCATCCCTGGGCTGCCAAGGGATTCTGGTGCAGGGGCCAGAGCTTGGAGAGGTCACAGGAGGGCCCTGTCGCAGTGCGGACCGCCTTCTCCTGTGGATGGACAGTGTGGAGAAGCGACACGTGCTGGCTCCCACAACTGCACAAAAAAAATGTGTTAAGTGTGGTATAGTGTGTGTGTATGTGAGAGTGGTGTGTATGGTGTATGTGTGCATGGTGCGTGTGCATTTGTGAGTAATGTGTAAGGGTGGTATAAGTGTGTGTGTGTGTGTGTGTGTGTGTGTGTGGGTGTGTGTGTGTGTGTGTGTGTGT
>NW_006291007.1:1245690-1250010 GCF_000327345.1 Myotis davidii
TGGTTAGGGAAAAAGAAAATCCACAAGAGGAAAGCAGTAAGGAGTTTCAAAGGTATTGGGGATGTTCTATTTTCTAAGCAGAGTAGGCAGTAGCAGGATCTGGTTTTGTTGTGTGTGTATGTGTGTGTGTGTGGGTGTGTGGGTGTGTGTGCGTGTGTGTGTGTGTGTGTGTGTGTGTGTGCATATCCAGGCTAGCTGTGGGAGGGGCTCAGAGCTGGCCTCAGGAGCAACTGTGCCCTCAGGAGCAGCCTGGGCCCCTTTCTGAGCCCGGGCCTGGGGGACAAGATTGCTAGTTACTTTCTAGGCCCGTCACCCCCACAGTTCATAAGTTCAGGGCACACTCCAGTCCGTAACATTTTCTTCTTAGCAGCAGAGGGTAGTTATCAAATACGTTACCCCGTGTGACTCAATTTCCCTAACTTTGTACAGCTTCTCAGAAAATTAAGAAACAAAGCGGAATAAAATCTGGCCATGGGGCGTGGTTTTGGTGTGTGGAACAAGGTTTCCTGGCTGAAAGGCAGGGGGGGGCACCGGGAACGCTGGCCACTGGGCCCTCCCGCCCCACAGTGGCTCCCAGAGAGCAACCTTCGGCCACGGCCAGCCCTCTCTGGGGCAGACCCTGCTCGCAGGCACTGTTTGCTGGGCCTAGGCCCGGTGCTCCCGGGGCCTGTGAGGGCCTGGGCGTGCCCGAGGGGTCCTGGAGCCCTGCAGCCAGCTGGTCTGGGGAGATGGGTGGGAAGACTGACGAGCACCAGGAGCTCCCAATCCTGAAACCGCTGCCCACTGTTTGGGAAGCTCTCAGACGCTTGGTCCCTGCTGCCCCTGAGGGAGACATCTCCCCAGACCATCAGCGGCCAGAGGCAGTGGGTGTGGCCTTGCTCTTCTCAGGACTGAGGAGGCTGCTGGGAAATGCCCCTTACCACAGTCTCCCTGACCATGACGGTACCACTCAGGTGACCAGCCACCCAGAGGGCAGGTGTGTGTGTGTGTGTGTGTGTGTCCACTTGTGAGTAATGTGTTAAGTGTTGTATAAGTGTGTGTGTGTGAGAGAGTGGTGTGTGTGGTGTATGTGTGTGTATGATACGTGTGCATTTGTGAGTAATGTGTAAGGGTAGTATAAGTGTGTGTGTGTGTGTGTGTGTGTGTGTGTGTGTGTGTGTATCCAGGCTAGCTGTGGAAGGGGCTCAGAGCTGGCCTCAGCCCAGTCTCATCTCCTCCCTGCTCCTCCCTCCCTGCTCCTGTAGACAGCCCACGGCGTTTCCTCCACCGGACTGTGGCTCCCCTCCCTTACATTCATCCCTCCCCGATACCTAGGGCTGGTGACAGACAATAGCCATGGACAGGAGGAGGGTGCAGGCTCTGGTGGAGATGAGGTGCTTCGGTTCTGGGCATGGGGGCAGCATGAGGGCACCCGCATGTGGTCATTTCCCCAAGAGGGGTCCCAAATCTTACCTCATAAATGTAATCGAAGAGCTCTAGTATTGTGAGGATACTAGCACCAATGAACAACCCCATCTGGCCACCAATGTCACCTGGAGAGAGACAGAAAGACCAAAGGTTTGGTTTCACTCACAGCACTTCCAGGAAGGGCGAACAGACCCGGAACTCAGAACCCGGACCTTCTGAGTGCCCCGCCCCTCCAGGGGAGCCCGGGCTTGTCACTGGAAGGCAGGCCTTTGACAAGTCCCTCCCTCAATGCACAGTTCTGAGAGCTGATAGGTGCAGCACCTAGGGAGGATGCTAACTAACCCGAATGCTTATTGGAGGTTCCAGAATAGACCTCATAGGCTGACAGGCTTGCCAATTACATTAGAAACCGCACTGATTGGGCCTCACTTTGGCTCTGGGCTGAGAACAGGATAAGACACATGTGGTCCTTGCCCTGGGCAAGGGCACACTCTAGCCCAGGGGTGGGCAAACTTTTTGACTCGAGGGCCACAATGGGTTCTTAAACTGGACCGGAGGGCTGGAACAAAAGCATGGATGGAATGTTTGTGTGAACTAATATAAATTCAAAGTAAACATCATTACATAAAAGGGTACGGTCTTTTTTTTTTTTTAGTTTTATTCATTTCAAACGGGCCGTAGTTTGCCCACGGCTGCTAGACTCAGCCCCTTTGGGTACAGGGGCCTGATAGGCCCAAGCGACAGCCACCTTAACCCCGCTGGGACCCAGCCTCCTGGGAGAGGTGCAGAAAGGCCCGATGGCGCCTGGAAACACCAGCCAGGTCCTGGTCCCTGGCACGGAGACTGTCCAGGGACCAGAAGTGATATTACTGGACCTTCTGTGGGCTGGGGCTTTACCACATTTAGCCATCACAGCCAACACATAGAGTGGGTTTCATCAGACCCATTTTACAGATGAGGGACCTGAGGCCAGTGAGGAGAAGACACTGGCCTACATTCTCACAGCTGGTCTTTGCTTCATACTCTCAGGTAGACGGTGTCTCTCCTCTCCTTGCCCCCTCAGCTCACAGAGGCAACAATGGTTACTTTTCCTTGCAGATCCCTTCTTGAGAGTGAGGGCGAGTTGGCAGGAGCCCCCAAGGGGCAGGTCTGTCTGCCTCAGGGGTCTTGTGCATGTTGTGTTGGGCTGGGGCAGGGTTGGAATGAACTCCCTGCATCCATTATGTGCCTACGGGGCCAGGGCAACTTGTGTGGGGCGGCAGTCAGGTCTGTAGATACCTGGGGACAAGTGGCCCTTCTTTTGTGTTTGACAAAGGACCCAGCGCAGGGGGCCACCTCGCCTTCTCAGAGCAGCAACTCTGCTTTCTAGGGGGGCTCCACTGGGGACCCTCACTGTGTCCACCGCCGGGGGACCCTCCACAGCTCGATCTTCCCGGCACCTGACAGCTCTTTCTTCCTGCCCCACCCCAAGACTCTGACACCAATCTGGGGGCAGAGAACCATGGAAACCAAGAGGGCAGCTCTGAAAAGGCCCTGAGAGATCTTCTGCCCACCTGTCTCCCTGTGTTGATGGGGAAACTGAGGCAGAGAGTGCATGAACTGGCCTAGCACCTGCACCACACTGGAGGTCTTCGCGTTCTGGGGCAGGAGCCGTACAAGGATGGAGGGAACAATGACGGGCATAGAGCTAGACTTGTCAGGAGGCTTAGAGCTCGACCTGCCCACCTGCTGCCCGCCTGCCACCCCCTCCCTCTCACCTCCCATGAGAGGTGGAAATTTGTGCAGCAGACGCTTCGACTTACCAAGTAAGGCAGCAACTTCATACGCCTTCTTTTGTTCAATTGTCTCGTAATTGAGAGCTTCAAAAAATATATCCAGAACAAGGATGTTCTCGCTGCGGAGGGAACGTTCAGTACGTACATGGGTGGACCCGCCAGGATCCACAGCCATCATCTAACAGCTTTCCCTTGGACAGATGGAGAAACTGAGGCCCGGGAAGTGCCACCACCGCCCAACGTGTGAGCTGGTTAGTGGCAGAGCTGGGCCTTGAAACCGGGAGCCCTGACTCCACTCCATGCTCCTCACAGGCCTGGGGGCTGAACCTGGAGGCACCTATCAGTGGCCCCCTCTGCCCCGAGTTCTCTCCCCGACTCTGCACGCTGCCTCGCCTCCCAGTTCTCTGGTCCCTAAGGGGGTCTGCCCGGGTCCTTCCCTGCAGGTGAGCTCAGGACTCTTTTGATGAGGCTTGCCAGCCCGGCTGACCCTCCTACCCACTCCTGAGAGTCCCCGAGTTCCTACTGGGATTTACAACAAGCTTCTAGTCAGAGGCCCCACCCTGGCATTACCAGGTCAGCTGCTAGAGCCAGAGTGGCTTTTTAGGGCACAAACCTATATGGGGGACGGGCAATGTAAGGCTCTGGCAGGAGCACCTTGGTTCCCTCTGTTCCTTTAGGCAGATGTGTTAATGAGACACATTTTGGCAGGAGGCCCGTTGCTGCCTGCAGAATGTCTGCTCAGCAGCAGGCCCTGGCACCGCCTACGACTCCCATCTCCTTCGGTGCTGCGCACAATGCCCTCAAAGCCAGTCCCCAGCCCCCTGAACAGAAGCAGTCTGCTTGGTAGACATCCGCCCAGGATGGGCCCTGGTGATGGTGCTGGCAGGAGGGAATGGCTGGGGAGAGAAGCAAACCCCCTCTCTCCACGCAGGGCTCTCCAAGGTGCAAAGCAGCACCAACTATTGCCTGGTTTATGGCAACGACCTCCTAACTGGCTCCATTTTGCCCACCCGGCTTCCCATCCATCCTCTAAGCGAATGCCCGAAGGGTCTCTCTAAAACTGCTCAACAAGTTCCAATTAAATAAAATTACAGTTCAGTTCCCAAGTCACTCAAGCTATGTTCAAAATGTATATATA
>NW_006291007.1:1250119-1257809 GCF_000327345.1 Myotis davidii
AGCACTGAAAATGCACAGCTGCTCAGCCATGAGGGAGGACAGCTGTGGTCAGAGACTCACCTAGCAACTATCAGATGGAACATGGGTGTATCATTGGTCCCAAGCCTCCTCTACACAATGAGGAAGGACATGTAAAGAGTGTACATCCAGGATGTGTGTGATTCTTCTGCTCTACTTAAACTGTATCCTATGTGTAATAAGTTAGCTCATCTATTTTTTTTCTTTTTGTGTGTGTGGGGGTGATTTTTAAAGTGTGCATTTAAAATGGATTTTTAAGATATATTTTTATTGATTTCAGAGAGAGAGAGAGAGAGAGAGATAGGAACATCAATGATGACAGAGAATCATTGATTGGCTGCCTCCTGCATGCCCCCCCTACTGGAGATCGGGTCCACAATCCAGGCATGTGCCCTTGACCAGAATTGAACCGGGGACCCTTCAGTCTGCAGGCTGATGCTCTATCCACTGAGCCAAACCAGCTAGGGCTCAAGCTATGTTTAATATGCTCAATGCCGGCAGACTGAGGTGATGAAATTGAAATGAACACCTGCACCATGAGGGACCAGTCAGGTGAAGAGTGAGAGGAAATGCATTCTGGGAAGAGGGAACAGAACGTGCAAAGCCTGCCTGGAAAACTCCTGTGCATCATTTACAAAATCTCTTGACGCGTTCCTTGGCAGCATCCCCATGTGAGGCGCAGTCAGCTACCTCCCTGTATCCCTGGGGCCTGGATCAGCCTTTGTCACATTCTGCTTGTTGCCCTGCAGGACTATAAGCTCCTTAAAGGCAGGGACTGCATCTTAATCATCTTTGTCTTCATAGTCTGAGTGCTGAGCACAGAGCTTATCACACAGTAGGTGCTCAATTAATGTCTGCTAAATGGAACTAACTGCTTACCTTTGCCCTCTTCCTTGATTGCCTCTAATTTCCTCCTGATCCATACCAACCCCCCTCCTCCCCCATCCACATGCCCCTGAGCTTACGAGATATATTTTTCTGATTTGTTAAACTTCTTCTCGAGGTACTTGGCTGATGTCTTGCTGGGGATCTTCACCATGGAGAGCTCTTTGTTGTAGCGGGTCAGGTTGCAGGGTGTCCTGCAGAGACAGTAATTGCTGTCCTTTTCCGCCAGCAGACCTGTAGGGGAGAGGCAGGGGGCTTAGTCCACTGTGGGGACTGGGACCTCTGGGCCAGGGCAGCAGGTCCAGCAGGAGAGAGATGAGCTGGGAAGAAGTGCCCTCCCTGGTGAGTGAGGGGTGGGGGGCTGCAGAGAGAAGGGAAGCTGGGCTGCTGCTCTAGGTTGAGGGTGCAAGCGCTTATGAAAAAGTGCTCATTCTTTCTAGGTTACTCTTGGTCCCGTGTGTCTTCTGCTTCTCTCACTGTTATGTGGCCCTTTAAAAACTGTTGAAAAGGCACCGCTTTTGGAGGATAGGCTCCGAGGGAGTCCCGGCCCCTTCTACTTCCCGGGCCTTCTTCTCTGCTCCTAGCCTCAGTGTTCTCATCCACAAAGTGGGCAAAGGCACATGTGGAGGCCATTGCATCTGAAAGCTGGGCTCTGCGGATTCCCTCTGGGGCTGCTCCCCATAGCCAATGCCCACCTCTTGTGCCCGCTGGGTTAGGACACAGGCCAAGATTTGCACTCCTTTCTCTAGAGAAGCTGTTCTCAACCTGTGGGTCGCGACCTCTTTGGCGGTTGAACGACCCTTTCACAGGGGTCGCCTAAGATCATCCTGCATATCAGATATTTACATTACGATTCATAACAGTAGCAACATTACAGTTACGAAGTAGCAACAAAAATAATTTTATGGTTGGGTCACAACATGAGGAATTGTATTTAAAGGGCCAGAAGGTTGAGAACCACTGCTCTAGAGGCAAACTCCCCACATCCAGGTTCATCTAGTCCAGTGGTTCTCAACCTTGGCTTCACATTAGAATCACCTGGGAATCTTTTTAAAATTCTGATTTCTGGGCCTCATACCTCCGGAAATTCTGTTTCTTTGTTATGAGGGGGGGCCACAACATTAGTAACAAAGAAAGAATTTCCGGAGGATGAGGCCCAGAAATCAGGATTTTAAAAAGATTCCCAGGTGATTCTAATGTGCAGCCAAGATTGAGAACCACTGATCTAGTCTCTCCTCCCTCCCCCTCCCCTCTCCTCCCCTCCTCTCCCTCCTCTCCATTTATGACCGGGTGGTTAAAGACAACATTTCCCTCCCTCTTCCCTCTAACCATCTCAGTGTTTCTGGCTGCCCATGGGATTTGTTGGTGCCTCACTCCAAGGAGAGACTGAGTCTTTGCACACATCGGAAGTCACTGCCTGTCCTCTCACCAGCACACCCCTCGCCTCCAGTCCTGGAAGCTCGGGCAGTGTGAGTCAAGAGCTGCCCCAACTTACCTCCAGCAAGTGCAGCTGCCCAAGGCACTCAAGTCCATGCACACTCGGCCTTACCTCTTTCCTCTGCCCCGCCTCCTTGGGCTCACCCGCTTTGGGATAACCTTGGTGGCCTAGCTGTGTGAGCTACCAGCGCGCGCGCTCGTGCGTGCGTGCGTGCGTGCGTGTGTGTGTGTGTGTGTGTACTGTCACACTCCTTCTGGCCCCCACACACCTGTCGTGCATCCTCTCTCGTCTCTGCCCCTCATCTGCATTCCTCAGCACCCCCACCCCCTGACATTCACTGCTCTCTGTCCACCTCTCTGCCTCCTCCCTCCCACCCCGTGCCCTTCCCAGCCCTCACCCACTCTCATCAATTCTCTCCCACCTGCTCTCCACCTCCTTCTCCTGCAGCCATTCCACTCCATCCAGCCTCTCCCCTCCCTTTACCATTCCCCCTCCCACCCAACCTCTCTCCTACACCCAGAAGAGCCCCGTCTCAGGCCCTCCCCAGCATTCCACGTGTCCCCAGTACTGACCGAGCGCAGGCTCTGCACACTCCTTGT
Organism: Myotis davidii; assembly: GCF_000327345.1. Lineage (NCBI taxonomy): Eukaryota > Metazoa > Chordata > Mammalia > Chiroptera > Vespertilionidae > Myotis > Myotis davidii. Next base: position 1,253,060 of record NW_006291007.1, read on the forward strand.
GCTGCTCGGGGGTACAGAAAGGGGCGTCCCCTGCAAAGAAGAAACACAGGGAGGTACAAAGGCCGCAGCACCTCCCCTCCTGGGGCTGGGGGTGGGGGCAGGCAGCGCACCCCTTACAGGCAGGGGCAGCCATCTGCCACTGGACAGTCCAAAGGGAGCCCTGGACCAGGGCAGCCTGGGGGCATTGGGAGCAGTGCACCCAGAGCCGGAAGACTGGGTTCCCATCTGCCCTGTGACCGTGGGCAGGGACTAGGGGGACCCTCCCGGATGGCTGCACTGGTGATGGGTGAGGAAACCTTGCTGGCTGATCTGCTAGTCAGGGGAGGCGGTAAGCATCTCCTAAGTCCTGGGCGTGGGTCACTTCCTCCTGAAGGGGGAAGTACTGCAGCCTGCCTTCCCAGGGCACCGGAGTGGCAGTGATGGGGGGAAGGGGGGCTGTGGACCCTGATCCGGAGGCTCTTCCTACCACACACAACACTGGGAGAAGGGCTGCTCTGTAAGTGCCTCTTGCTGCACCCTGCCTCCCCACCAGTAACTGAGAGGTTAGGGCCAGTGTCCTGCGTGGAATGACTGCTTGCTTTCAGCTCAGGTTCCCTGAGGCAAACCTCAGTCTGAGCAGCAGGCAGGTAACATTAACTATTGCTCAGCTGTCCTTCCTGGCATCTCTTTGTAGAAGTCCAGGGTCCACTGTTTTCTCTTTTCCCAAGGGCTACAGTGAATGTCCACCTTGATATCTTTCCTCACTATTTCCCCAAACACCCTTTTTCAAGAGCTGAGGGGCTATGCTCCCTCCTTTCATATATAAATATATAATCTCCTCACCTGAGGATATTTTTCCATTGATTTTTTAGAGAGAGTGGAAGAGAGAGGGAAAGACAGAGAGAAATATCGATGTGAGAGAAATACATCGATTGGTTGCCTCCTGCACGCATCCCAACCAGGGAGGAGCCTGCACCCAAGGTACATGCCCTTGACCGGAATCAAACCGGGGACCCTTTGGTCCGCAGGCTGATGCTCTATCCACCAAGCCAAAACAGCTGGGGCTCTGATAATAATAATTTAATTGATAGTTTTCCTTTTTGCTCTGTCTTCTAGGCAGTTCAGAGGCAATTTTATTTTTTAATTTATTTATAAAATTTTTATTTATTGATTTTTAGAGAGAGAGAGAGAGAGAGGCATTGACTTGTTGTTCCACTTATTGATGCAGTCATTGGTTGATTCCTATATGTGCTCTCACCAGGGATCAAACCCACAACCTTGGCACATTTGGGACAATGCTCTAACCCAGAGGTCCTCAAACTTTTTAAACAGGGGGCCAGTTCACTGTCCCTCAGACATTCCACACATGTGCACTGCGGGCCCGGGACGAGTCGGCTGCTAAGCAGGACAGGCAGTGGCGGCAAAAACACCCGGCGGCCGGATAAATGTTTTTGGCAGGCCTCATGTGGCCCGCGGGCCGTAGTTTGAGGACCCCTGCACCAACTGAACTACCCGGCCAGGGCTTCAGAGGCAATTTTAAAAATCAAGAATTCTAACCTTAGACTACTAAATAAATTACTGATTATTACTGAAATAATTCAGAAGTTAATTGTGAGGATGTTCATTTCAGCATTGATTATATTAAAAAACAATCGGCAATGAACTAAATGCCTAATATAAGGATTCCGTTAAATACACTTAAATAAAGCATGCTATAAACATGAAATAGTAGCTGTTAAATACACGAGCAAAATTCCTGGCATGTAGTAGGTCTTCAGTCCACAGGGTTTTTGGTTCTTCCTCCCATATGCTAACACAACAACCACTGACTTCTGCAGTTTTAAAAGCATTTTTATGTCTTAGCCTAATTTTTTTTTTTTACTTTAAAGATAATGAAGCTGAGAACAGAGAGGTTTAGAAACTTGGGCCAGAATACAAAGCAGGTGAGTGGAGGAACCTGAATTAGAAGCCAAGGCCTCCAGCCCCGGTCCTTCTCCCTGCCCTCTTCAGCCCCACTCCCTCTGCAAGGCCGCCTCTGACAAGCTGACTGCCTTTGATGAGATGGCCACATGCACTGTAAGTCTGACACCGGAAATATCGGCACCGGCATGTGCAGGCGGGCTGGGGGACGTTTAATCATTTGAAAGAGTGCTGGACTTTTGGGTTCAGGAGGGGGAATATCTGGATGAAAGCAACACACATCAGGATGTGTGAACATGGACCACACGAGGAAGCAACGATTGCAAGCCTCCAAATATCTGGACACAGCAAACAGTTAGCAAACATCTCCAACATTGGGAGGAATGTTCTCCAAACATCTGGAAGCTTCAGGACCCCGGGGAGCTGCCTCGGTTGCTAGAGTGGATGTTTCTGCCTGCTCTCTACATGTCTGGGCACCGAATAACACCCCTTTGGATGCTCGTGGAGGGGGGAAGTGTTTCTCATTAGGGTGAGAAACGCAAAGCAGGCCCCAGGCGGTCCCCTGTGGCCGCCCCTCCCTGGCACTGACCTGGCATGTGGACCATGCGGCAGTTGCAATTCTCCACGATGTAGCGGGTCTCACAGTCGATCCTACAGGCGGTGATGCTGTAAACAGGAAAGAAGTCGAGTCCCATCTCTGAGGATCGGCACTCGCCCCACGGAGGCGGCAGGTATGTGAGCTGCAAGACAGGAAGAAGGGGCAGCAGTCAGCCCTGGGGGTTCAGCCTTGCTGGACTCAGCGCCTCCTTCACTCACTTACTCAATCAACCAACAATTACTGAGCAACTAATTCATGACAATCTAGACTCCACTGACCTCACATGCCTTCAACATCTGGCTCTAACATTAGTATTCTTATCTCCTCTCTTATGAACCCTCCCAGAAATGCAGATCTTCACAGAGCCTTTTACACATGCTGCATCTTGTCACTTCCACACTTTGTCATCTCCCATCTCTTGGAAATTCTACCCTCCAGACTTGGGACCTGAGACCTAGGGCTGGAGGAGGGTTTGGGATGAAATGGCTTTCGGCATACACAGTGTTGTTTATGACCCTTGGCCCTGGCTAGAGCAGCTCTCCAGTGCCAGCTGTGGACAAACTCCTTTGGGGAACGTGTCCCTTATTCTCCGAGGCCCAATGACTGCAAACTGTTCTAACACCTATGGCACTTGCCTGCTGGGGATGAAGAGAATGAAGGATGAAGGAACTAATGGTTGGTGAGCACTTACTGTGTGGTAAGCCCCAAGCCAAGTCCTTTACATCTTAAAAAAATTTTAAGAATAAAAAATACAATAAAATGCACACATGTCCAGTGCATAGTTCAACAAGTTCTGAAAAAATCTACACATCTATGTAACTGCCACTTCAAGCAAGAATAAGACATTTTTGCCCTGGGTTAGAGCATCGTTCCGATAAGCCAAGGTTGTAGGTTCAATCTCTGGTCAGGGCACATAGAAGTATCAACCAATGAGTAAATAAACAAGTGGAACAACAAATGGATGTTTCTCTCTCTCTCTCTCAAATCAATAAATTAAAAAAGATATAGGATATTTTTAATTACCTTAGAAAGTTCCTTCCTGTCCCTTTCCAATCAGCCCCCACCTGTCCGGGCAATCGCTGTTAGGGATTCTATCACCATAGGTTGGCTTCGCCTCTTTTCAAATTTCATATAGACGAAGACTTACACTACGTGCTCTTTTGTGTCTGGCTTCTTTAGCTCAACAAAATGTCTTTCACACAGAGTAAACTTCAAGACAAAGATACTGCATGAGATAGAGAGGGTTATTTTCACAGTAACAGGATCAACCATCAAGAGGACACAATCATTCTCAATACGGATTGCCCAATGATAAGTCTCAAAAATACGTGAAGCCCCGGCCGGTGTCTTCAAGTCTGTGTTCACGTATTGTGTCCTACCCAATGGTTTTAAATTCCAGGTCATTGCATTTTTCAGTTTCAGGTTGACTTTTTTTTAAAAAAAGTTTCCATATCTTGCCCCCCGAATCTCTCATTATTTACATCTCTTTCTGCAATTATTTAACATGTTTATCATTGTTATGTTAAAGTTGTTGTTTTCTAAATTCCAAATTAGGTTATATGGGGCTCTGTTTCTACTAGTTGTTTATTTTTTCTCTTCACATCTTGCCTCTTTCTTCATGTGTAGAGTAGGTTTTGATTGTATAGCGAAGGGCACGTCGTTTTTTGTTGTATGCGGGACATTGTAGATAACTGTAGTGGCTCCAGGTCAGCTATCTTCCACTGAACAGCATTGTGTGAAGGTGTTGTTTAGGCTTTGTATAAGAATGGGTATAATGTTTTTGTTTTTCCCTTAGTCCTGGGCTATAGCCCCTAGTCGTGGAATGTGATGTTAACTCCTCAGGTCTGACACTTCTGGGATTTGAACGGAAAGCCTGAGATGGATGCTTATCACGTGTAACTTGGTGGGACTTGAATGACAAGGTCTGTCTTCCCTGCATTGGCAGCTGCTGAGCTTACTGCCCAGCTCTTTCACCTGTAGTCCTGGGCTTCTTGGAGTGCCACCCTTATCCATATGAAGTTCAAGGTTCAGTCTGTGATTTTAGGGAAGTTTATAGAAACACTAGAGGCCTAGTGCATGAAATTCATGCACTGGTAGGGTCCCTAGTGGCTGCTGGCTGCTGGTTGAGTATTCCCTCCCTTCCCCCGGCTGGCCTCGCCCCCTGGTCAAACTCCCGAAGGACCTCCTGGTCGAGGGGACAATTTGCGTACTACACTTTTTTTTTTTTAATATTTTTTTTATTGATTAAGATAT
>NW_006291007.1:1259302-1264991 GCF_000327345.1 Myotis davidii
GGATATAATATTCTCTTTACTCCTAGTTGTAGAATTTCCACTCAGCCAGCCCTCCTGTGGCTCTGGACGTTGTCCTTTCCCTGGATCAAGCTTAATTTGACTTGGTTGTTCCAGGCGGCAATCTCTGGTGTTAACCTATGCCGCCATCTTCGGTTCTCCCTACACTTTTATTATATAGGATTTTGGAGCTCCCCCTCTGTGGGTCCCACCTTTCTAGGATCTTTCTTCCCCCAAATTTTCAACCTTTCTGGCAATCATGAACCATGAACTCTGTCTTGTGCCTTTAAAAAGATTATGCTTTTATTGATCTTTTAGAGAGAAAGGAACGAAAGGGAGAGATAGAAACATCGATCTGAGAGAGAAACATTGATCGACTGCCTTTTGCACGCCCCGTACTGGGGATCGCGCCTACACACTGGGCATGTGCTCTGACCGGGAATCAAACTATGACCTCTTGGTGCATGGGACGATGCTCAATCTACTCAGCCACAGCTGCCAGGCAGACTTGTGCCTTTTTAAACGTAATGACTGCTACTTTCTGCTTGAGCTCTACTCCAGTATTCCCTTAGAACCTGACCTGCCCTCCAGGGAGAAGTCAGATAAATAAATATGTATTTCACCCAGTGCAGGTCCCTAGCCTCAAGGGCTGAATACCCTCCAGGTCCTGCCTGCTTTAGTCCCATCAAATAGCATTTTAAAATATCTTGTACAAAGTTTATAATTCCTAGTTCCAGGAGGCTTGGTCTGATATAAGCTATCCCACCATTACGGAGAACCCCAAGTCTCCACACTCATTTAGCATTCATAGGACTCCTTGGAGGGAGATGTTCCTGTGCTGGTTTTATTAACGAGGCACCTGAGTAACAGAAAGGTTAAGTAGCCTGTTCAAGATCACACACCTTGTCAGCGGCAGAGCCAGCATATGGTCCCGGGGATTTCTGACTCCAACCTTGCGCCTGACACAGGATACTACATTGTCTCTGCAGGAAATCGGTGGGAGGGAGGGAGAAGCATGCTCAGAGCTCTCCTCTTTTGTTTTGATCTAATGGCTGCTTTCTTCTTCCCTTTTCCCCATGTAGGTTTGCTTTACTATCTCCTCTTTCTTTGGAGTGCCTAAGTTGACCAGGCCTTTGCCCAGATTTCCTGTATGACTTTAGATAATTCACTGCTCTCCTGGGAATCTCAGTTTCCCCACCCGTAAATAGGAAGGACTTAAGGGTAGATGTTCGATGATTAGAATGCATTAGGTCTCCTACGCTGCTCAATACTGGATCCATAAACACACTAATTGGATTTGGGAAGGACCAACGGTGACTTTTGGCAAAGCTGGAGTGTGTGTGTATGTGTCTAAAATGATGAATATTAACTGTGGGGGCTACTCATTTCTTTTTCTTCCACTACAACAGGTTCCCACAGTGGGTGGACCAAGCATGGTGCTGGTGAGGCTCTGGTGATGAGCCAAGGTCTGCTCAGGGTCAACCACTTCCCCTTTTCTGGCTGAGGTCATGATTCAGAGCCCAGGACCACCCTGCTGTGGCTGGCTTGTCACCTGTCCCGTCAGCTTTTCTGAAGCCTCACACATCACAGCAGCTGGGAAATCGCAGCGTGTACAGTATCGACTCGTGCTTGCCAGTGAGTGTCTGAAAGCGGGTTTGAGTATTTGTTTATCCGGGGCGGCAATGCCTCCGGGGGACCCCGCGGCACAGTCTTCAAATATCCGGAGGGCTGTCTCGGGGAAGAAGAATTCCATTTGTTTCCGGGCACCCCAAGGGAAAGACAGACTCAGAATCGTTGCAATCAGGGAAGTGGGGAGCACGATAGTGTTTACTGATGCTGCAGGTGCCGGGACAGGCACATTACACGCATGACCGTATTTAATCTTAAAGAAGGAACAACTCAGGCTCAACTTTCTAACCTCCCGCATGATTCCATAATAAAAGCATCGTCTCGAGAGTAAGTTCCCCATCATGAGGGGTGGTGTTCAAGCAGAAGCTACCCACTACCTGCCTGGGATGGGAAGAGAGAGATTCAAGCATTGGGTACCCAGGGAATGAAATGACTTCTAAAGTCGCTTAAGCCTCTTATGTTTAATCATAGACCTTAAATCTATTATTTGATTTAAGAACTAGAGGCAGTGGAATGAGCCAGACAGAACCCCCCCCCCCCCCATTCTTTCATGAACTATCTGTGTGACTTTGGGTAAACGTCACAGCCCCCTGCGCCCATCCCCAGCATTTAGTCCCATCTGATTAAATAAGTTCAGTGCCCAGCAGCTAGTAGGTACTCACCACGTCTGAGCTCCCATCCCCTTTCTCTAATAAACTTTCATGTTTTCCCACCCTTTCATTCATTCAATAGCCCAGCTCCACCTCTGCTCTCCTCACAAGTTGGTTCTACAGACCAGCAAATCTCCGCCTTGTTTGGCATCAAGTTACTTTGACTTGGGTCTATTATGGGAAGGATTCCTACTAATTCAGGTGTGGCACCAGGCAGCTGGATCTCCGGGTCGAGCTGGGAGAGACCTGGGCTGGAGATGGACGTGTGGGGAGCTTCAGTGTATAATGAAGCTGTGGGTAGCTGAGCCAGCCCAGGGAGAGAGGGGGGATGCCCAGGATTGAGCCTTGACAGGTGCCTGCGTTTGCTTGACAGCTCGTCCTTCCTTACCGGTTTTTTCCATTGTGCCGTGAAACTGGTTGGTGGCTTTCGATAATTGTTTAAATTTATGAACTGAATAAAGAAGGCAGAACTTTTGTGACTGAGTACCCCGGCGCTTGCCTTTCATTGCTCCACTGTCTGGAGGCTTCTCTCTACAGTTCTTTCACTTTATCACTAGAAGCTGGGGTTTGCTTCCTTGGCATCCTGTGCTGGTCCTCAGCCACCGCCTCTCCCAGCCTCTCCCAGCCTCTCCCAGCCCACAGATCCCGAGGCCGGCCAGCAGGTGGCGCTGCAGTTAGCATAGCTGCCCAAGGCCTGTCTGCAGTCTGCGCTGCCCCAAGGGAGGAAACCATAGGCCCTTGCCAAGCTCACTTGGCCTTTTCCTTGTGTCTGCAGCCCACTCTCGGAGGCCTTGGCTGGATGCTGCTGCTGCTGCTGCTGCTGTGTGGGGTGATGCTGAGAAGATGATGAAACTGCATGAGCATATATTCATTCTGCTCCTGGAAAGGTTAGGAAAGGCATGAGGGAGACAAGGAGAGATGCCCTCCTCCCTCACCTGATGCCCACCTGGCTCTTTTGTGATGGCAGCCACTTGGCCTCTTGCTTCAGTGATGGCACAAGTTGCCCACCTGGACCCAATCACTTTAGGCTCGGGGGTACCCCTGCAGGCTCCTTCCTGGGCCAGGTCAGGGTCTTCGTCCTGGTCTGCCTGGCTTCCTCCTCTTCCTCACTCACCCACCTGGCTGAGATCCTGGTCCCTGTGTGCCGAGAGCAGCCAGGCTAGGAGCACATGCTCTGTGATCAGACCCAGCTGGGTTCCAATCCTGGCTCTGCCACTTACTTAGCGGGGGACCTGGAGCAGGTGGCTGGGCCTCTCCGAACCCTTCTCTCTGCACAAGAATCACCCTGAGATATTCGCTACTTCAGAGGCTACTAGTTTTGAACTTGAGGTCTGTGTGACCCAGTGGTCACCCTTGGCTGACACCTTCCAGCCTCTGGTCACAGGGACAGGACGTGAGATCAGGCCATTGTTAAGCTCCACAGAAAGCCTCTTGCCCGAGGCCCTAGAACACATGGAAGATGCCAGAAAGTGCTGGAGGAGGGTCTGCATCAGAGCACAGCTCCCTCCCCTCGCCCAGTCCTAGTCCCTCTCCCCCTTTCGCTTTCCTCGTGGCTTTGCTCCCTTTTCCAGAATCAACATCTTCTCAAGTATTTTCCCAAGGGAAGGCAGTTCTAGAGGAACCGTCATGTTGGTGCCCACGGGCTCTGTACTGAGGTGGGCTCGGCACCGAATCCCATGAGTCCCGGACCAGCTGAGGGCTAGGTTTTCCTGTGCGATGTTGGGCATGCCACGCCACGTCTCTGGGCTTCTCTGTCCCACCTGTAAGGGGTGGGGTCCGAAGGATACTGTGCTCTGAGAGGCCCCAGGTTCCCCTCTGAGGTCCCCCTGCTGTGTCCTGGGATCCCTCCCGCTCACCCCATTTTCCCACCTTCCACTGCAATGCAAACTTCTGCCTCGCCCGTCCCGCTGGACGGGAAACCAGAGCCTGCTTTTTAAGCCATAATTTTCAGTTTGATGTTTTTATTGCATCCTGCCGAGTGATTTAAGCATGTTCACAAATGATTATATTGTGCTGTTTTTAAACAATGTTAAAATCAAATCAAATCCTAAAGTCAAACCCACAAATCCGTTGGTAACACAGGCGGCAAAGGAGTCTCAGGGGAGACATGTCCTTGTAGGTCGCACAGAAACAGAGAAGCGTCCCATCCCCCCTTTCCCTTCCCGTCTCTGCCAGCTTCAGGGAGAGTTCAACCCACAAGGTCAAAGCAGAAGAGATGGCATCAGGAAGAAGCTCAAGTCATCATAAAAGACTGAAATATGGCCCCTTTCAGTCCCCACAAGGGCCCTGAGAGAACAGGACCACTTGCCCTAAAGACGGACTGTGGACTGATGGAGGGCATAGACGTGGCTGGCGTTGACTGACCCTTAGCAAGCACTGTGCGTGCTCTATGTCCTTGATCCTCACAACCACCTCAGAGGCTGGCACTTCTAGGATCTCCATTGTGTGTCTGGGAGCCTGGGGGATTGAAGTGACTCTGGTCATGGACGAGCTGGATGGGAACCCAGCAGACTACACCTTTAATAACTACCTACACTGCCTGCACGAAAAAAGGATCTACCATGGGTTGTGGTCCGCAGGAAGCAGAGGGAGTTACTGGGTGGGAGGGAGAGATAGGAACATGTGTTCTTCAGACCCTGATATGGGAAATACTAGTCCTACACAGGTTCATGGAACAGTTTATCCTCATGACAACCTTGCCAGTTAAATTTTATTACCCCATTTTATTGATGAGCAAACCTTGGTAACTTGCCCAACACCACACGGCTAAGAAGCAGGAGAGGCAGGATTCTAACCTGGTTCTGTCTGGCTGCAAGGCTCCTGATGTGGGTCAGGAGATGATCTTTCTCCCTCCCTCCCTCCCTCCCTCCTTCCCTCCTGTTCTCCTCCTCCTCCTCTTCTTCTTCCTCTTCCTCTTCTTCTTCTTCCTTATTTAATTCTTTATTGTTGAAAATTTTACATGTCTCCTTTCCCCCCATTTACCTCTCCCGCCCATTCCTGCCCCCTGGCACATGCCCCCTATTGTCTGTGTCCATTGGTCATGTTCATATGCACGGATGCAAGTCCTTTGGTTGATCTCTTACCCCACCTCCCAACCCTCCCCTGCCTTTCCTCTGAGTTTTGACAGTCTGTTTGATGTTTCTGTCTCTATATCTATTTTTGTTTATCAGTTTATGTTCATTATATTCCACAAGTGAATGAGATCATGTGATATTTGTCTTTCTCTGAATGGCTTATTTTGCTTAGCATAATGCTCTCTAGGTCCATCCACTCTGTTGCAAATGGTAAGAGTTCCTTATTTTTCACTGCAGCATAGTATTCCATTGTGTAGATGTATCACAGTTTTCTAATCCACTCATCTGCTGATGGGCACTTAGGCTGTTTCCAAATCTTAGCTATTATAAATTGTGCTG
>NW_006291007.1:1265026-1274321 GCF_000327345.1 Myotis davidii
ATAGGGATAGAGAATTAGAAACAGCAATGAGAGAGAAGCATCGATCAGCTGCCTCTTGCACACCCCCTATTTAGGATGTGCCTGCAACCAAGGTACATGCCTTTGACCGGAATCAAACCTGGGACCCTTGAGTCTGCAGGCTGATGCTCTATCCACTGAGCCAAACCGGTTAGGGCCATTGTCAAATCTTTGTTGATGGTTTCTTTTGCGAATGCAGAAGATTTTTATTTTGATGTAGTGCCATCTGTTTATTTTCTCCTTAGTTTCCTTTGCCCTAGGAGCTGTATCGGTAAAGATATTGCTACGACATATGTCTGATATTTTGCTGCCTACGGATTCTTCTAAGATTTTTATGGTTGCCCATCTGATGTTCAAGTCTTTTATTTTGAATTTAGTTTTGTGGATGGTGTAAGTTGGTGGTCTAGTTTCATTTTTTTGCATGTATCTGTCCAATTTTCCTAATACAATTTATTGAAGAGAGTGTCTTGACTCTTTTGTATGCTCTTGCCTCCTTTGTCAAATATTAATTGAGCCGTAATGGCTGGGGCCGATTTCTGGGGTCTCTGTTCTGTTCAGGAGGTGTTCTATCTCGGCTCTGCTGTTACCCCGCTGTCCTCTTTAGGGGACTCAGCTTTTTCATCAGCAGCATCTGGGTTCAGACTAGATAACCTCCAGAGGCGGTATAATGTAGTGTAGGTGGTGGTCTATAAGGCAAACGAGGTGACTGCTCCTCCTGCCCCAATTCTAGGCACATGGCAGACATCACCAGTCAATCACAGATTATAGTCTCAGACATATCTAAATACTGCCATTTGCTTGAAATTGAAATGTATTTTGGGAGGCCTCATCTGTAGAACCCATTAAACTAGACATGCTTAAGTATTCATATATGCCAGATAAAAATTATGATGTACTAATACAGACTGTGACTGCCTGGCAAGACCACCCACCCAACCTGCCCCTGTGTGTGGGAGCATCTGAGACTGGTGTTGGCACCATTTGGACCAGGATTTACCCAATCAGGATTCTGTGCTGAGATCCCAGACGAGTTGCTTGTTGTGCTGGCTGGACACTAAGTAGTAGTAGCTGATGCAGCACTTTAACAAGCAACGGAAATCAATTTAAAAAGTGAATTACCCATGGTTTGTGACTAATAATAAAATAATTAGGTTATATCCATTGCAATAAGGTCCATGAGTGGAGAGAATATAACAAGAACAGAAAATGTTTATACAAAAGAGCAACAGGATTTTTTTTTGAAAGGCTATGACTTGCCTCATTCTAACATTACTTTCACCTGAGGCCCTGCTTCCAGGTATTGAAGCTCTACAAGAACCCTTCCAGTTTTGGTGTCATGGGGCAGCCTTTGGAGTTTTATTTCCATCCATTCATTCATCCACCCACCATCCACCATTCATCCATCCACCCATCCATCTAGCCATTTACCCATCTATCCATCCACCCATCCATCTATCCATTCATCCATCCATCCACCATCCATCCATCCATCTATCCACTCATTCATCCATCCACCCACCATCCACCATCCATCCATTTATCCATTCACCCATCCATCCACCCACACATCCATCTGTCCATTCACTCATCCATCTATCCACCCATCCATCCACACATCCATCTACCCATCCAGCCATCCATCCATCCACTTATCCATTTACCCATTCACCCATCCACCACCCACCCATCCATCTATCCATTCATCCATCCATCCCCCATCCATCCATCCATCCATCCACTTATCCATTTACCCATTCACCCATCCACCACCCACCCATCCATCTATCCACTATCCACTCACCCACTTCCCATGTCCAATAAACATTTATTTAGCACCTAATCTGTTCTAGGAACACTGCTAGGAACTGAGGCTATGAAGATGAATAAGATGTGGTTCCTACAATCACAAACGGGGCTACCTTTCTAGAAAGAACAGGCATGCACACAACAAAGCGAGGGCTCTAATGGGGTAACCAGGTACAGGATTGGGGGCGGGGGGCGCAGTGAGGAGGCCTGGCTAGACCAACTTGGAGGGGCGGGGATCAGACAATACTTTATGGAGAGTGGTCACCTTTCAGCTGAGTCTAGAATGACAATGTCGTTCATTTCATTAGGCAGATCAGGTGTGGGAAGGGTGTTCTGGATCGAGGGAACTGCCGGGGCAAAGGTGTGGAGGTAAAGAGTGGCTTGGCCTGGAGGGGGAGCCTCTGGCAGCACAGACTGTGCTGGGTGCAGTGCTCAGTGTGTAGGGAGCAGTCCCAGGTGACTGAAGAATCCTCTGTGATTGTGATCGTGACACCTGCACCTTGCGGCAAATACACATCCCCCGCAGGAAACAGCCCTGCTAACCTCCTGCCCGCCCCCATCCCCGCCCCTGCCCAGCGGAAGGCTGCCTTGCGGGAGTTTTTAGCGTGTCTGTGCATGCCGACGCATCATTATAATCACATCTCCATCCGGACACAATTTCTTGGGCAAGTGTTGGCGGCGCTGCTGGCGGCGTGTTCTCAGCAAATTGCCTGGGTGTGTGATTTGTTGGTGGAAACAGGGAGAAGGAAGTGTTGCAGAGATGCTGGTGGGGAGGCGGCCTCACGCCCGGGAATGAACTGGAGTCACGCAGTCCTAGCTTGGCCGCTTACTCACAGGCTGATGTGGGCCAGGCACTGTGCGGTTTTCTTCATTCCTTCCAGCTCTGCGTCAGCCTCTCCCTTTGTCCTTTCCTGTCCAGGGCCCAGGCAGGTTCTCCCCCTGACTTGTCAGTCCTGTGGGGGCCCTCATGATAAGGTGCTGGGGACGACATTCACACTTTAGTCAGAGTGAGTGGAACTTCTGGTGGTTGTGCACTCTACACCCTGCACAGCTGTGCACAGCAGCTCTGAAATGGTTCAACAGCATAGAGAGAGGTCAGTCCTGTGGCCCCTTCCAGACTCTTCAGTTGGTGATGCCCAGGGGTAAACCAAGGGATTTTCTTAGAAATGCAACCAGAAGCAAAAGAAAAACGGAGGAAGAGGAAGGAAGGAAGGGCAGGGCAGAGATGCAGTCTGGAACCCAAATGGCCCCTTTCCAGCTGGCAGAGCTGAAAGTGTGGGTCAGAGAAAGGGACCAGGGCGTGGGCTTAAGGTAGTTTCCCTGAGTGGTGGGGGCAGCACTTTAACAATTTCATGCCCAACCCTCCACCAGGGGCCTCTGAAAGCCCAGTAAGGGCATCGGAAGGAGGCACAGTGTCCTCTCCCCCTGGGGATCTCCTGCTGCGGCTAGAGGCCCGCGGAGCTAACCCCACTCGGAGCCCACATCCAGGAGCCAGATGAACTTGCTGCCTGGGCTGGTGACACTGTTGCAGCCCCCGAGCCTGAGATGGCTCAGTGTGGGGGCCCTGTGTGCTCGGAGCAGTTGCCACAACATGCATCTTTTATGACCCCCTTCCTGTTGGTTTTCAGTGGGGATGGCAGTGGCATAAAATGTGTGGATTCTGGAAGGGTAAGATGCAGAATTAGACAGAGAACCGACTGATGATTCCAGAGGGACGAGAGATTGTGGGACTGGGTGAAGGGGTCAGAAGTTCAGACTGGTGGTAACAGAATAGTCATGGGGATGCAAAGTACATCATAGAGAGCATCTATCTATATAAAACCCTAATATGCAAATAGACCGAACAGCGGAAACAACCGGCGAAGGACTGGCCGAACAACCAGTTGCTATGATGCTCACTGACCACCAGGGGGCAGACCCTCAATGCAGAAGCAGCCCCCAGCCCGCAGGCTTCGACCAGTGGTGGCGGTGGCGGGGTTGGTGAGTGAGCAGTGCCAGGCCAGCCAAGGTGGGGGTGAGCAGGGGCCCCACAAATTGGCCCTGATCACCGGCCAGGCCTCAGGACCCTACCTGTGCACGAATTTCATGCACCAGGCCTCTAGTAGTCAATAATAACTATGAATGGTGCCAGGTGGGCACTGGAAATATCAGGGGAAACACTTTGTAAAGTATAGGATTGTCTAACCACTAGGTTGTACACCTGAAACTAATACACAATACTGAATATAAACTGTAATTGAAAAAAAAAGATGTGGCATTGAATGTTTATGCTCTTGGGCCACTTCCAAGAGCCACTTAATTCTCAGAGGTGAGGGAGAGTTCTCAGGTGTGATCCTCCTGTGTCAGCCCTGAGCCAGCTGAGCCACACTTAATGGGATCTTACATCATTTTCCAAAGGGAGGTAACTGCTTTGTACCTACACTGTTTGTGACACCACACTATGACCCATAATTCTCTAAATCACTAATATTCATGGGGGGGGGGAGGACTCATTATAATTGTGAAAGCCCCTTGATCACTTCCTATTATCCTTCAGTCTGTTGGTTCCTTTCCACCGTCCCTAGAAATGCCACCATTGTCAGCACACTGGACCACGTTTCTTACACAGGCTAGTGCTTTATAACCTTAAAACACCATTATTTCGCGTTAAATGGTTCCAATTTTGAATGGCAGAGCTGGTGGTCTTATGTGGCTCCCAGGGATTGTTACAAGTCTACAGGGTGCATCCATGAAACGCTTCGAAGGGGGCTGGGCAGACGGTGCCCTTTGGTAGACGTAATCTCAAATGTTTGACCCTTCGGAAGGACTGCAATGGAAAGATCAATACGCCACTAGCTTCGGGAGTTCACTGTCATGTGCACCTGTTACAGACTGAGCTGTGTCCCCTCCAAATCCGTATGTTGAAGCCTTAACCCTCAGTGTGACTGTATTTGGAGCTAGCACCTGTAAAGGGGCAGTCAAGTTCAAACAAGGTTATTATGGGTGGAGGCCCTATCCTGATTGGATTACTATCCTTATCAGAAGAGGAAGAGTGCCCTGGCTGGTGTGGCTCAGTTGGTTGGGTGTCATCCCATGCACCAAAAGGCTGTCGGTTCAATTCCTGGGCAGGGCACATGCTGGGGTTGTGGGCTTGATCCCCTGTCGGGGGGAGGAAGGTACAGGAAGCAGCCGATCAATGTTTCTCTCTTTCTCTCTCCCTCTCCCTTCCTCTCTCTCTAAAAAAGCAGTGAGAAATTAAAAAAAAAAAAAAGAGCCCTGACTGGTTTGGCTCAGTGGATAGAGCATCGGCCTGCGGACCGAAGGGTCCCGGGTTCGATTCCAGTCAAGGGCATGTACCTTGGTCACTGGCACATCCTCAGTGGGGAGTGTGCAGGAGGCGGCTGATCGATGTTTCTCTCTCATTGATGTTTCTAACTCTCTATCCCTCTACCTTCCTCTCTGTAAAAAATCAATAAAATATATTTAAAAAGAAAAAAAGAAGAGGAAGAGACACTAGAGTTCCCTCTCCACATGCACAGAGGAGAAAGGCCACATGAGGACATGGGTCCCGCCGCACAGGTCTGCTGTGGCGTTGGAAGGAGACGGCTAGGAGACGTCAGCTTGCTGGAACAGAGCAGGTTCTGAGTCAACACCTAGGGGGCACTGTCTGGCTAAAAGACTGGGCTGTGGGCTCAGGTAGACCGGAGTTTGGGTCCTAGCCCTGTTACTTACTGTCTGTTTCCCCATCTGTAAATGGTGAGTAATAATACATAGTTCACTGCTATGAGAATATCTGTGTTTTATTGGTTATGAAATACACATTTTCCCACACCCTAATATCAGGGCCTCTGAGCATTGTGTTATAGCTTAACGAGTAGTGGTTTTCTTTCTTACCGGCACATAACATAATGCTGACCCTGATAGTTGCCGCTGTCTTAGATTTGATGAGATATAGCAAATCAGATCATGCTCGAAAGGGCTCAGCAAAGCACCTGGCACAGAGCAATTGCTCAATAAGGGGCCACTGTTGCTATGACTTCCTTTGGGGCCACGGCAAGTCTTAACATATTTGTTAGCTTCAATTTTCTCACCTGCACAATGGGAATAATTATCTCTACGCCATAGGGTTTGAGGGAGTATTAAATGAGATAACATGCTGACTGAGACATCTACCACAGCGTTTGGCATTTGACAGGAGCCCTAGGAATGTCCTCCTCTCCCCCAGCCTGGGATTCTACCCGGGGCAAACCTCTCCATGGTGGAGTTTTGGCGCAGATGGGGTGAGGAAGGGGGAGGATTCCTTAGGCCTGCGCACCTTGGCCTTGCTGGATAAGGTTTCTTTCTGCTCACTGCTGTCCCCTGGAGGCCCCGGGGCAAGGCTACTTGAACCAGATGGGAAGGATAGAGAAGAAAATGGTGGCAGGCTACCCTGCTTGGCGAGACGAAGACCTCCATTGAGATCCAAGTCCATTCAGGGACTGTGACTAAGAAGATGTAAATGACCCACTATGTCCTTTGCTGAGGTTGTTCTTTCACTGGATGTGGCTGCTGGGAAAATGGCCCAGTTCACCCATCTAAACCCTTGGTTCCCTCCTGCCTCCCAGCAGAACACACTTCTGGGCTGGAGACATAGGATTCGAGAGGGCGGCCCTTGCCTGGCCATATGGGCTGGCAGCATCCCTTCTCTGGCTTTTCCCAGAGGCCACAGTCTGGATTGGGATCAATCAGACCTAGTGTCAAATCCTGGCTCTGGACGATGGAGGGCACATGCCACTCCCCAACGGGTCTCAGATCTGCCAAGTCAATGTGTATGCAGGCTCTGTCACGTTGCTGCTACTCAAAATGTTACCCAGCCTGCCCCACTTCCCTCCTCCCCGACTCTGATGATGAGCGTCGGAAGAAATCATAAGCAATGCGGACGTAACTACGAAATACTCAGATTTATATTCCCTGTCGCTCTGATAAAATGGTCTTTGAAGCAAACCTTCCGCTGCAAGTCTGGGGCATCTCAGATGAGCAGATGCAAACTGTCAGACCACAAGGAAGTGCCAGGCACGTGCCTTCCCAAGAGGAGCAAACAACCTCTGTTCATGCTCTCTGCTGGCTCCTTGAGATTGTTCCATGGCCCTCAGCCCTCCCGCTTGGTGGCGGGGAGACTGGCATATCCAAGAGAGGGAGGGAGGGTGGGTGGAGGGAGGAGGCCTGGACAGACACACCCTTTTTTGGTCCTGGCACTTTGCATAGATTAAGTATGAGGTAGGTGCTATTGTGGTTCCTGTGATAGAGATGAGGAAACTGAGGCACAGATGTGCAGAAGCTTGCCCAAGACCTCACTGCTGGTAAGTGGTAGAGTCAGGATTCAGACTTGGACAGGCTGATGCTGAAGCCCTACACCACTGCCCTAGGCTCCTCTCTCCCAGGCACTCCAAGTTATGTAATTCCAGGTGATGCCCACTGCCCCAGAAAGAAGCCATTCATGATCGGAGACCTACTAAGAGATTCCTGCGTGTCTCAGGATGTGCCACTGACGGCCTCTTCTCTTCTTCCCCCCTCACCGTAGGACAGCCACATCATCACCATTTTACAGATGACAAGACTGAGGTTCACAGAGGCAAAATGATTTGCCTGAGGTGATCTAGCAAGTCAAGGACAGGGTTTGGATAGGAACCCATATCTTTGGAGTCCTGGTCCTGCCCACACTGAACCAGTTGTCTCGTCTTCCCTTGCCCTGTCCTGTCCTCTTCCTGGGGCACTGCCCAGCCATCTATGAGGGGCAGCATGATCCCACACACAGAGCTGACCATCACACTGTCCTGTGGATTCAAAGCTTTGTCCTTTCCTAGGACCTTCTTAAAAAATACGAATCCATGGATGTATCTCTGAGATAAGTCCACAGGCAGACACCTTACTTGGGGATTGTGTTGTGAGTGGCAAGAATTAGAAAGAATTTGGAGTCAGACATGCTGCACTTAGAGCTCAGCTTCCTCACCTTAGCTTGGTGACTTTGGGCAAATTATTGATCTCTTTGAGTATCAGTTACCTCTGTGTGAAAGAGGAGTATCACTCTATTTTGGAAAGTTTTTAATGAGATAATATCTTATATAATAAAAGCCTAATATGCAAATCGACTGTGTGGCAGAATGAGCAGTGGACCAACTGGTTGCTATGATATGCACTGACCACCAGGGGGCAGACACTCAATGCAGGAGCTGCTTCCATCCCACAGGCCCCAGGCCAGCCAAGGCAGGTGCCAAGGGGGCCCCCTGATTAGCTGGCTGGTCACCCCACAGATCGGTCCTGATCGCTGGCTAGGCCTAGGAACCCTACCTGTGCACAAATTTTGTGCACTGGGCCTCTAGTATGAACATAATGCAGCATATTGTTTATATGACACATAGCAGGTGCTCAATACAGTGGAGGTCCTGTCCTTTGTCCTTGGCAAAGAGTCCAGAAAATCTGTTTGCTTTAAGAAAATCCAGTCTGTAAAATTCACCCAATAGTTATTTTAATTATTCCAGGATCCCTGATGTTCACAAAGGGCTTAGCCAGGTCCTTTTCCTTTACACGGCAGCTACATGTGTACACTTCCCCGCCCATTTACGAATCATCAGCTACTTGACAGTGACATTAGTGGGGGGAGAGCCATGTTGTGGGAAGCCAGAGCTACGAGCGATTACCTGCTAGCAATCAAGTAGGATTGGAGGGAGAAAGTAGGTCTGAAAGAGCAACCTAAGGAAAAGACTTCAGTGATTAATATCTACCTCACCCTCTTCCCAGGAACCCATCCTTTAGTTGTTTAAAGCAAGATGTAAATGCAGAGTCAGACACCCTCAAATGTTTCCCCTTAACTTTAAAAGCCTGGTGACAGGTGACTGGAATAAGCCTTCCCAATCTAAGATGCCAAGGTTATAATTGTTCATTCTTCTGGCTGTAATTTATCCTGCTATCCCCTTGGGTAGCTAAACAGCTCTGATCACGAGTTGCCCAATTGGCTTATAAGTCTTCTTGATGAATCACTCTCATTCTCTCAGTCCTTTCTCTGGGCTGCAGTAATTTTTGACAACTGTCTTAGAGCCTCTGTCTCCTGTGGATGCGAAAGACAAGAGCCATCCATTAGGAAGAACACGTGGAGGACAGGAAGCTCCTGGCATTGGGGCGGTAGGCAGGTGGAGGGCCAAGGGCACAGGATGCAGGACACGATCTGTACTCAGTCACCTCCAGAGTATGAGGCACCCTTGCCTGCTTGAGGTCTTTGGATCAGGGGTGGCTGGGCAAATCCTGCCCACTGAGCTCCACTGAGTGTCTAGAACAGTGGTTCTCAACCTTCTTAATGCCGCAACCCTTTAATACAGTTCCTCATGTTGTGGTGACCTCCAACCATAAAATTATTTTCGTTGCTACTTCATAACTGTAATTTTGCTACTGTTATGAATCGTCATGTAAATATCTGATATGCAGGATGTATTTTCATTGTTACAAATTGAACATAATT
>NW_006291007.1:1274804-1291089 GCF_000327345.1 Myotis davidii
GTCATGTAAATATCTGATATGCAGGATGTATTTTCATTGTTACAAATTGAACATAATTAAAGCATAGTGATTAATCACAAAAACAATATGTAATTATAGATGTGTTTTCCGATGGTCTTACATGACCCCTGTGAAAGGGTCATTTGACCCCCAAAGGGGTGGCGACCCACAGGTTGAGAACCCCTGGTCTAGAACTTCCTCATTAAGAAAATGCCATGTGCTCAACGGTGAATCCACCATACGGATAAATTCGGGCAGCATGGCAAAGATCACAAGTGCTCCAGTGCTGGAGTTCTCATCTTCTTGGGCTGCTTAGTTTCCCACCCCACTTTGCCTCTAGGTGGGGCATGTAACTAGTTCTCACCAATGAGATGTGGGAAGAGGTGGTGTGGTCAACAGATGTCCTAGAGGACAGAGCTGCAGGATGGGAGGAACCTGGATCCCCGAATGGCCGAATGGAGCAGAGCTGCACTGCCCATTGCACTGGGCTGAGACATGAGTGAAGAATAAAAGTTTATTGTGACAAACCACTCGGGTTTAAGGGTTGATTGTTATAGCAGTTAGCCTCTCTTGCCTACAACAAACAAAACTTCCTTTAACAGGACTGGAACATTCACACGTAAGGGACTCCCTGTGGGCAGAGTATTCTGAGTTAGCAGGGTGGCTTCTACTAACTAGATAGTAGAGTGTAACTCACCTCTGATAGCCTTTGTGTGACATTCACTTAAAAGAGCATTGGATGTATGGGCGCTTAATGATTAGATCTGATAAGCTGCTCTTGTTGGGGGTTGGATGGAAGAACCTTGAACCCTCCTCCCTCTCTCTTAACTTCCACTGGATGGGTGAGCAAGTCAGATTCCATCTCCTCTTCTTGACACGTTGAGAATGTGATCAGCTCCCTCCTGGGCTATTGCAACTGTCTTCTCTGTGATCCACCTCCTGCTTCCCATGTACCCCCTCCAACCTGGTCCCCCACCTCATTTTCCGAAAATGCAGACTCAACCATGTCACCGCCTTCCCTTGAATGAAAACCCAAGCTCCTTTTCTTCAGAAGACCCTGGGCGATCTGCCTCCCTGTCTCTCTTCTCATCTTTCCCCACCTGTGCTCGTCTGCCTCCCTGCCTGGAGGCTTCTTCCTGCTTCTCAGCCTGCAACCACCTACCCAGCTTTTAAGACTTAGTTTGTGTTCCTCTGCCAAGGAGCCCTCTCTTCTCCATCATTCCTTCCACCTTTAGACCTGGTGTCCTGGCTCACGGCTTACCCCGGCACCTGCAGAACCTTATTGGCTGACATGCCTTCAAGCTTTGTGGGAGCAGGGTTGTGGGGGCCCGGTTTCTCTTCCCCAGGCTGGCACACAGCTGGAGCTCATCTGCCTAAACTCCCAGCTCTGTTGCAGCCACGCCAGTTCCCAAGGCAACCTTCCCTCCCTGGGCCTTAGTTTCTCCAGAAACAAAACCTGAAGGCTGCTTGGCCAGGCGGGTCCTTGATGGTCCCCCGGGCTTTTCCGGCTTCCGTGCTCCAGGACTCTATGGTTTTACCGCTAACATAGTGCAGTTATGGGAGGGAAATCAATACTGAAGTTTTTCCTGAGCCGAGCGTGAGCTGCAATCCTTCAGAAGACTGTCCTTGGGGGTGCCGGTGGCGCTTGGCTTTGCCTGACGCCAGAGAGGATTTATCATCGCAGAAAAGCTTATGCGGCAGGTTTAGCAAACGTGGCGTCGCAGGTGCTCCAGCGCTTCATTTATCGAGCAAACACCGCTTCCCCACGCGGGTTTCAGTCACCGGGATTGTACACTGGCTCTCAGATAGAAAACCGGGGTAAGTTGGTCCGAGGAGAAACGGACATGACCCACGATGCCCTGGCCTGGGAGGAAAGGCCATTGCAGGTTTGCCACTTGCTACATAGAGCCCTGACTTTAGACATCAGGGCATGTGTAGGGTGGGCAGAAGGAGTTCTCAGCACACTTCATGCCACACCATCAGCAGGCTCGGCGGGCTCTGCTGCCATTGGCCATGTGGCTTTGGGCACGCTCCCTCCCTCCACTGGGCCCAGGTGATCCCTGGGGATCCTGTTGAAATGCAGTTTCTGATTCAGCAGGCCTGGGATGGATCAGAGGCTCTGTCTGTCTGACCGGCTGGTGTTTCTGATGCTTGGTCTTGCTGATGCTGCTGGTCCCTGGACAATAACACGGAAGGGCACAAAGCTAATCGAATCGGTGCCTCTCTACCAGGCACGATGAACATACACTTTGAAGGCAAAGATGATCTGGAAGGAAGGCCACAGAGTCTTGAGATCATGGCATTTTTAGGATGTTTCAGTTGGGAGGGACCAAAGATATGACCACATTTTACTGTTGTTTGCTACCCATTCCCCAGATGCCAGCTCTTGGAAGATGCACCGTTACTTTGCATTAAGAGTATCTGCCAGTTAATGAATAGAGGCCACCAACTGTAACCCACCTCGATTTTACAGATGTTAAATGCATGACTTAGAATCGATGGAATAGGATATCCATTCAACTCCCCCCAGCCCCATTTCACAGAGGAAGAGATGAGGTGCAGAGAGGAGGGACTTATCTGGGCGCAAGGCCAGCACGAGGCTGAACCACGACTTGGTGCAGTTTCATTTCTGACAGCATCACTGGCCCAGAGGGAGGCAGGGAGGTGTCCCTGTGATCGCTGCACGGCCATGGTTCCTGTGAAACCCCCAGCTCATCCTGTGCGCCAGGCAGCCCCTGTGGAGAAGGATCCCTTCTTTCCCTTGGCAGAACATTTCTGCTAAGAAACCTCAAGTGGAGGGCTTCTGTTGTCTAATTTTATATTCAGAGCATCATTTGCTTTCTATTCAGGAAATTCCTAAGTGCAATTGCATCTCAGATGGCACAGTGTCAGCTGTTCCGCCCTTGGCCTCGCTTCATGGGAATTAGAAGAAAAGCAGCTATTTCATCATCTCTCTCTTCATCTCATCTCCTCCATGATAAATGGTGGAATCAACTGAATAGCAGAACTGGACCGCCCAGGGCAGTGTGATCCGCCACCCTGCGCAGGATCCCTGGGGGTGCTCGAATAAAGCTCAGGCGCCCGGGGCTCACCTGGTATTAGGATTCGTTGTTCCGGTGTAGGGCCCACATAGCAGTATTTTTCAAAAGCGGCCTAGAGGGTTCTCATCCTGTGGCTAGGTTGAGATCCATTAATCTAGTCCAGACTATTTGACAGATGGGAAAACTGAGGTCCAGAAAAGCCAAGTGATTTGCCTGGGGACCCGGTTTCAGGTCTCTGGATTATGCCTGGATTCCTCATTCAAAGCTTGAACTAGCCTGCCACACTAAGCCTTTACTGTAAGTGACAGGCTCCACTGGCACACAACTGTGTGTATGAGAGAGAGAGAGAGAGAGAGAGAGAGAGAGAGAGAGAGAGAGAGAGAGAGAGAGAGAGAGAGTGAAATTCACTCTCTTTTGGAAAACACATACAGAGAGAGAGAGAGAGAGAGAGAGAGAGAGAGAGAGAGAGAGAGAGAGATTGAGAGATTCACTCTCCTTTGGAAAATTCATGCAGAGCTTGGAAGGAGTTGAAGTAAAAAGATCTCAAGTTAGACATGGACATGCTTGACGCAGTTTGCCTAGTTATCATGGCTGACAGCGCAGGGTAGGGTGTGTAACCTCTCCCCAGCTCCCCAGGTGGAATTTAGCCTCTTTGGGGAAACAGGCACATCACCAGGGCTCACAGACCCACTTTTCCAGCCCCGAAGGCATGCGAGGGGCTCTCTGTGGGCCCTCTCCAAGTGCCTCACGTCCCCATATCAGAGCGCCTGCTGTCCGCCCGTCAGGGGCAGGCCGTTCAGGGCTGGGTGGCCTGGGTTGCTCTATTAAGTTTACTGTCCATGGAATGTAATCGATGCAGTTCCCATCAGAGATTGCCCTGAGGATGAAATTAATAGGAAGAATAAGCTGTTAAATGATGCAGAAATGAAACACCCCATTGAGCTGGTGACTCCAAGCAGGTGAGTGCTGTCCCTGGAAGGAGCTGAGTGTGCCCGGCTGCCCAGGGCTTCCCCCCAGGCTGCTGACTACCTGCCGAGACGCCCAGGATTTGGAACTCGCCTGTTCACTCGCCTCCATGCCGACAGGCTCATGTGAACGTGCTGGTGCCCGTGTGGAAGGAGGTGGACGGGAGGGGAGGCAGTGCCAGGGAGGAGCCAAGTTAGGGCCCTCAGAATGTTAGCAGCATCACTTGGCGCTCTGGCCATGGAATGGCAATCCGGAGTTTTCCAACTTTGGGGTGCATCTGCATTCCTGGGGGGCTTGTTAGAAAGTCATATTCCTGGGCCCCACCTTCAGGGAGTCTGATGTGGTAGGTTAGGCCTAGGAACATGCATTTAACTCACTTCCTATCTGCTTCTGACACACATTGAAGTTAAAGGAAGACCAGCTTTGGAAAACTTCATTCTCAATATTGAGGTGATGGGGGGGGCGGGGTGGGAGTGGGGGACAGGACGTTGGAACCTGCTATCTCAGCTGTAAATCAAGAGGAAGACCTGGATGACATCTCTATGCACCTGTTGTTTCCCTACCTGCCTATGGAGGTGCACACATGAGCATGGCAGCTGGAAGCCGAGATGAAAGAGGCGTGAAAGTTTAAAATGTGCCTCCCCCCCGCCCCGTCCCCCACCCCCGTGCTCCTGGCAGGGTTGGCTGCATTCTAACGCCTGATGACCAAACCCCAGTCATTGATCAGCTGCCTCCTGCACGCCCCCTACTGGGGATTGAGCCCACAACCTGGGCAAATGCCCTGACCGGTAATCAAACCATGACCTCCTACTTCACAGGTCGACGTTCAACCACACAACCTGGGCAAATGCCCTGACCGGTAATCAAACCATGACCTCCTACTTCACAGGTCGACGTTCAACCACCGAGCCATGCCAGCTGGGCAAATCCTCTATGGTTTCTCTGGTTGGAGGATCAGATACCTTTCTGGATAACCCTCTGGAGGAGAGTGGAAGAAAAATCACTTTCAAGCAGCGGGGCCCAGGGGTGCTGGGCGGGAGTGAGTGGATGGCCGGGGTATGCCTTGGCTCCAGGGCTGGCTCAGGGTTGGGGGCTCTGGAGGGGCCATGGCTGCGGTCCTCAGTGTGGCCACGCAGCCCAGGCACACAGATGTGGGCAGCTCAGCTCCAGGGGGCTGGGGAGGCAGCACAGTCTTATCTGGCATTGGAGGTGGGGGTACGGGACAGACAGAGGCTGTACCTGCCCAGATCGAGAAAGAAGACATGTGCTGTGCTTTATAGAATCTGAGTTTTCCAGTGAAGTTACACAGATCTCCTTCTGATGAATTGATATGAGCCTACTTGAAAGGAACTACATAACGTTTATTGGCATATTAAAACATTTGGAGAAACGATTCTGGGATGCCTTCTGCAGAGCCAGGAAGGTCCTTGTACGATGAATGATAATTAATAGGAAATTAATCCTTGACCGGCAGATCGTATAAGTGATTGAAGTTTTACAAAGGAGTGTCATACACACGAGCTAATTTAGCCTCATAAGAAGCCCTGGGAGGTAAGTCAGGCGCTTGCAGACCACATGCAGGGTGGCCAGCAGGTGGCACAGCTGCCAGCGCCAGTGCCAGACCTGACGTGGGAACCTGGTGCGGCAGGCTGGGAAAGGCTGCGAGAATCGTTCAATTAGAGTATATTTCCATGCGTCACTTTTAAACACATGTATTTTTATTGATTTCAGAGAGAAAGAAGAGGGAGAGAGAGCAACATCAATGATGAGAGAGAATCATTGATTGGCTGCCTCTTACATGCCCCGCACTGGGGATTGAGCCTGCAATCCAGGCATGTGCCCCTGATCGGGAATTGAACTGTGACCTCCTGGTTCATAGGTCAATGATCTACCACTGAGCAATGTCGGCTGGGCCATGCGTCTTTTTTTTTTTTTTTTTTTTTTTTTTTTAGCAAGCACACCTATTGTGCTTTTAGAGCGATTGAAAATATCTTTATTTGACTTATCCACATGCAGTATTTATATCTGTTCTTTTTCCTCCAGAGAAGTAAGAAAACGTCTTTTTGATTCTTGCCATAGCTTCTCTTTGACATAACCCTGTCCGTGATAAAGCTTTACTGCCGGCAGCCCCTGTTTTTCTTGTCTGTGGCTGTCAGCTCTCTAGTCACCATCTATCTTCCTTTGGTCCTCTCCTCCCTCTTTTCTTTTTTAACGTGAACATCTTTGGGGAAATATTTTTCAAGAGCCTTACAAATGCTAATTTCCCTGGATCCCAGTAATCTCATCCTTCTAAAACGAGTCCAAGGAGAGAATTAATATTAGCCTAAAAATGATGTAGACTGTGCACAAAGATGTTCGGCAGAGTGTTAGTTACAGGGGCAAGAACAGACGAGGCAATCCAAGTGTTCAACACCAGAGGAGGGTAGCTACACTGTGACGGGCCCATTGAACAGAAATATCACGCAGCCATTAATAACATGATGGCTGTGGAGAGTATGTAAGAACAAGGAGAAAATGTTTTCGACACACACCTGCTTCTACCATATCACAGCGATTTTCAACCCTTTTCACCTCATAGCACACACAAACTAATTATTAAAATTCTATGGCACACCAAAAATACATTTCTGCCGATCTGACAAAAAGATAGGTAAAATTTTGATTCACTCACACCAGGAAACTATTGTTGTGTTGCCTGTTGTCTGAACAATTTTTTTTTTTTTAAAAATGTGACAAGCTAAGGGAAAAGAGGCCAGTGCCCCGACTAAATAGTCAGATATTGTATGTTTTAAAAATTCTTGCAGCTCACTGGTTAACAATCACTGCTGTATAATTATGGCTCTAAAACAAAAAACAAGAACAATGAAAAAACCTACAACAACCACCACCACAGAAAATGAACCCACCCCAAATCCATGAAATCTATAGGCTGAAAAAGAAACCTGAACAAATATCCCAAAGTGTTAAAACTCAGGATGTCATTGGTGGTTAAGTTTTTTTTTAAATTGATTTCAAAGAAAAAGGGAGAGGGAGAGAGAAATAGAAACATCAATGATGAGAGAGAATCATTGATCAGCTGCCTCCTGCACACCCACTACTGAGGATCAAGCCCGCAACCCAGGCATGTGCCCTTGACCGGAATCAAACCCGGGGCCCTTCAGTCCGCAGGCTGACGCTCTATCCACTGAGCCAAACCCGCTAGGGCGGTGGTTAAGTTTTCATGCTTTCAGTTTTTCTGTCTTTTCCGAATCGACAGTGATGCATGTGTATAACGTCTGAAGGGAAAGATGACAAAGCCTTTGCGTGGCACTGTGGGGCGTGGTTAGGACTGTGGATTTAGGGAAGGACTTGGGCTCGATTCAGAGCCCCGTTCACTTCCAGGGTTTGCGGGTAAGTCCTCTCTCAGTGTTAGTTTCTCAGGTGGAAAATGGGGACACATCCTACTGAATGGACATGCTTGTTTGGGGTTAGCTTACTAAAAGTAATGGCACAGATGTAAGGGCTCTAGGTCTGTTGAAAACGACTGAATGACTTCTTACTCAAATGACACCTCACCTTCCAGGTATGAGCAGATATTTGTTCATTCATCCACGTAGATTTATGAAGTGTCTCCCATGTGTAGGAAATAGTGGTGAGGACGGTTTCTGTGTCACTAACATCAGCCTCATCTGACATAAGCTAAGGAGCGAAAACCCACAAGGGAGGATCGGACTATGCAACTGAAAGAATAAAAAGTGGAGTTAAGCCCGGCTGGCGTGGCTCCGTGGTTGAGCATCGACCTATGAACCAGGAGGGCATCGACCTATGAACCACGATTCCTGGTCAAGGCACATGCCCGGGTTGTGGGCTCGATCCCTAGTGTGGGATCATGCAGGAGGCAGCCAGTAACGATTCTCTCATCACTGATGTTTCTATCTCTCTCTTCCTCTCCCTTCCTGTCTGAAATCAATAAAAACATCTTGTTAAAAAGTGGAGGTAAATGAAAAAGAAAACCCTCTATGTCAGGTTTTTAGAGCATTTATTTCATTTAACCTTCACGACAGCCCTTTGAAGTGGGAATGCTTTTCATTCTATGCTGACAGAAGAGGCCTGAGAGGTCAAGGCCCTTGTTTGAGCTGCCACGGCGGTGAGGGTGGCACTGGGATTCCATCCAGGCAGTGGGGACGCTGGAGCACACGCTAAGTCACCTCCCACCTTACAACAGAGGGGCTCTCTCTCCCTGATCCTTCCCCACCACGGCAGGACACAGGGCCATCCTTCCAATCAGACTTTCCTCTAGGGCCTTGGGAACCCACTTCCTGTAGTCCTTTCCCTGTGTCCTCTCTATGAAGGGCATGTCTGTATTGCTCTGGGGCAGTAAAGAACTTCTGGAGTTGGGGACTTACTAGTGAGCCTTGAGGGGAGAAAGATAACTCGGAGCACATTCAGGTAGCGCATAGGGGAAGGACGGTTGGTCACCCTAGATGCAGTGCCTGGCAGCTGCAGAAAGTGACTGTGAATTTGAGTCATTACGGCCCCCTCGCAAGCCCTAAGCTGCTGAATTTATTGGCGTATGAAGTTATTAAATTTTCTCTAATTACCCTTTTTATACCTATAGATTCTGTACTGAGGTCATCATTCTCCTTCCTAACACTTCGTGTTTTTCTCTTTTTGTTTTCTTGATCATTATAGCTACAGGCTTATTAATTTTATTAATCATCTCAAGAAATCTTTGGGTTTTCTTGTTTTCCTCTATTTTTATAATTCACTGATTTCTATTCTGATCTTAATTATTTCCTTTCTTGTGTCTACTTTTGGTTTAATTTGCTCTTCTTTTTTTCTAGTTTCTTAATGTGCAAGCTGAGGTCATTGGTTTGAGACTTTCTTCTTTGCTTAATATAGGTGTTTAATTCTATAAAATTCCTTTTTAGTACTGCTCCAGGAGCATCCACAAATTTTCATTTTTATTCAGCTCAAGATGCTTTCCAATCTGTCTCTTGGTTTCTCCTTTCACCTGTGGATTATTTAGAAGTATGTTATTTAGCTTCTGAATATTTGGGGATTTTCCAGATATCTTTCTACGATTGATTTCTAATTTAATTCCATTATGATCAGAGAACATACTTTGCATAACATGAACCCTTTTAACTTCACTAAAATTTGTTTTGTGGCCCAGAATATGTTCTGTTTTGGCAACTGTCCTTTGCGTACTCGAAAAGAATGTTTATTTTGCCATTGTTGCAGGAAGTGCAAATGTCTATGAGGGCAACATGGTGGATAGCGTGGTTCAAATCTTCTATTTCCTTGCTGGTTTTCCATCTACGGGTCCTAACACTTATTAAGAGAGAGGTTTAAAATCCCCAGCTATACTAGTAACTGTGGGTTTGTCTACTTTTCTTTGCAGTTCTATCAATTTTTTGCTTTATGTATTTTTGAAGCTTTGTGTTAGGTGCATAAATATTTAGGATTTTCATGCCTTCGTGATGAATTGGCCCTTTCATCATTATATAATGGCCTTCTTTATCTGCGGTGATATTATTGGCTCTGAAATCTACTTTGATATGAGTACAGCCATTACAACTTTCTTTTGGTTAGTCCAGGATGATATATATGTTTCCATCCTTTTCTTTGAACTCTGTATCTTTATATTTAAAATGCATGTTCTTGGTAGCCAGCACAGTGTTGGGACTTGCTTTTTTAATCCAGTCTGACAATCTGCCCTTTAATTGTCGCACTGAAACCATTTTCGTTTTATGTGAATGTTAACGTGTTAGATTTAAGTCTACCGTGTTGCTAAGTGTGGTCTGTTGGGTCTACTTGGTCTCCCTTCTCCTTTCCCTCATTTTCTGCCTTTCAACATTCAGAACTCTTGAAAATGATCGTTTCATGTATTTTGACTTTTTTTTTGGTGGTGGTTTTGTGTGAGAGGATAAACCTACTCTGTTACTATACGTTGGCTAGAAGCAGGAGTCGGAGCCTCTGCAGCCACCACCAGTCCAAGCCATGTCAACACCAGGCTCACTTTCATACCAGGGGTTAAATGCTTGTCCCAGGTAAGAGGAGATTGGAATCAGGGGTGCCTGGCTCCACCCTGTGTCTTTGTCTCTCTATCCAGAAACGAGTGATGGAGCCACTTCACAATCAAAGTACTTGCACAGTCATTTCCAAATCTGATTCTCACAAGGGCCACGTGAGATAAATAGGCATTATTAGCCCATTTGACAGGTAGGGAGTCTGCCCAAAGAGGTATTGTGAACTTCCCTGGCTGTATGGAGAGCGAATGGCAGAGTCAGGACAATCACCAAGGCTCTGTCCTCCACTCCTGCTGCATTTGCTGCTTCCTCTCCCCCTCACAGCAAAGCAGCAGGCAGGGAGCTCAGCTGTCATCCCGATCGTAATGACAAATGGATTCCCCTGCTGGGAAGAGGACGAACAGTCCGGTCTCCTGCTAGAAAACATGTGGAAAAGCAGTGCCACAGGGAACGCAGTCCCAGGAGGGCCGCTGCGCTGCCCGGACGCGTGACATGTACTGTACGATCCTGTCTTTTGCCCGTTGCCATGGTGTGTGGACATAATGGGAGTGTGTTTCCTTGGAAAATTTCTACAGTGACTCATCCTCATTTCTACTTGGACCAATGGAAGAACTGGGTAAGCCTGGGGGAATAGCTAGAATAATAGCAATGTTTGCTACCTATCAGCTTTCTATCATTAAGCAGCTTCTTAAAAGCTTGTAAAATAAAGCAACATCAATCACATTTGAAGAGGAGTTGGCATTAGAAAGATGTGGAGCTCTGTCTGGCTGGCGTGGCTCAGTGGTTGAGCATCGACCTATGAACCAGGAGGTCAGGGTTCGATTCCTGGGCAGGTCACATGCCTGGATTGCAGGCTCAATCCCTAGTAGGGGGCATGCAGGAGGTAGCCGATCCATGATTCTCTCTCATCATTGATGTGTCTATTTCTCTCTCCATCTCTCTTCCTCTCTGAAATCAATAAAAAAATATTTTTTTTTAAAAAGAAAGATGTGGAGGTCTGAAATGGATCCTCTTTCATTGAGAGTCTTCTCTCCCACTGGTGACGAGGAATTCTGCCACGTAGCTGTCAGAGGCCCTGGCTTCTGGTGGCCTGTGAGCTCAGACCCAGGGTGGGATGGCGGAAAGAACACAGGCTTTGGAAGCTGCAAGGTCTGGGTCTGAATTCCGTCTCTCCACTTGCAAGTCTTAGCTTCCCCAGGTGTAAGAGGGGCCGGGAAAGCCCGTCTTGGAGGCAGTAATGATGAGGCACTACTGGGCTAAGTAGCTAGGGAAGAGGCTGTCCTGGCTGGAGGCAGCAGGCCCCGACTTTTACGAGAGCCTGTCAGTTTGACGCCGGGTCCAAACTATAAACCATATTTGTAAATAGCTGCGTTACGCACACCCTTAAACATTTGCACAATGATAAATACACAAATTCATTCTTATTATAAATATTCCAGAAAAGTAAAAAGTCTCACACACTCAGTTCTGTCCACTCCCCCAACCCCCTCCCCACCCACCCAGCCGCTCTCAGTATGGCATGCTCCTCTCCAGTTCTCTGTGTGCCACTGGGCACACACGCGCATTTATAAACATACCGCTTAGTTTAGCATGTGGGTATTTTGAACACAAATGGGACTGCACTGATTGCATTGTTCTGTAATTTGCTTTTTCTTTTTTTTTTTTAAACTTACTAATATATCCTGGAGAATTCCCCCTAGGGACTTTCAGGTTTTCCTACCCTGGTTTACCTGTTGTAGGGGAGGTGGGGGATTCATGCGCATTTGCTCTCCTTTATTTAATTGCCCCCCATTGAACAATGAAGTTGTTTCTAGATGTTTGCTCTCACAAGCAGGGCTGCAGAAAAGGTCTTTGTCCATTCTTCTTGGGGCGTGTTTGTAAGTGTTTCTCCAGAAGAGATTCCAAGAAGGGAAACGGCCAGATTGAAGTGGATGCCTGCTTTCGTATTTTAATGGGTCCTCCCACATCCCCACCCGATGACTCTCTAGTCCAAAGGTGCTCCCAGTTTACCCTCCCCTCCGCTGCCTCGTCTGCCCTCTCCCGAGATAGAGAGCTCTTTGCTGGGGTCTCGCCCCCCTTCTGTGTGTTCCTTTCGCAGTCCTCTCGGCTCTCCCTATAGCCTCGGCCCAATGCCATCTTCCTGGCCTTTGCCACCCAATTGAGACAAAGGTACCATTTTAAGGATGCTGAGAGCTGTCTCAAAACATAAAGCAGATAAACCAGGGCGCGATGACCCCCATTTCAGAATGACTTTTTGTTCCACAAAAGAATCTGCTGCAGGGTTTATTGCAATCCACCAACCAATACTGATTAAGTCTGCAATTCATTCATTCACTCATTCATTCATTCTCTGATTTACAGTGTTAGGCTCTGTGTTTGCTGTTTTGGAGTCCTCACGTTCAAACGAAGGTCATACTTTCATTGCATAGAGCAAGATGTGACAATAACTTATTAGGTAAACGTGTATTAATAATTGGCTGGCTGTTAAAAAGCTTTAAATGCTAAAAAAAAAAAAAAAGGAGAGATCTCAGTAGGCAAGAGACCACAGATGCGTGGGGCATAGAGCAGTCCAACAGATTAGCTCTAAGATTTACTGGTGCCCAGCGGGTGGTGACTGGGGCTATCCAGCCAGTTTGTCACCCCAGAAAGAATGCAGGGACTTCTCTATCCCTGGGCAACAGGTGTTTTCAAGTGTGAAGGAGAAGGAGGGAAATAGAAAAGAGATGCCTTTACCAGGCCCCCTTCCTATGCCCTGGCCAAGGGAGTATGACAGTCAGTGGGACCATTCATACTGTCCCTCCCTCCCTCCCTCCCCTCGGAAATTGCTAATGTTTACAATTCTGGCTACTTTACTTGGCGATCATATTAATATTTCTAGAAGATTTGTTTGTAATTATTTAACCTTCCCAGTTGGCAGGGAAAAAGATGAAACAGCTTTCCGCCTGCATATGGAAATGTCCTCTACAGATATATCTTGTCCCTTATTAAAAAATAAAACCCATCAGAATCCAAGGCCACCCTGTTCAGACTTCAGATAGCGAGCTGCTCATGAATCAAAAGATAATGTGGTACTGGGTGGCAGGACCCAACCCAAAAATGTTCTGATGGATTAACTTGTCTCCTGAGTAAGATAAAGTTGATGAGTGAATGGACATTAAGCCTCCTTTCTTCTTCTTTTTAAAAAAAATATGTTTTTTTATTGATTTTTAGAGAGATAGGAAGGGAGAGGGTTAGAGAGATAGAAACATCGATGAGAAACATCATTGATTGGCTGCCTCCTGCACACCCCCACTGGGGATCGAGCCCGCAATCTGGGCATGTACCCCAATTGGGAATCAAACCAGTGACCTCTTGGTTCATGGGTTCACTCAACCACTGAGTCACACTGGCCGGGCCAGGCCGGGTCTCCTCTCTTCTGTCTCCTGGGTTTGAGGAGGAAATAGTCACTGAGAGATAAACAACTGGCTTCGGATGTCAGAGCCAGTGCCGAGAGGGTCCAGGAGAAGTTCTGCCCTGATAGGTGCTGGTGAGTGTGAGCACCCCACATTGGACCAGAGTGGAGCTTCCCTATCAGTTAGTACAACTTACAGCTTAGCTCCCCGCCCCCCACCTTTTTTTTTTTTGCACTTAGTAAAGGGATTTTTTTTTTTTTTTTTTTAGTTCCTAGTGGTAAAGACTGTTTAATTCAGTTACATCATATCTGAAGGCTAAGTAGAGCTTACACGAACTGTAAATTATTGAACTCAGCCCTCAGAGATCATTCTATAACATTCTATCCATCTATCTGTCTATCTAAGAATTGTAAGACTTAATATTTTCCTTTAAGAAATTTGCAGTATATGGGGCACAATCCTCTTAATCAGTGGATTGTCTGCCTCTCCTGCTAGATGGTGAGCTCTGAGAACCAGGCCAGTGCTGTTCATGGGTGACTCCCTCATGCCTAACACAGTGCCTGGCACATAGTAGATGCTCAATAAATAATAAATAGAATGGATGAGCCAATGAATGAATGGAACACCATTTCTAGGAAACGATCCAGGAATGGGGCAGGAAGGCTCCAGGCCTGTGTGTGGGGCAGTGTGGGAATCAGAGGGGGGCTGCTGAAGAGCAGTGGGATATAATCACTGGGAACGGTGATAACTGAAGTCAGGATGTGGAATTTGGGCTTTTTTCTCTGGGTTGGGAAAGATAATAAGGAGTCCCAAGCAGGTGAGTGACATGATAAATGAGGCTCTTTCTCTCTCTTTCATTTATTTATTCATTCCACTTAATACAATTTGTCAAGCATCTTCTATGTATAGATGCTGAGATATAAAAAAACAGAAATAAGATAGGGTCATATCTTCACAGAGCCCACACTCTGGTAGGGAAGAAAGATAAATAAACAGATGGTCATCGTGTGTAAATTTTACGTGAGAGTCACACAGAATACTCTCGGATGGCCTTCTGGAGGAGGTTGCGTTGGAGCTGAGTCTCCGAGGGCACGTGTGAATGAGATAGAGAATGGGTGGGAAGGGTGTTGTTGGCGAGGAGAGAGAGGGGAGGAGCTTGCGATGCTTGGGAATGACTGCACACCGTTCAGTAAGCCTGGTGCCTGCGTGGGAGGCTGGGAGCAGACAGAGATGAGGCAGAAAAGGTAGGCAGGAGCCAGAGCAGAAAGACCCACGGGGATATTCCTGGGCTCCATCCTGTGGGTAAAGAGGGAGGGGATGCTCAGATATGTCTTTTAGGAAAAGCATGTTGATGCAGAGAATGGATTGGAGAAGGGCAAGATGGGCAGCAGGAGATGAGTGAGGTGGCTGTTGTTCTTACCCAGGTGAAGAACCATGAAGGACTGAATTTAAGTAGTGCCCAGGGTGATATAATAATAATAGTTAGGGTGAGCCTATATAATAAAAGATTAATATGCTAAGCGTCCAATTGACCTATTGGCCATTCAACCAATCAAAGCATAATATGCTAATGATATGCTAAGGCCACTCAACTGCTGGCTATGATGTGCATTGACCACCAGGGGGCAGATGCTCTAACCAGTAGGTTAGCTTGCTGCTGGGGTCTGGCTGATCAGGACTGAGTGAGACAGGCTGGATACACTCTGGAGCCCTCCCGTGGCCCCTCCCCAGCTGGTCAACCTCCCACGTCTCTCTGTGGCCCCAATTGTGCACCGATGGGGTCCTTCGGCCTGGCCTGCACCCTCTCGCAATCCTGGATCCCTCAGGGGATATTGGAGAGCCAGTTTCGGCCGGATCCTGCAGGCCAGGCTGAGGGACCCCACTGGTGCACGAATTCGTGCACTGGGCCTCTAGTATAATAATAATAATAGCCAGCATTTACTGAGCACTTACTACATGCCAAGAGCTGTTCTACAGGAATGTGTTAACTCACTGAGACCTCTAGTCACCCACTGAATGTAACTGTCTTTATTCCTATTTTACAGGAGAGGAGAATGAGGCACAAGGTCACACACATCTAAAGAATGCAGATTTGTACTCCGGTTGTTTACGGGGTTGGGGAAGCAGCAATTCTAGGGTGCAGGTGTGGAATCACAGGAAGAGGATGAGCCCAGTTTAGACTGTTCCTTTGTGGCCCGTGGGACTCTGACAGGAGGTGTTCGGCAGCACCTGTAGTGCTGGGTCTAGAGCTCTGGAAAGAGATCTGGGCTGGGGGTAGCAACCTGAAAGTCACGGTCAAGGCCAAACTCATTTAAGGACAATGCAGTCTGGGAGAGGCCAGAAACAGCATCCGGAGTGCCCATCCTCTCGGGGGTGAACAGGAAAAGAACTGCTTACGAAGAGGACTAAAAGGAGCAGGCAGAGAGGCGAGAAAAAAACCAGAGCAGGGTGGAGAAGAGCTGCACAGGGAGATGTGGTTACGTCCACATGCTGCCGAGAAACCCGGTGGGATGAAGCCTGTGAAGTGAGCAGCATCCTTATCAACAGATATTGGGTTTAGTTGTGAAGACTCCATGGGTGACCTTGACAAAGAAGAGTTTCAGTGGTGTGCTACAGGTGGGCTGGGACATGAAAGGAAGGTGAGGAGGTAGAGACAAGTAAGTCTAGAGAACTCTCTGGAGACTCTGTTGGAAGGAAAGAAGAGAGGAGGCAGGATAGAGCAATACTACCTCCGTCTAAGACTGGAGCATATTGTATGTGGACACCCCCGCCCCACCCCAGAGCTGAGCACATTGCCTTATCCTAGTCAATTACAGTTCTTCTCCTCCCTCCTCACCATCCCTCCACCTTCATAAAAACAAGTTCTCATTGTGTA
>NW_006291007.1:1291167-1321811 GCF_000327345.1 Myotis davidii
AAACATGTGGCGAACTGAAGATAGTTCTACTTTGAGTGGTAACAAGTGAGGAGCAGCTAAGCTAGTAGATGCCTAATTGATTTCTATTTTCACCTGTTTACGGGAAACCATGTCCTCTGTTGATCATGGAGTGAATGACCACACAGTGGGGTATTCTGGCTTCCGACGCCTTCGTGTTGCTTTCTGGAACAGAGCTGGATGCTGCCGTATGGAGGAGGCTCCTGCTTTGGCAGTCTGAATGTTGCTCAAGGCATGTGTGACAAATTCTCTCCCCTGGCTTGAAAACTGGGAAAACCTCCATATCTAAGGGGGCCCATGGAGACACTGATATTAAGGATCACGTAGTTGGGTGCCAGACTGACAATGAGCCTCTCTTGGGAAAGGCACTCAGGAAGATGTGTTGGGGAGCATGAGGGGAGCTGCCCAAAGAAGGCAGGGGAGAGGCAGCTGGGCCTTTTTGTCGGAGGTGGGGGATACTGTTTCTTGTGGTGAGCCATGGAGCAATTCCCTCCAGAGTTGGAAATCTGGTCTAACCCACGTCAAAGGCAAAGGCGTAGGCTTCTGCAGGGGCCAACTGGGCTCCGACATCCTGCCAATGACCTCACTGAGGCCAGCAGGACCTGCGTGTTAGTGTCTGCCTTCATTTGCAGCCCTGATCAGGCCAGCGGGCAGCTGCTCGATGCAGGATGTGGTGAGACGATGGGCGTTCTCATGGAACTTTGGATACAGCTCCAGTGAGGAACCAACCCGGAGTCCAGGCTGTGGAACTGTGATCCTTCTCATCCTAAAGGTTCCAGCTGGTAGTGGAAAGGGTTCTTGGTGAGAATGAGACACCTCTGGGTAGTGATTTCCAACCCTGAACCCCCAAGGTATGTCTGACACCCTCAAATATAAACCCAGGGCCATGTGTTCCAGAGAATGTCCTGAACGATGAAGCTGGTG
Organism: Myotis davidii; assembly: GCF_000327345.1. Lineage (NCBI taxonomy): Eukaryota > Metazoa > Chordata > Mammalia > Chiroptera > Vespertilionidae > Myotis > Myotis davidii. The sequence goes on from NW_006291007.1 coordinate 1,292,110, forward strand.
GCCAACCAACAACCAGGATCTCCAGGTTCATTCGCAGGCCTACCAAGCAGCATAGGCAGGGTCAAGGCATGGATTAAATATTTGATGAGCCCTGGCTGGGTGACTCAATTGGTTGGAGCTTCATCCCATACACCAAATGGTTTCAAGTTTGATTCCTGGTCAGGGTACATACCTAGGTTGTAGGTTCGATTCCCAGTCAGGGTGTGTATGGGAGCAACAGATCAATATTTCTCTCACATCAATGTTTCTCTCTCTCTCTCTCTCTCTCTCTCTCTCTCTCTCTCTCTCTCTCTCTCCCCCTCTCTCTCCCCTTCCCTCCCTCCCTTCCTCACCCCCTTCCTCTCTCTCTAAAATCAATAAACAACAATAAACAACATATCCTCAGGTGAAGATAAAAAAATTTGATGAATACATGGATAAAACATTTAGAAAACAAGAATCTCCACCCGGGTATTTGAACAGGGGGTTGGTGAGAGATGATAAATCTTTTGACATCAAATCACAATTGGGAGTCCGTCCAGTGTTAGCAATCTTCTTAAACTTGGGGCAGAGTCTGACTGGTCATGTCAACACCGAAGACCGTTTGTATTGTGCTCTCACCACGTGACGGTCTCAGATTTGCACTTGCCCAGACAGTCACTTACTCGTCTAATTCTCCCCACATTCCAGAGTTCTGTCCTGGCCTTCGTGTCTGCTCCACCTGCTCTCCTGTACACAGATGGCTTCCAGATCTACTATATCTCTAGCCCCAACTCCTTTCGTAAGCTCTTGGTTTGATTAGGGTCTCTAAGCGCGCAGCCAGAAAGGATACAGATATCACCATCCATCACAGGCAGGCTTAACAGCCTCAGGGAGATGGAGGGCCCTCAGGGCAGATTCTAGTGGGCCTTTTGGCAGGGGAGGGTGGTGGAGACAGGGAGAGCACTACAGTGCCGCATCTGAGTGCTTTTTGAGCATAGAGTGCAGATTGGAGCATTCGAGTGCGTTTATTGTTTCAACAACGCACATTTCCCGAGCTCACAGATAAGCAAGGCACTGGGGATGTACAATCTGACAGACACAAGCCTTGCTCTCAGGGAGCTGTCAGTCTCTAGTGAGACAACGCTGAGGGAGGTTAAAGCAGCAAGTTCCTAAGAGGCAGGTGTAAGGAGCAGTGATGGGTAAGGGAAAGCAAATCCTTTAAGGAGAGTTTTGTCTCTTAGAAGCCCACTTCAGCCCGTGCGCTCTCCAAGGCTGGGCCAGGTCTTGCCCATCTTCATATTCCCTGCACAGTCGTTGCTCAGTGAGCATTTGCTGAAGGAATAAATGAAGGCACAAAGTGTTGTACGGAGCTCCTTGGATGGAGGGGAAGGTCTTCTTAGGGATCATGCTCTTTGAACAGTATTTGGAAATAGGAAGAGACCTTTGCCAGGCAGACAAGGCAAATAAGGGGTTCTGGGCAGAAGGAACAGTGAGTGCAAATGCACCCAGGCAGACACCCAAGTCGTGGGGTATTTGGTGGATGGGTCTCCGTTCTGGAATGTAGGGTACATGATGGTCAACCAGAGGCAGATAATGCGGCTTAAAGGGGGCATGGGGCCAGTGGAAGAGGGTCTCAGAAGCCATTCTAAAGGGCTGGCATTTTGGAAATTATGGTAGACCCGGGAGTGTAAGGGTTTTAGGCAGAGTAGCGATGTGACCACTATGTATGGGGCTGAAGAATGGGCACCAACAAGGAGCATGCCCAGAGCCTCTCTTCTACTGTTAGGGCTGCTATTTACACCAGCTCCCAAGGAGCAGGGAGCAGGCGCCAAACTCCCAGGTGACAGCTGTGTGCTCGAGGGACACAGGCAGGGCTCCCAGGCTGTTCATGCTGGAGGCCCTTTGAAGTCACTTAACCCAGTCCCCCCATTCTATGGATGGGAAACCTGAGGCCCAGGGTTGTAGTCTGGCTTTCTCCCCACAGACAGACCTGGCTCAAAGCTGAGCCTTGCTTCTCCCCTGGCCATATGACCTCAAGCAAGCTACTTAACTATGTTTCTGTCACCTGGACCGTGGAGGTAACACTATCCCCCTTTCGGGGTTGTGGGACTAAATGAGATAACGCACGACAAGTGTCCGCAGCTTAGTGCGGGCAGGCAGCGTGCGCTCCGTTAGCAGTAACTTTTTGTCCAATCTCCGGGGTTCTGCTTCTGCTCCCAGCGCACTATCCCAATGCCTGTCTCCGGGGCAGTTGGGCCTGGGGTCTCGCAGGGGCTGTAGTGGCTGAGCTAGTCGGGGAGGGACGGGGACATTTCTCAGCTTGCCCACAAAGGCAGGGGCATACCTTGGCTTAATTGGGGTTAGGGCAAACACTGAGTTTAAAAAGGCAATTTGGACTGGATGACAGAAGAAAATGAGAACATACTGAAAGGAGTGCGTGTGTAATTCTGCACGGGTGGATGAGTTTCCCATGTGGAAGGACTTTTCCATTTGCATAAAGCTCATGGCAGGGTTCCTTTAAGTCACTGGTTCCTCCTACGGCTCTCACTCAGGAGTCAGTTTTCCTAGCACGATTCACAGCGACTTTCCAGGGGAGAGCCTTCTGCTCCACACCGTCTTGTTGCCTCTCCTGATCTCCTTTCAGACTCCCTTGAACTTTGACTTCAAGCAGGGGAATCCTGGAATGGGATCCATGGAGACCCCATAGACTGTGGGATGCACCATGGTCTTCTGTGCCACCAAGAAATAAAAAGCACTGCCAATGGGACCTGGGAGATGCAGCTCATTGGGGAACAAGCCCTGGTTTCAGAAACGTTACAACATGAAAAACCAGGCATCTTAGAAGCAATGAAACACAGTGTTTGAGCATCAAGGTCAGCTGGGTAGGCGAGGCCAGTATTCATGGCAGGATGGAAATGTACAAAGGGGGGCCGACCCCCAAATTACACTTGGCTTCCCATTTTTTAATTACTGTCTTTTCTTTATGAGAAAAAACACGACTACAAAGGCTCTATGAGGACAGACCCTGGCTCTGCTGTGTTCACCGTGGTGTCCCATCCCTTCACGCATAATAGGTGCTCAACAAATATTTGCTGAATGAGAAACCAAGCAAAGCCACGTTATACAACACAAGGAAAAACCCAGAAAAGAAAATAAATCATTCATCATCGCCCCATTGTGGGTCTTTTGGCTTCTTTCCTTCAAGTCTTATTTCCTATGAATACGCTCTTTCATATACATGTAAACATAACAGATTATCAGATTTAGCTCCGGGATGTGTTTTTGTATTTCTCTATTAATATGAATGAAATGATCAGATGAGATGATGCGGAAATGCTTTGAAGACTGTAAAATGTTTAACGAAATATATTAGCATTAGTTATAATTACCATGGCGATACGGATCTGAATGAGGTATATTTTCTGCGAATATACTTCAAAGCAAATAACGAATTTGCCCTCTGAAGCTGGGAATGTGTCTGCTACCACCCACTGTGGGGAGTCCCTCTGCTTCAGACCAGGGAGGGGAAGCAATGGAAGGATTTGTGGAAGTCATCAGCTCCATCTTCCCACCCAGCCCAGACATTTCCTTCTACTTATTTATTTACTTATTATTTTTAAATTTATTGAATTGATTGGGGTGACATTGTTCAACACAAACACATAGGTTTCATGGGTGGATTTCTACATTACAAGACCTGTATAGAAATGCCTTCAGTGTCACTGGTGCAGGGGAAGTGGGGATGAGGGAGGGATACGTGCATCTCTCAGGCCAAAGAAATGGCTATCTGCAAAGAGCTTCCTTCTCTCTGACCTTTGACCTTTGCTAGTGGCCAGGCAGAGTGACCCTGTAGGTTCAGAGCATGCTACTCGCCTGCCCTCATGCTGATAGCAATGTGGACACAGATGTCAGCACAGGTAAGTCACTCACAACAGGTGTGGCAGTTACAGTGAACAGCCCACAAAGTCCGATTTACCCTGGGAAACAGGCAGAAACTCACCTTTAGAGTCAAAGAATCATGCACACAGTGAGTCATTGTCTAAGCCACGCCTGGGTCTTTGAGGGGAGGAGAGCTTGCTCACACAACACGCAGAAGGAGGTACTGACCAAGATTCTCTCCTGGACCAAACTCTAGCCTCAAGGTTGGCCTACAAAGACCCGAACAAACACTACCATGGTCTCTGACAGCTCAGAGCTACATCCTGAGGCCGAGCCCGGCCCCTGACCCCTCAGAGTCCCCACCCAAGAAAACTCAAAGCTGCCCAAAGAATTGACTATCTGTTCCTGCCAACCCTGAAGATGGGCCTCTGTCTCCCCGTGTGTACGGGAGGGTGGGGGCCTAACTTGGATGCACGCCAGCTGGACACTCAGGCGTGTTTCAAGTGGACCGACCTCTCCTCCACACTCTGTAATGTTTCACTTCCCTGACTACCATAGTCACCTCTGGACAAATCGAAGTTGAGTTCAGTTCATGCCGAACCCTCTTTCTAGTTGCAATGAGTGTGCTACTGGTTCAAGTCTGCCCTGGGCACTTTGACAAGGGTCCAGCTTGGCAGTACTCAGAGGCGGGCTGTCACACCGCGGCTCATCTCTTGGGCTTTCGACTTGTTAGTCTGCATTTTTACTCTTAATTTTTTTGTTGTTGTTAATCCTCGCTCAAGGATATTTTTTTTTACATTGATTTTTAGAGATTAGGAGTCGGGGGGAGAGAGAGAAACATTGGTGTGAGAGAGACACATTGATTGGTTGCCTCCCACACTGGCCCTAACTGGGGCCAGAAATTGAACCTGCAACCCAGGTACATGCCCTTGACTGGGAATCGAACACTCTGATGCATGGGGCCATGTTCTAATCATTGAACACACTGGCCAGGACTCTCACTCTTTTAAAAAATTCTTTCAATTACTGTTGACAGCCAATATTATATTAGTTTCAGGTGTACAGCACAGAGGTTAGACATTTATATAACTTATGAAGCGATCACCCCCAATAAGTCTGGTACCCACCTGGCACCACACACAGTTATTACAATAGCATTGACTGTATTCCCTAGGCTGTACTTTACATCACCAAGGCTATTTTTCTGACTCAAATCCTCAGCTCTAAATGTGGCTCCCAGCTGTCTTGCTCATGCCCGCCTTCTTTGTCCTTAAGGGGGAGGTTTCCTAGGGACTCAGCTCACTCCCCACCTCGCGCACGTCCTCATACACTCCATTTCTGCTCCCATCACCTGTCTTAGGCCCTGCGCCCAGAAGGCCGGGCCAACTCCCAGCCTCCTCTGCTCTGGCCTCAAAGCTGCCGCCCACCCCTCTGTGATGCTATGGAGGTTGGACTTGGCCTTCAGCAACTGCCCAGACATTAAGTACACCTGAATCCTACACCATCAATTTCCTCTCCAGAGATTCAGAACTATAGCTCGCTTACAAATTTACACCCAGTTTCTAAGACAGAATACTGTTTTATAAAATGGCTAAAGAACTCTGGTCAGTACTACCTAAGAGACAACATTTGAGTTACATTTTAAAAACAAGCTGAACCTGTAAGTGCTACGTGCACCTCTTTGCTGATCACTCCTTCATGTTCTCCTGGATTCTTCCTTTCTGACTCACAACAGCGGTGTCCCCACCACTCACTGCCCTCACTCCTTGCCCCAGGCCTCCCAGGGCGAACTGCCTCATCTGATCTGGTTTAGGGCTTCCACTCTCCCGTGTTTATTGCAGGCACACCAGGGACAAGAGAAAGAAAGAGTCCCTGCAACTCTCCACAGTCCTGCTTCCCGACTGAGAATTTGTGAACTTCCCCGAGACACTTCCCTTAAAATGGAATTGAGAATTTCCCTTCGAAGATGTGAAACCCATGTCAGACATGAGGCTGGGCCAGTCCTCACTCTGCTGACATGCAGGGTGGATGCAGCCGTCCTGGTTGGCTGCGAGGGGCCCGCCCCTGGCACTAAACCCAGAGAGCAGGCAGGAGCCCAGGCAAGAGGCTTCCTTCCACTTAATTCTATTACGAGAGTGACACCCCATTCCTTCACCTTTGTGTAGGCAATTTTGAATTATATTAACACAAGTGATGCAACATACCAAATCCTGGTTAGCAGTTTCTCAGATCATCTACTGTTCCCCCCACCCCTCTCCCAATATTCCCCCCACCCAGAATGGTTGGGTATAAAAAAAACAAACAAACACCCAGCCAACTCAGTGAAGAAGACAATAAGCTGGGTTTCCTTCACACCCACTTTTGGGAACTGACATGTGGTTCCTGAGAATTGGGTCATGAAGTTTGGCCGACACCTTCTCCACTTTCAGGGGGAGTCCTTTACCAACCCCAACTGTCCTCCAGCCTCCTGGTGGATTCAGAACCTTCCAGAAGTGGGAATCCCATTTCTCTTCCTCCTCACCCCTCTGCAGGTGGCCTGAGAGGAGGAGAACCCCTGACTGAGGGAGCCCAGGAACTTACCCTCTGCTCCTGCGTGGCCACGAAAGTCTGGAACCCTGGTGCCACCCCAAAGCCCAGCTCTTGGATGAAAGGCGGCTCAGACTGACTGTGGATCTGAACTTTCACTCCTGCTTCAAACGTCGTTTCCTCTGGAAGAACAAAATGGAACAGAGCCGTGGGTCAGAAACAACAGGTGCTGTGGAGCCCTGAGACTGACACGCTCAAAGGGACACTAGAGAGGCCATGTGGCCGGCAGACTAAAAGCCCTCAAAGTTGACCCCCTCCTTATTCCTGGAAACTGTCACTCAATAGGTTACCTTCCCTGGCACAGGGACAGTGCAGAAACGATGAGTTAGGGATCTTGAGGTGGGAGAATATCCGGGACTCTCCATGGGTTCCAGTGTGGTCACAGGGTCCTTGTAAGAGGGAGGCAGGAGGAGCAGAGTCAGAGAGAATGAGAACATGCTATGCTACTGAAGATGGAGGGAGGAGCCACAAGCCAAGGGATGTAGGCAGCTTCCAGAAGCTGGAAAAGGGAAGGGATTTTCCCTGGAGCCTCCAGAAGGAACGCAGCCCTGCCAACACCTAGATGCTAGCCTAGAGAAACCCCTTCTGAACTCTGGCTTCCGGAACTGTCAGACAATACATTTATATTGTTTGAACCCCAGAAATCCGCATTTCTGGAAATTCTGCTATGGTGTGTTTGAGGCCAAACACATTTGGGCAAGCAGTGATCTAATCCAGAGAGGGCAACTGACTCACCCAAAGTTACACAGTGAGCCAAGAGCAGGGCAGGGCTAGAAGCCAGGTCACCTGACTTACAATCTACCACTCTTTCTACCCTCTGTGGCGTGGTTTATTTCATGCCAGCAGGTGCCCTGCTTCACGGCTCTGGGTTCTGAGTGAGGGCTGGAGAAAGGCCAACAGGCCTTCACTGTCATACTCCTTCCAGCCCAGCGCCTGGAACAGAGCAGAGCTCAGTAATGGTTGAATGCAGCAAATGAATGAGGGGTGTGCTCGGTTGAGTCTACTGTTTTCTACCCTTGGATCAGCTACAAGTCTGCTCAGGGTCTGACTGAACACTGGGAAACACCACACCACAAGCTGCCCAGCAACAGGCTCCCTTCCGTGTCTCGGCCTTGGGAGGTCTCACCTGCTGTGATGCAGGTGGACTGCTCACCAAACAACAACCGCGGCGACAGCAGTAGCAGTAGCCGGGACTACCCAGACAACTTTTGGGTCCCCATGCCAAATGAGAATGCGGGGCCCCTTCCTAAAACATCACTAAAACATCATGTGTTCAGACAGCCGTAGCAGAACATGAAAGCCTCTGAGCACGGGGACCTGCGACTATATGGGTTGCACATCCAGGAAGCCAGCCCTGCAATAACCCGATTGGTGCTGGACCGAAGTATTCACGTTCTCACATTCCTCTCACCACTAAATGATTCAACACGGAGCTGGCCCGGTGCGGTGAAGGATTTGTTTACACGTCAGGAATACCAGGAGTCAAAGCCCCAGGGGGCGAGCGAGAGCACAGACAACGGGAAAGTTACCACACACACAGTGTTGGGAGCCCTGGTTAATTGGGACCAGGCTGACACCCAGACAGCTTAACATGAAAGATGATGTTGAATCAGGAGGAGGGCGGTGGAGCTTGATCAACCTGCAGAGGCTGGGCCTCTCTTTCATTTCTCAGGAGCGCGGCCACGGTGGCAGGAGGCAAGGTCTACCTGCGTGTTTTCTGCTCGTGCAGAGAGGCGAGGGCTCTGCGGGGGGAGATGGGGCCCGATGGGCAGAATGCATAATAGGGCAGGGAAAGTACATCGCAATAAAAGAAGCTTAAATCTTTCATCTTTGCAAATTACAGGAAACACACCGAGGAAATAAACACTGGGGAGAAGTGGGAAGGGAAGCTGCTCGGAAAATCTGGAGAAATTTTCTAGGCGGAGGCAGGGTGGTGCCTGCTACAGAGCAGTTTTATGCTGGATGAGGCTGGCTTTGTGACAGTGGCTGGGCTGGCCAGCTTGGTAGGAGAAGGTGTGGAGGGAGGCCGGCCGTGTGGTGGTGGGCGTCGTCTGTGCAGGATCGCTTCCGTTTGTCCGTCCCCTGGCCAGTCCTCTCCACTGTGCTCTCCCTGGAAGCCGCCCTGGCAGAGTCTGTACTGATGGGCTTCCTCACCCTCTGCTCTGGTTGGGTTTAGTCACTGGTGGCCCAGGTAGGAGACCGGAGTGTGTGTGTGTGTGTGTGTGTGTGTGTGTATGAGAGAGAGAGAGAGAGAGAGAGAAAGAGAGAGAGAGAGGAAAATAGAGGGCAGGTCCAGGCCTGGGGTCTATGATTCATGGATGCATGGAATTTTGGAGCTAGGAGAGCCCTGGACACTTTTTCAATTCAACTAACCTCTCATCTTTCAGGTGAGAACACTGAGGCTCACAGAGAAGACAGTGGCCACTGGCCACATGACAAGTGGGGGCTGAGCAGAGCCCAGGAGCCAGGTCCCTTGACCCCTGACCCTCCTTGCCCTTTGCAAGTTGGCTAGAAGAGGCAGTGGTCCCGGCGACAAACCAATAAGGCCCCAAGCTGGACAGGGACGGAAGGCGGGGGGAGTAGTTGAATTTATATTGGGCTTAGCAGCCTGTGCTCTCTCATCCCCGAGTTCAGGGCACTGCTCACTGAGCATGTGGCAGCGACAGTGACAGGGACCGAGGCCCCAGCCGTAGCCTGTGACAGTCCTTATGGGAAGGGTCTGCCACACGCTGCTCGGGTGGTCAACCAGGAGCCCGTCTTGGTCCCTCATGCTCTCTGGGCTCTTACAGAGAAACCCAAGTGGGCTAAGGTGGGGCCTGGGAGGAGGACCAAGGAAATACGGGCTCTGAGAGCACAGCCCTGGGTTTGGTCCACAGCCCACTGCGGAACAGCTGTGTGACTTCGAACACATTATACTGCCTCTCTGAGCCTTAGTGTCCTCTTTGCTAAAATGAAAGTGTGCTATCTCTCTGTTTTCAGCTCTAAAATTCTGTGAGCTGGGGGTCATGCACCAGTCTCCGAACCTCACTGCCTCTCATTTGAATTTCCCGAAAAAGAGATTTCTGAACAAAAGACAAGCTGTTCAGCACTCACATCAATTCCGAAGAGGCTGAATTTTCTAAAGGCCACCAAAGAATCCACACATCGCTGCCCGGCTCAAACTGGGCGATGTGTGTCCTGCCCTCCCTGTCCCGACTTCCCTGCCAGACAGGCCCAGCTAAGAACACCCGGAACCGGGACAGGGATGGGCGTGCTCATGCCTGATTGCCCGCAGGTGCCATTTAGACGCCAGGGGAGCTTCTGGAAGAAATTAAAATCAACATCGTGTTCCCATGCTGGATGGGATGCAATTTTGTCTGTTCCGGGCAGCAGCTCGGTGTAGCTGAGTGTTCCCACCAACAGCTCCTGATCCAGGTGTTATCAAATGGCTACGGAGGTTGGGTGAGGGCTGCAAACCCCAGTCCCTCCTGCAGAGCCTCAAAGCACACTGGCATTTTAAAGGCCCGAGGACACGCTGCAGCAAAAACATGCTACCCTCCGTTATACAAAGTGCTGCCCAAGGCAACCCTTTTTGTTTTGTTTTAATTTTTTAAAAAATATTTTTAAATTGATTTCAGAGAGGAAGGGAGAGAGAGAGAGAGATATTAACATCAATGATGAGAGAGGATCATTGATTGGCTGTCTCCTGCAGGCCCCCTACTGGGGATCGAGCCCGAAACCCGGGCCTGTGTCCTGACTGGGAATTGAACTGTGACCTCCTGGTTCAGAGGTTGATGCCCAACCACGGGGGCCAGGCTCTGTTTTAACTTTTAAGCAACACTAGCTCTTGGTGGAAAGAGCCAAGAGCCATATCAGAAGCTATGGATGGAAGCCCGAGTTCCAATACTTCCAATGATAGCCATGGGGTCGTGGGAGAGTCATTCAGCGTCCAGAGGCTTGCTTACCACATCTGTTAAATGGGCTACTCTGTTAAATGAAGAACTGCTCTGTCTATGTCCTAAGAGTGTATGTGTAAGGACCAGAAGATAGAATGCAGGCGAAGCGCCTTATATACTGCAGAGTGATGTACTCGTGTTGGGGAAGGGGACAGTTGATGTCAGGACTTAGAGAAGAGTGGCTACACGTAACACACGCCTCTTAAATAGACTATTTATAAAACATACATTAGTGAAGGCAACCCGGGTGGAGTTGGGTCTGCTCTCATTACAGAAAGATTTATTCCAAGGATTCTTTAAATGAGTTTTCCTGGTGCATTCAGGCTCAGAGATTATAAATTACTTGTGAAGAAGGCTGATACGTCCCGGTGGACGACTGGCATGCAGGAGACACCACCCTTGAAAAGCCGCCAGGGAGAGCCCTGTCTCTGAAATTATAGGGGAAGTTGGTGGATGATTAAGATTCTATTCATAAAAATCCTGTTCACACACACACAGGTGGCGGGAATAAGGTATAAATAACCAGATGGCCGAACAGATCGTGTAGATAGATTGCGATGTGATTATAGAATTCAAAACCATTCAAAGCATTACCGAACTCATAGCGACTTCTTGTTACTATTTTCTCAGTCAATGAATATAGAGAAGCATGGCAGTGTTCGTGTGGAGGTGACGTGGGAGAAATATCCAGATGTTAAAAAGTCCTTGTAGCTGAAACCGGTTTGGCTTAGTGGATAGAGCGTCGGCCTGCGGACTAAAAGATCCCAGGTTCGATTCCGGTCAGGGCATGTACCTGGGTTGCGGGCACATCCCCAGTGGGGGATGTGCAGGAGGCGGCTGATCGATGTTTCTGACTATCTCTCTCCCTTCCTCTCTATAAAAAAACCAATAAAATATATTAAATAAATAAATAAAAAGTCCTTGTATTTCCAAGGGGTGGAAACAGTGGTTCAGCTTAGAGCTTCCCATGCCAGAATGTGAGCCACCTGGAGACCACTGCTTACAGTGCAGATTCTGGGTGGGGCCTGAGAGCCTACATTTCTGACAAGCTCCCAGGGGACAATGATGCTGCTGGTTGGAGGACCACACTCCGGGTAGAAGGACTCACAGGAGAACATCTGTGTGTTAGCAGAACCCACTAGGGCCATGGGGATCTGGCCTCTGCCCACCTTGGCAGCCCTGGGGCCCATCCTGAGATCCAGCTACTGCAGGATGCCCTGGGATGTTCTTGGCCTTCATTTCTGACGCCCCTCCCTCTCCCTGGCATCTTACCTGCCATGGCCTAATTCCCACCACTGCCTAGCCACCTGGGAAACAGGCCTGAGACTAAGAGCAAAGGTCATCTCCCCTCTAAAGCCTCCCCGAGATACCCTTTCCTCCCTTCCAGAACCTACTGTCCCCTCCTTTGTGCTCCATCTATCCTCTGTCTGTCCTAGCACTTAGTGACATTTAATTGTTCACATGTCCCCTGACCAGACTGCGAATGCCTGGCACTCCTTAGGCACTTTACATGAGGGCTACTGGATCAATGAACATCCATCTGCTACATAAATGGAGCCTCAACATGGTCCCTAGATGGTGAACAATTTGAAAGCCTGGCCTGGGCCTTTTTATCTGTATCCCTGTGTGCCTGGCACACAGTAGGTGCTCTTGGTGACTTACTGGCTAGGCAGACACGAATGCTGAGGTGGGTCTGTTTCACCCATCTCTGAGATGTTCCCCTCAGCCCTTCACCTGCCTGGCTGGGAGTTTTATTTTTTATTTATTTTTATTTTATTTTTTGTTAATCCTCACCCGAGGATATTTTTCCACCGATTTTTAGAGAGAGTAGAAGGGAGGGGGAGAGACAGAGAGAAACATCACTGTAGAGAGACAAATGGATTGGTTGCCTCCGGGATGCTCCCTGACCAAGGCCAGGAATCAAGCGGCAAACGGTATGTGCCCTTGACTGGAATCGAACCCGGGACACTTTAGTCTGCAGGCTGATGCTCTATCCACTGAGCCAAATCAGCTAAGGCCTGGTTGGGAGTTTTAACTGGAGTACATATATTTTCTGCCTAGCACTTAGTAGGTCTTCTGGAAATGATGCAAGTCAGGTTTCTTCTGGCTGTGCAATGGCTGCGGACCCCAGTGCGGGTTCTGACTTACAGCATCATCTATCCAGGCACCTGTAGAGACCCACCATCCAGCACAGAGGCTGCTCTGCTGCATGGCCTTGTGCTCAGGACTCTCCAAGTTCAGGTCACAGCCTGCAACTGTACTTCTAAGGAGGCCCTCAGCACCAGGCGTCAAGACCAGAGTTTTCCCTGGGGAGCAGTTGTTGGAGAAACCATAGCAACCATCTGCATCTGCTCTTGCTGTGATGGGGAAAAGGGAAGGGGCTACCCTTGATAGTTGCTCAGGCCTTCAAGCTTTGTGGAAAATTCATGATTATTTTAAATTTAATTTTTACCAAAGCAATACATGTGCATAATTTTACAAGCCAAATGGGCCGCGAGACTGCCAATCACCAAGAGCAGTGCCCTGCTCCAGCTCTCCCCACGCCCTGAGTCCCACTCCTCAGAGGCAGCTGTTCCTTCTGGTATTTCCTTTCAGAGGTTCATGGACATCAACCGCTTGACAGTTATTTCCTGGTTTCTAAAATGTTTATATATTCTCTATTGAAGTCCTACCGTGGATATGAGGGTGTAGGCTTCTTACCTGAAGTGTCCCGCCATATTTACGTCCCTTTTACCTTCCTGTACATTGTTTTATGATATTTCGTTTAAGTTGGTGTCCAGCTCTTACATGATTATGACTGTGACCATCCCCCCCAGCTCGGTGGTAGGTTCTACTGCTTCGTCCTTTCTTGTGTAACTATTTTGTTTTTATTGTTTCTTTCTCTTTGTTTGGCTTGCGAGGTATCGCGTCACAGAAATGACAAAGAAAAAGTCAAACTCAGAAACAGAGCATAGAAAAATGGTTGCCAGGGGCTGGGGAGAAATAGGGAGAGAGAAGGAAGTTGGGAGAGGCTGGTACAAGGTGCAAACTTTCAGTGAGAAAGTGAATAAGATCAGAGGATCTAATGTGAAACACGTGTCTGTAGTTGCTAACACTGTATTGTGTATTTGAAATTTGCTAAGAGAGCAGAACTTAAATGTTCTCATCAAAAACTATATTTGGGAATATATTTAAATATGTTTGAATATTGGAATATATTTGAAACCAAATTCTACCTTCACACTTCATTTGTAGCTTGCTGGATACAGAATTCTATGTTAGCTCATCCGGGAAATGCAAATGAGATACAACCTCACACCAGTCAGAATGGTTATTATAAAAAAGTCAGCTGGTAACATGTGCTGGCGAGGGTGTGGAGAAGAGGGAACCCTTGTGCACTGGTGGTGGGACTACAAGTTGGTGCAGCAACGATGGGAAACAGTATGGAAATTACTCAAAAACTAAAGATTGATCTACCATATGACCCAGCAATTCCAATTCTGGATATTAATCTGAAGAAAACGAAAACACTAATTGGAAAAGATGTATGCACCCCCATGTTCATTGCAGCATTATTTACAAAAGCCAAGATATGAAAGCAACCTGGGTGTCCATTGGTAGATGAATGGATAAAAAAGATGTGGTATATATACACAGTGAAATATTACGCAGTAATAAAAAGGAATGAAACCTTGCCATTTTTTGACAACATGGATGAATTTAGAGGATATTATGCTAAGTGAAATAAGTCAAACAGGGAAGGACATTTATATGTGGACTATACGAAGAAAAAACAAATGAACAAACAAACCAAAACAAAAACAGACTCATAGAAACAGAGCAAAGGAATGGTTATCAGAAGGGAGGAGGGTGGAGGAATGGGGGAAAAAGATGAAGGGGCATACAGTCAGTAATACTGTGGTGGTAAGTTTCCATGGTGACAGATGGTTTACTAGAATGGGGGAGGAGAGACCACATTATAAGGTATAAAAATGCTGACTCACTATATTGCACACCTGAAACTAATATAACTAATACAATATATCCCCAACTATACTTAAATAAAAAGTAATTCTATCCTAGAAAAACAAGTCCTTTTCCCTTTCCCCTACCTCCAATTTGAAAGTACTAAGCTGTTGTCGTTTGGCTTAAGTTCTGTTGGGGAATGCCAGGCTATTCCGATTCTAGATCCTAGGTACGTGACATGTTTTTTTTCTTTCCAGAAACTTTTAAGGGTTTCTGCTTATCTCTGTTAGCCTGAATTTTTCAAGGATGCGTCTTAGTCTGATTGTTTTGCTACTTATTGTAGACAGGACTTGTTTCGCCACTTACTGCAGACAGGTGAATTCTTTTGATATGGAAAATCACGTACTTCAGCTGGGAATTTTTCTTATGTTATTTCTTTGGCAACATCCTCTTCTCCATCTCTCAGTTTTGTTATTCTAGAACTCTCAATAGTAGGATGTTGGACTTCCTGGATTTACCCTCTCATTTTCATATTTTTTCTCCTCCCATTTTCCATCTGTTTGTCTTACTTTTCAGGAGGTTTCCTCAATTTTAATCCTTCTGTGAGTTTGAAAAAAAATGTTCGCAATCATATTTTTAATTTCAAGTTTTTAAAACTTCTTTTTTGAATGTTACTTTTTCATAGCATCCTATTTTAATAGCTCATGTTTATGGATGCAGCACCATCTCTTAACTCTTGAGAATTTTAATTAAAACAGTTTGATGTTCTTTCTGTTCCCTGCATTTATGTTTTTCATTTACCAAACACACAGTGCCTACTATTATGAAGACACTGTTCTTAGAACTTCACAAATATTAACTCATTTCAACCTTCCTCACAACATTACAGTGCAGATAATAACGTTATTGCCATTTTACAGGTGATGGAAATGAAGCCCAGAGATGTTAATTAACTTGCCCAAGGTTACACAGCTGGTAAATTGTATAGCTGGGGTTTGAACCCAGGCTCTAGTCTGGCTCTACAGCTTGTGCCATTAACTATTATCTCTATTTCCTCAAAGTTTCTTTCTTAAGTGGTTTGTTTTAGTTCCTTCCCCTCGAATGTCTGGCTTTTGGGCTGTCCATAGTGAAGAGGTTCTCAAAGCGGCAGCCATTCCCTATGCGTGGGAGGGCTTACCAAGGGACCACACTCTGGAGTGAGCTAACCAGGCCGTTTTGTTTGGAGATTCCTGACGGCCATTCTGTGGGGGTCATTTCTCTTGAGCGTGTTAGTGTCTCCGGGAGGAGACTCCCCCAGAATCCCATTTGGGGGTGAGGGTACATTAGCCTGGCTGGAGGTCTCACTACTCAGTAAGCCGAACTTCAGCTCATCTCCCTGTTTTCTGTACGGCACCTCACTCATGCCCTCAGCTTGGCCCGGTTTTCCCAAACCCAGAGTCTGTCTGTTTCAATCTTATTTTCAGCTCCAGGTAGAGAGAGATTTGTCCAGCTGCTTTGGGCCATGGGAGGCTATCTGGAGGACTTAACAGCTTCTCTTACGGATTTTAAATTAATCCTCCCCATTTTAACTCCAACTCTCATCCCTATCTTTGGGAGAATCTGATGCCTCCAACCCCTGATCCCTGCTTGAGCTTCTGTGCTGAGAATTGATTGGCTTTAGCTGGTTTCCCAGTGCCGACTGTTATCGTCAGCCTCGCCTGCTCTGTGAGCCAGATACCATCTGCTTTCCACCTTCTACACATTTGCTGACATCTACTGTTATCTCCTCTCCCATCCACTTTGCCCTTAAAAAATGAATGCTTCATTGCCATTTAGGTGGGTTGGGGGAGGGAGCGTCCATGAACACCGATGTCCAACCCACCACGTTCAACCAGAAGTCTAGACCCTCAACCTCCCCGAGGCTCTGCAGCTCAGCAGACCCATCATGGGCTCCCTTCACCATCCGGGGAGAAGGGGAAAGATGCTGCGAGGTGGTCTCCGTGAGGTACACAGCCACAGAACCAACCAACTCCGCTCGCATCCCAATAACTTCCGTCTACCCAATGGCTTTCACACTGGGATCCTTGGAGCCTGGGCTTTTCCTCAGGGAATGTCCACAGCCACCACAGTGAACAAGGAGAACACAGCGAACATAAGAGAAGTCAAACTGGGCTCCCACCTCCAATGAACTGGAGTGGCTCTGCCTTCTTCTGTTTTATACATTGAGGCTGTGCTAAAGCGTTTGTTCAACACAAGGATTCTGCTATTGCAAAAAGCAAAAACAAAACACAGAACAAAATAAGAAAAGAACATCAACAGGCCTATCATTACAGGCCATTCTCTCTTCAGAGGTGTCACTGAACCTTTTCTTCCCCTGAGCTGCTTTCACGGGAGTGCCTTCGCAATCACATTTTGAACATGAAAGGAATGTAGTGAGAGGAGAATTGCCTTTGGGTTCCCTAGTGGATTTTCCGCTTGGTTCCACTACTTAACGAGGTGTGTGTTCTTAGGAAGCTTATGCAACGTCTCTGGGCTCCAGTTTCTCTGTCTTTCAAGGGATTGTAACCCTTGACAGCAGGGTAATTGGGAGGATTCATGGGGCAGAATATTCACGGCACACAGTAGCTCCTCATTAAAGTTAGTGTCTCCCTCATCCTGGCCCCATCAGTGTGCACAGAAATCTTTTTCTCTCTCAACAAAATATGTATTTATTAACTTGGTGTATGTAAGAGAGCCAGACATCCAAGATATCTAACTTCTAGAGCATGTGTTTTAGTAAAAGGGGAGAGATAAGAGAAAATAAGTAAATCGTATGGTATACTTGAAGGTGACACATGCCATAGAACAGATGAAGAGAGGTGAGGAGTGGGGTGGAGTGCAATTTTAAATAAGGCGGTCAAGGTAGGCCTCATGGAGCAAAGACTTGATGGAGATGAGGCAATTAGCCACGTGGGTCTGAGCAAAGAGAATTCTAGGTGGAAGGAATGGAGAATGCAGATGTCTTACAGTGACAGCGTTCCTGGAATGTCCCAGAAGCCACAGGGAAGCCAGTGTGGCTAGACCCAAGTGAACAAGGGGACGAAATAGGAGGTGATGAGGCAGAGGAGAATAATAAGGGGGCGGATATATACTTCTACTAGAGCACATAGACTCTCAAAAGTCACACCTTTGTTCAAACATATAATAGCAAATTTTTCTACAATACTAGGATTTGGAGAAAACAAGGAGATAATATTTGATAAAAATATATTTTTCCAAGGAGTGAATGAAGGATAGAGGGAGATGAGAAAGGGAGGGGCCCTATTGGAGTCTATCTATCCAGAAATTGAGTTCACTAAAGAGCTCCCTGTACAGGACCTGGGCAGGTAACTCAATTGGTTAGAGCACCGGGAAGATACACCAAGGTTTCGGGTTCAATCCCTGGTCGGGAACACATACAAGAACCAACCAATGAATGCATAAATTAGTAAAACTACAAATCAATGTTTCTTTCTCTCTAAAAATTAATTAAACAAAGAAAAAAAAGAAGTCTATTAAAAAAATAGAGCTCCCTGTACAGGACCTGGGCAGGTAACTCAATTGGTTAGAGCACCGGGAAGATACACCAAGGTTTCGGGTTCAATCCCTGGTCGGGAACACATACAAGAACCAACCAATGAATGCATAAATTAGTAAAACTACAAATCAATGTTTCTTTCTCTCTAAAAATTAATTAAACAAAGAAAAAAAAGAAGTCTATTAAAAAAATAGAGCTCCCTGTACACTGATTCTAGTTGCCTCAGGTGTAACCCACCCTCACCCTCACCCTCAGCCCAATTCCTACCTCCCCCAGCACGGCCATTCATGAGACAATCTCTTGGAAACTCCTTCTAGCTACCATCTCCCCAGCTTCCTTAGGGCCCCCATGTCCTTCTATGAACTCACTGCCTGGTCACTGATTGGTCCAGGGGCAGGCATCAGACTGAGCTGGGCCAATGATTTCCTCCCCTGTTTGTTTGTTTTTTAATAGGGGATCAGAGAGAGACTCAGAACAGTCTCTTGCTGGTGGTAGGGTGTGTAAAATGTGTGAAAAAAGCCTGTCTCTGGTGACAGAGAAATGAAGGGATTCAGGGAGAGGAGAGGCCAGAGAGGAGGGAGAGACGGGAGGGGGCCTGAGCCTTCCGTTCCAGTTGTTTCAGAATTTGCCTCCTTGCCCTCCCGCTGTTTGGTTGTTGAAGTTTGCCTTGGATTCTGGGGCAACACAATTCCTTTTATGCCTAAACTCCTTTGAATCTGGTTTCTCTCATGCGCATCCTAGACAACCCACTGCCGAAGGGTCTTTGAAGTTTCTCCAAGGCATCGAGGCATCCACACAGAGTTTCACTTTTAACAACCTCCCACCTGCCTTCGGTTTAATTTCCTTTAGGAAAGGCTGGCCATGAAAGCCACATGTCCACAGTCTAGGACAGCTGTTCGGTCCTTTTTCTATTTTGTGAGCTCCTCCACGAGAACAGAGGTTTTCGCTCAAAGGCATCTGGGAAATAAGTGTGGCGTGCAATCCTGCTATACTGGAGACGTCATGGGAGCGTGTGAAAGCCTTCCTGCAGCGCATACCCGTGTTTACCTTGTCTGACCAGAGTTTCCCGGGGCTTTTTCATTCTCGGAGCATGTACTATCCCGAAGGCCTGCCGTCCCACAGGGCCCGCTGGGGGCACCCTGGCTAGGCCCGCGTGTGACCGAGCCTGCCTTCTTCAAAAGGGCATATTCCCAGGGTGCCCTGCACAAGGAGGTTTGGCCAACGGGCATCCTAGTGCCGGATGCTGTCAGCCCAGAGAAAAGGACACTTTTGATCATTTTCATAGTCGCTCCCTCTATTCGCTAAGCATGAGCCCATTGGGCTGGGTCAACCCCATGAGGGTGCCTTTTCCTAATCTACCTATGGGTGCCCAAGGCCCCTTCTATGTCAGTATTACACCCGGAGGGGTGGTTCCCCCACTGCCTCCTTATATTGCAGAGAGATGAGGCTGTCCACGGGGCAAGGCGAGAATTAGCAGAGGCTGCTTTGGGCAGATGACGCCCAGATGTTGAGGTGGCTTAGGCCCCCCGTTACAGCTGCGAGACACTGGCGATGCTCTCTGCCTCTGGGGCCATGTGACTGTCCCCCCAGCTACGGGTCGTCATGATCACGCTTCTCCTGTTCACACGTGGCCGAGAGCTCGCCTTGGGTCCTTCAGCCATCTTGTCAAGGGTTCTGTTTGCTTTATTGATCTCTGCTTTATGGATGAGGCAACTGAGGCTCATTCCCGCATCCTCGGCCACATCGAGAGCAACGGGAGAGCTGCCGGTGGATCCCGGGTCTGTCTCTCTGATGCTACTTTCCCGACCCACGACCCTGCCTCGGTCACCAAGCCCTATGTGGCCACTCCCTCCATAGACACATTTCCAATAATTTCCTCTCTATCACCACCCCAATATCTCCTGTGAGGACGTAGGCTCCTTTCTCCGGGGATTGAGAGGAGGTAGGAATGCCAAAGAACCACGATATCATCTGTGGGGCTATGCGGCCTGGTGGGCAGGACGGGGCCTGTCTCCTGTGTCCGAGGTGGGCTAGGCCTGGCCGTGTCACCAACCTTGGGAGCAGGACTCACTTTTATATCCTCATCTCTCTCCCTTTCCACAGGAAATTCAATAAGCAAATATGTTCTGGTATTTACAAGGCAGGGTATCTCTCTGGACCAGGATCCAGCTCCCAGGACCCACGGCTCTCAGATGCAGGCTGGCCTCCAGGATGTTCTGGAGAGCCGGCTCCAGCAGGGTGCTCAAGCGAGGATGCCGGGAGGAAGGGAGAGCATGGTGGTGGGGAGAGACCTCAGAGCTTGCGGCCAGTGAGCCCTGGGGCGGGAGCCTTTGCTGCCTCAGAAGCCGGGAAGGCCTGGGCATGGCGAGGGCCGAGCCTCACAATGGGAAGGATTGGCTGCAGGGACACAGGTTGGGGGCTTCGGGAAGTGAGGCCTGGGCTGCTTGGCCTCCATGCTCCCCACTACTCCTCAGCTCCAACCTGAGGGCCCAGGCCTTCCTCCTGCTGGAGGCTTCTCTCCCCTACACCTTCCCTGTGGCCCCTCCTCAGGCCCATCCCGGGAGCCCCTTCCCCACCCTAACCGTTATGCTCTGAACACACCATCAGTCTTATTTGGGTCTCTTGCATCCACAGTCCCACTCCTGGGCACCTCTTTACTTTTTCCACCTGGTGGAATTCCAGGTGAGGCCAGCATCCCTGGGCTACTGGCTGCATCACTCCATTTCTGCTTCTGCCTTCACATCGCCCTCTCCTCTGTCTACAACCCTCTTATGAGAACCCAGGACAATCCCAAGACACTGTTCAGATGCTGCATGCACTAGGATGCTTTCCCTGAACCTTCCTCTCCTCCCCCACCCCTCCCACCTCCCCCGTCCAGGCGGAGGCCACAGCACCAGCAATACTGGGGTCACAATGGACTACAATAGTGTGTCTCCTCTTCCAGTTTGTGATCAAGGACTCATTCTTTTTCACCTTAATGTCCTGACTTTGGTGCAAAGCCTAAGGTAGTATATATGGTAAATGAATTTGTTGAAAAAATAAATGAATAAAGCTTTGAAACCTATATACACACAGGTCCCCAGGGGTTCCCACAGGTGTGGTGCTGGGCCCCTGAGTCCCTAACCTTTGGATGTCCAACACTGCACAGCCCCTCCACCTTCCTCCAGAGAAAGAAGTCTGCTTTTTTCCCATTGGGCCTCCTGGCTGGGTCGGGAAATCCAACATGACTGGGAGAGGAGGGGCTGCTCTACCCCTTCCTCTTCCTGAAATCAAGCCAGTCACCTCCCAATCACACTTGTTGACTCAAACCTTCCTCCATGCCCCCTCCCAACACCACTTCTCACCCTACCAGCTTCCCAACACTCCCATCATCTACCCCTCTCCCATCTGGTGAAATCCAAAGATACTCATCCCAGCCCATGCCAGGGGCACCCCTACCACTCACCGGCATGCCACCAACCCCTTGGCAGAGATCTGTCCCTCATAGGTGGGCCGAGACAGCCCACCTGAAGCAAACCAGTCTTTCAAAGTCCTGCTCCCCTCCGCCATCCCCCACGGCCCAGGTCCATGTGCCCAGCTCACCTGTCTCTCCCCAGATGGGCAGGTACTCATCTTGCTGAATGTCCAGCATGATCTCCAGCCCGTTGCCTGTCCCCCCCTTGACCGTGGTGAGCAGAGGTTTGCCATCCTCGCCTGAGTTAAACATGTAACACTTCCCATATTTTGTAAACACCTGAAGGAGAGAAGAGAGAGAGAAGCACATGGGTGACTTCAGACTGGGCTCCAGAGACAGGCGAGACCCCAGAAATCCAACAACAGGCCAGAGTCCCCACAGCCCATCACAATCAACCCGTCAGGGACCAAGGATTCCTCGCCCTGACTAATGGCCTGACTTTTGCCACATGGGATTCTGGCATGAAAGAACAACGCCGGACACCCTCTGGGTGTGTGGCAATGGGATCTGCTCTCTTCTCCCTCTGAATGGTCCTTCTGCCCACATGTTGGTCAGCTCTTAACCTTCCAGTCCACACCTCTGGCCCTGAGAGCTTTCCTGGGCTCCAGACACTGATCCCACTGCCTAATAAGCATGACCACCGGGGGACCACAGACCCTGGACACTCACAGGTCCCAGTGGGAACAAATCTTCCTCAGGCTCCCCCAACAGCCACAGTCCCCCCGCATTCTTATTCCTGGAAACAGCACCACTACCTGCCAAGGGGTCATATCCTCTTCCTTTTTCTGTCACATGTGGCCCTACTATGAGCAAGGATTTGGGGATGGCAAAGAAGCACAAGCCCTACCACCCGCCTTCACAGGTGGGTCAGTGAAACGACAGATTCCTCATGTTCCTCTGCTGCACGAAATGGCTCCGAGGCCTTCCCTGGAAGATGAACTATTTCAACAGACAGGCCCTACTCGCTCGGCTCCGTGGTGGAGACAGGCGGAACACGATTTTTCAAAGAGCTGAGCTTTATCATCATCACTGTATGTAGCCAGTGAACTTGGCTAACGAACTTGTCCCCCAGAGAGATGCTCTTAGGGATCGCGATGATGAATGGACGAGAGCGTTTCACAGCGAGCACGTCCACCGCCGGGCTGAACACATCCGGAGTGACATCGGGGGTGAGCCAGCAGAGGTTTCCTTTGTAGACCCACCAATGACCTCTTCGGTTCCCAAACTGTTCATAATATGAATTTTCCTGTCTATCTAATGGGATTTGTAAGTAGAAGTACACTGCAGCTTAGCACCAGATCACTGGAAATCCTAGC
The DNA here is from genome assembly GCF_000327345.1 of Myotis davidii. NCBI lineage: Eukaryota > Metazoa > Chordata > Mammalia > Chiroptera > Vespertilionidae > Myotis > Myotis davidii. The sequence continues at coordinate 1,314,721 of NW_006291007.1, forward strand.
CCCCACTCCCCCTCCATTTGCCACTTGAACATCAGAACAGCCGGCTGGAGTTAGAATATGCTGTCTACTCCTGGAGCCACCTGTGCTCCCGGCCCTGCCACAGACATGCTGTGAGGCACTGATAAAAAAATCGACCCTCTTTGAGCTTCCGAGGGTGAGGACAAGGTATGAGAGCTAAAAGGGGACTCAGAGATGATCTCGCCTACCCGCCTGACTTCACAGGTAAGGAAATGGAGGCCTGGGACAGACGGAGTGACCTGCCCAAGGCTATGCAGCAAGGACGTATCCATCTGGGACACGGACTCCTAGTTCAACCCGATCCTGCCTTTCTACCAGCCTTCCTTAGTTTCCCCACTTGCAAGAGGAGATGGAGGATCTGGGGCATTGCTACCTTCAGCGGATCACTGCCTGAGTGCCTGCTCTGTGCCGGGCACTGGGCTGGCAGCATCAGTGCCTCGTGAATCAGTCTTTCCCCGGAGAGGAGGGAGCAGACAGGTCCTTGGTGCCCCTTTCCAGGCCTGGCACTCATCCTGGGCCCAGGTGGCAGCTCCTGCAGCTGCCTCAGTGTCAGTCCCATCTTTCCTGCTCCCTGCTCCTGGGGGCGGGTGCTGGGGCAAATGCACAAAGTTGCCAGGTGTGGACTGATGCAGAAGACAGCCTGGTGAGGGATGGTGGCAACCAGAGTGGCAGGGCAGGGGGCTCGAGGCTGACCGCAGCCGTGTCTGAGAGACGGCCGGGGACAATCTACAACAGCCAAGTTCCTTATCAAGTCAGTACCGCCATAAAGAGGCCTAACACCCTTCGGTGGCTTCCTGGTGCATTTACGATAAAGGCCCAAATCCTTACTGGGCCTCCCAGGGCTCAGCAGGGGCTCCCTCGCTCTCCTCTCTCACCTGTCACACACACGGGCCTCTTCAGCTCCTGGGATGTGCAGCCAGCTCACCCCCCACGGGCCCTTCCTACTGTCTCTTCTGCCTAGAGTGTTCTCCCCACACCCTTTGCCTGGCCAACTTGTGTCAAGCCTTGGATTACATGCCACCTCCCCAGAAGCACCCAGCCCCTGCTCCCAGTCTCCATTTAAACTGGGCTCCTTGTATACGACCTCATACCCTTGCTTTTTCCCTTTAGAGTAACATATCAAAGTACGCAACTGATTATTAGTTGGACGTGTCTTACACTGAACTGTAAGCTCCTAGAGCAGTGATGGCGAACCTATGACACGCGTGTCAGAGGTGACACACAAACTCATTTTTTTGGTTGATTTTTCTTTGCCAAATGGCATTTAAATATACAAAATAAATATCAAAAATATAAGTCTTTGTTTTACTATGGTTGCAAATATCAAAAAATTTCTATATGTGACACAGCACCAGAGTTAAGTTAGGGTTTTTCAAAATGCTGACACGCCGAGCTCAAAAGGTTCGCCATCACTGTCCTAGAGAGCAGGGACTGTGTCTGTTTTGTCACATGAACGGATGAATGGGCTCCAAGGTGCTGCTATGCCCCATCCTCTTGCCCACCCCTGGGGGGCGCCCTTTGGTGCTGGCCAGCCGGCCGGCCTGGTTCTGGCGGGAGCTCAGGCTGACACCTCCTCTCCCTTCCTCTGCTCCGGCCTTCTCAGCTTCCCACTTAATTTTACCGAAGTATTTTCCTCGTGCTTCTCTGTGAAGGTGTTAGAGGAAGTGATCCTTTCAGGAACTAGAGACAGCTCACCTTGGTAGGGGCAGGAGAAGGGCGCAGACCCAGCAGGGCACCCTCACCTGGCCCCCCTGCCCGTCCGCTGAGCCCTCTGTTCCACCTGGCTTTTCTGAGAGGATTGTTTTCCTCTCTGCTCAACATCACAGGCCCGAGGGCTATTTACGCGCAGTGCAGTTTTGCTATCAACTTGGGACACGATGCAGCTCTCTCCCCATCTCAGGGCATAACGATGTGTAAGAATAACACACGCCTGGAATTTATGCCTTATCACCCCCAGCCAAGACCCACAATTTACTTAAGTCCAGATGTCAGTTGGGTGAGCTCACTGCTTCTTCAGACCTGCCCATCTCCCGGGGCCATCTCTGTGCCCCGGGTAGCTGACAGATCAATCGGGGCTGGCGGGGCTGGGTTTGCAGGGCTGCTAAGAGTCTAGAATTGCTCTTAGTTGGATAGATGGGTAAGAATTCATGGTGCATGTTTCCAACCTGGATGTCTAGGCGTGATGGGGGGATCCTGAGATAAAATGGGGGAATCCCCATTGCTAACACTTTGCAGGGCACGTGACAATTTAGAGACGAAGGGCCCCATGAAGTTGAGGGAAAGAAATGGACAATCCCTGAGCCTCTGCTTTTCCTCAGCTGCAAATTGGGCACGATGATCTTGCCGTGTAGGGGTAGGGCCTACATGAGAGAATGGAAGTAGATTTGTTAGGAAGATTACACAACAGATATCTTTACTAGTTATGAACCCATACTCGGGGTGGGGGGTGGAGTTACTGTTTCTCCTTCTCAGCAGAAGAGAGATACATTTTTTGGGTGATGGGGGAAGGTCAGCGATGAAGTAAAGAATGAGGGGATTGTCCCATGTGCTTATGTCTCCACAGTAGCAAGCGCCTCTTAAAGTAGTTAGAGGGGATGAAACCCACCGGGTGCCCCTGATGGCTTACCTATATATATAAAAGGCTAATATGCAAAGTGTCCCCTTGGGAGTTCCACTGGGAGACTAGGAGTTTGCTTGCTTGCTGTGACGTGCGCTGACCACCAGGGGGCGGTGTGGAACGAAGGAAGGCCCTGGCCAGCAGCCAGAAGGCCCTGATGGGCCTGGCGATCAGGGCCCATCAGGGCCTTGGGACCCTACCTGTGAACGAATTTCCTGCACTGGGCCTCTAATTCCTTAATAATGTTAAGTCTGTTGCTAGAAGCCCAGGGTGGCCAATGAGATCTGGGGACCATGGAGTTCTGTAGGAGGGAGATGCATTGAAGCTTACAAGTCATTTTGAAAATCTATATTTAAATCCCAATAACCAAATTGCATCCACTTATGGGTACAGTAGATAGATACCCCCAATCTGAAACTGAGCCATTCTAAGTCAAAGAGCATTGTATGTGGGGACAGGGAGAGGGTCTCGCTGCCTTCCAGTAGCTCTTCAAGTAGGTCTTAAGTCACCAACTGGCTCTGCTGCTCTCCCTGGACTGCCATTCACTTTATATTTGCTGTGACTAATTTGTGCAACAGCCCTGTCAGGTTGTTATCATCACTCCCATTTTACAGATGAGAAAGCTGAGGCCCCAAAAGGCTGAGCCAGGTCACGGAGCTGATAAGTGGAGAATCCAGGGTAAATCCATCTTTGCCAAATTCCAAAGCCTGTGCTCTTTGCTCTCTGGTCTACAGCTTACACCCACACACCCTCCCAACCAGCTCTGTTCCCAGCAGGTTTGCTAACACTAGGGCTCTCCCATTTGGTAATGGGGGAGGTGCATCTCAAAGGCACGGAATCCTGGGGACATGCAGGCAACAAAAATATTATTGCCCAAATATCTAATTTTTCACATGGAGAGTCTAAGGCGCAGAGAGGTGACATGATCTGCCCTAGGTCACTCAGCTAGTTTGGGGGCAGAGTCGAGTCTGACCTGGGTTTGATGGCTTGGATCTGTGCTCTTCCTCTCAAGCCATCCGTTTGCGCATGCCATGGGTCGGAGATAATGGCTAGGCTCCCCATCCCAGCGCATTGCATCCAGGAATAAGAGAAAGATTGGCAGCAGCTGCTGGCTCAGGTGCCAGTATCCAGGCTCCGCGTGATCTGTAGGGGCACCCTGCCTTAGAGTCCGGGAAATGCAAAGTGGAGCCCTTGCCGGGAAATTTAGGAAAAGCTGGTACTCATGAAGACATAGTTTTCTGGTCCAATTAAGAGTGCAACCAACATTTCTACACTACGTACCTATTTAAGAAAATAAATTATGTATCAGTTCCCTGAAGGGCCGCTGAAATATCCACTTACTGGCACGCAACTGAGCCTACAAGCTTCAAACCTTCCGACCCATTCATTAATCCTGACCTTTAGGGCTGCTCCTAGGCAGTGGGCTTCTTGTCTCTTCTCGCTTACTACACTTGCAGGAAATGAAATTGTACTGCTCCAAACGCCTCTAAAATCAACCTCCCCCGCCCCTTGAGTTGACTGAGCTTTCTTCTCAATGAATGACTGAAGTTTCTCATTACGCTGTTTGCAAAATTAACGTCCATGTTAAAGCCAACCATTTCGTTTCATTTGTTTTGTTTTCTTCTAACTCCTCAAACACATTTCACACATTGGGGGAGTGAGAATGTCTTCAAATGGGTTATCAGGCTTCCAGTACACAAAATGAATCTGCTTTTTGTTTTCTGAAGTTGCAATTAATGTGTCTGAAAATGAAGTAGAGCCGAGGGATGTATGCGAGGAGGCCGCCATAGATGGCCAGCTCTTGAACGGCAAAGACTGTATCATTAAAAGATCTGCTCCCTCAATCATCTGTTCCTGCCCCAGGGATTTCTGACCACCGATTATTATGTTCCAGGGACTGTTGCCTGACTGCCCCACAATGAGATGACAAAGGCAATCTCCAAAAACACCCAGAAAAGCACTGGTGTAGGTGCTGTCCCTGGGAATGAAGGAGATGAGGGACACACGGCCCCTTTGCAACAACTTCTCCCTTCTTCCCAACCAGGGGGCCACCATCTCTCTTAGGACATTGCTAATATCCCTAAGCTACTTTTCTGGGTAGTGGGGGGGCATTGACCACGAGTCGGGAATGGTGCTGATTGCTTCATACACCTTCTCTCTTTTAAGGCCCATTGATGTAGATGTTATTCTCCCCAATTTGCAGATGAGGAAACTGAGGCTCTTCAAGGCTAACCACCTTGTCCAAGGTCTTGCAGCTAGAGAGTGGTTCTCCTGACTTTCCGTTTATATGTTTGGGTTGTTAGAAGAACAGTTAGTGTTATTTGAACATAAGATATGGTAATGGGCCCCCCTTCTTCATGCCCCTGTCCTCATCTGCTGGGATGTGACGTTTCCTGTGCCAGTTTCAGTACAGGTCTCTGGTCTCTTCTCTCCCAGCCCGAGGCACAGCGCAGGCCTTTCCTGCTGGGCAGCTGTCCAGAGAGCTGCAGCCGGAGCGGGAGAGGTGTGAGCGCCACAACGGAGAAAGGGGCTGCGAGCGACTGCAGACCTCTGGTGGCCGGGAAAGCAGCGCCGGGCTCCGGGGAATTCCAAGCGCTCGCCTTCCACGCAAACATTTTGCGAGCAAAGGTTCTCTTGGCGGAGGCTTGGGGAGGCAGAGGGACACCTGACGGCGGCCGGTCCAGCTGTTCATCTGGCAAGTTGTTCAAATGGCCAGACCTCCGCTGATGAATCGCTCCCGACACCTCCTGGGAGAACCCGAAAGTGGGCCCTACTTGAGGCAATGAAGTGGGATGTGGGGAACCAACGTTGAAGTTGGACGGCAGCTTGGCTGGTGGGAGTCTGGGCTTGATGGAAGCTACAGATGGGACGCAGCGAAGGTGTGGTTGCTCTTTCTGCTGAGGCCCTCATGGTCTGGCTCCTGTGCAGAGAATTCTCATCTCAGGATTCCCATACCTGGTCCTCTACCTGGCCCCCTAGAGGACACTTAGTGGGAGGAGTCGGGGCAAGAGAAAAAGTCAGGTGTGGAATTGGGTACCAAGCAGCCCCAGCGTCTGGTGCTGGCTCTTCACTGATTTGGGGGAGACATTTCATCCCCTTTGGATCTTGCTCCCTCATCTTAGAAACGCTGGTAAGAGCATCTTCCCATTGAATTGCCGTAAAGATCAAAAGGGCTGTAACGGGTCTGAAAGCATTTTGGAGGAAAAACAGTCTCCAGCCCAGGTGGGGAGCTTGGCTGCGGGTGGTGTGCATCATTCCGGAGCCCCACTGGAGCAGGGGAGGGAGAGCGCTGTCGTTTGGCTGCAGAAACGGAATCTGAGATGCCGTCCATCTGGGACCGCGTTTGTGGCTCATCCATTCATTCGCGTGGTGAACATCTAGACACCTCTTGTGTTTTAGGCACCGTCCCAGGCGTTGGGGATGCAGAGATGAGTCAACCCGTGAGGAACTAGCGCGTAGCGGGGTGGCCCGGCAGACTGATGCTGGGTGGTGCCAGGTGCTGTGGGAGCGCACAGAAGGAAGCTGCCTGGTGGGCAGTGATGGGGAGGATGTGGGAGGCTGTTGCAGAATCCTCCCTAGTGGCCCACCAATGGTATTTAGCAGGTTGTGACACATCCCTCAGATGGGCTTCTGGTCCTAGCAGAGCCATGTGGATGCTGTCAGGGCGGCCGCCTGCTGAGCCCCGCCTATCCGCCCACCACGCTAGCTCTCTTCCGCTTCCAGAACCTAGTACCCCCAGCGAGACACCTGTGGGTTCTACTAACGGCAGGCAGGGTTTTTGGAAGAACACAGTCTTTGGAGTCCCATTATCTTGGCTGAACACCTATTGTGTGCCAGACACTGTTCACAATGACTAATGCAGCTTAGTTGTCAGAGAGTAGATGTTTATTAAGACAGAGATTCAGTGACTGAGAGGAGGTCCAAGAAAAGCCGGGTCAGTTCTAGAGGCACCTGCCTCGCCCCCAAGCCTGGGTCCCTGATTTGCTCACTCTCAGTGGGGCCAGGGCACATGGATGAATAAAAAGAGATCTTGCCCGGCTGATGTGGCTCAGTGGTTGAGTGTCGACCCATGAACCAGGAGATCATGGTTCGATTCTGGCCAAGGGCACATGCCCGGGCTGTGGGCTTGATCCCCAGTGGGGGGCGTAGAGGAGGCAGCTGATCCATGATTCTCTCTCATCACTGATGTTTCTATGTCTCTCTCCCTTTCCCCTCCTCTCTGAAGTCAACACAAATATATTTTTAAAAATAAAAATAAAAAATAGCACATTTCTAGCCCAACAAGGCTGACCCTGAGGAGTGAACGCTTAGCTGTGGGAACCGGACTCAGGAGGGGTTCCCTGCCTTCTAGGAGGGCAGACGCTCAGAAAAAGTGAAGGAGAAAGTGTGGCCGCAAACTGCCCACAGTCCCATTACCCCTCCCTCTGCTGGCCCCACTCCCTCCCTCTAACCCTAC
>NW_006291007.1:1322071-1349161 GCF_000327345.1 Myotis davidii
GCACCGAGTCCTGCCACATCTGGCTGTTTGGGGGATTCTGCAACAGCCCCCCACAGCCTCCCCATCGCTGCCCACCAGGCAGCTTCCTTCCGTGCATTCCCACAGCACTGGGCACTGCCCAGCATCAGTCTGCCGGGCCACCCTCGCTACACGCTGGTTCGAGCGGGGCACGTCTTAGTCTATGTTCTGAATACTCATGAGATGATGACAGTGCCAGGCCGAGAGGACTTGCTTAATAAAGTTAGCGAATGTAATTATTATTAGTAGGGAGTCTGCACCTGAGTTCTGGAATCTGAGCTTCTACAGGATGTGGTTTCTGGGCTCATGGCCCCCGTGACACGTCCTTTTCACAGCTGCTGGCCTGACCCTGTGACTACAGTCCTATGTCCACCTCTAACTGTGACCCACTGGACCTACAGGAATCTGTGCCCAAGTGGTTTTCCTGTGGTGTGCCCAGATCCTTTCTGGAACTTTCCTTGGGTATTCCTGGCAGAATATTCCTGGATATTTCTGCTGGTCTGAACTTCACGTCTCCTGCAGGTTTCCAGCACCTATCCCAGGGGCTCCGGTGGGCTTCACGCTCCCCCCGTGAGTGTATTACACCCGGATAGCCAACCCTGAGATAAGACAAGGGCCACTCCTTGCACCTGCCCCACTACACACCTTCTGGGGATCGCCCTTCTTTGGAGCAGGTGTGAGACAGGGAGGCAGAAGGGAGGGGAACTAGAAATGTGTGCTGTTGTGTTTCTGGCCTAATTTCGCATTATTCTACAGGGCTGCATGGAGAACGATGCATCAGTCAAAACCAAATGGCGGCTTATGATGTTGACAGAGGAAAAGCAGATGTTCCAATTAATGCCCAGGCTAAGAGCAGTCCCCAGGCAGGCGGATTCTAAAAGCTGATCAAGAAAAAGGTCAAATGAGTAACTACCCACGCGGCACTGAAATCCTCATGTCACATTCTGACCCATTTCATGTTTGCACACTTGGAAGCCATTTCATCTTCTTCAGGGACCCCTCCGAGGATGCCACTGTCTCCCAGTTCTTCCCCAGGGGAGGGCTAGAGGGGCCGTGGCATGTAATTTTAGCAGCAAAGCTTGTGGGGTGAGTGGGAAGAGCCATTGCAGATCCATAGACACGGAGGGTTCTCAGCGGAATCAGATTGCTTTCCTGGCATTTGGAATCGACGCCGGATGGCAGCCCCAGCATGCACGATGCCACGCCCCTTCCTCAGTCCTCAATGGACCTCAACACCCTTTCCTCTGGGTCTCATGGTTTCTTTCAGCCCCACAATTCTGGCTGCCACTATGAGCGAGATGAATCCCATTTGCCATCCTTGTGCTGCAAGAATGTAAACCCTGCTGGTTGTGCCAGTGTTTCTGTTCTAAGGGACAATGCCTGAAAGTGGGGGAAGGGTTGGGCAGGTGCCCCAGGGCAATAGGAGGGGCACTATTTGAGGGGATTTAGGTAGAAGGGACTCTAGCTGGTGACTGAGGCAGAGAAAGGACTTTGTATATTTCAAACATATATGCTATATAATCTATAATAATAAAAGCATAATATGCTAATTAGACTGGACAGCCAAACAGGTCACCTTTCCAGACATCCTTCCGGACAAAGCCACAGCGGTAGGGGCTGAGGCAGAGGCAGTTAGGGGCGATCAGGCAGGCAGACGAGCAGTTAGGGGCATCAGACAGGCAGGCAGAGTGGTTAGGGGCGATCAGGCAGGCAGGCAGGCAGGCGAGCAGTTAGGAGCTAGGGGTCCCGGATTGCGAGAGGGATCACTGAGGGATTGGGCCTAAACTGGCAGTTAGACATCCCCTGAGGGGTCCTGGATTGCGAGAGGGTGCAGGCTGGTCTGAGGGATCCCTCTCCCCCTGCCCGCCTTCCCCATGCATGAATTTCATGCACTGGGCCTCTAGTAAAAGCATAATATGCTAAGTGTCCGACTGATGGGTCAACTGTTGGGTTGACCGCTCAACCAGTCGCTATGATGTGCACTGACCACCAGGGGGCAGATGCTCTGACAGGTAGGTTAGCTTGCAGCTGGGGTCCGGCTGATCAGGACTGGGCAAGAAGGCTGGACATACACTGGAGTCCTCCCGCGTTTCCTCCCCTGCCAGTCGGCCCCATCATCCCTGATCAGGACTGGGCAAGATGGCCCTGATCATATTTTTTTTTTTTTCTTCAGACTTGGGCCCTGCACTAGAGTGGAGCAAGTGTAATCTTTGGAATCAAATCCTGTTTCTGCCATTTACTAGCTTTTAAAATCGGGCTAATATTGGTTGCGTGTCCCTATGCCTTCCTGCCTCAGATTGCTGGCCTGGCCTCCCAGGAGACTAATTTTCCTTGTACCACAGTTTCAGGACTGATGACCAATGTTTCAAAGGGCCTAAGATGATGAAAGGTTTGCAAAATGAAAGACAAAGCACTCTTTAGTTCATTCACCATCTAAGGAGCAAGCATCCCATGTCTAATACCCGGCTAGGTTCTGGGAATACAAAGATAACTAGGATGTGGACACTGCCCTCAGGTACTGTATGAGCTGTCCGGGCAGAGCAGCTGTGAGACCATCATTGACATATGCCCATCGATGTATAGAACTCAGCTCTTGGGGAAGAATTCCACGAGCAAGGTCCGCCCTTTGCTGTGGGGGAGCTGTGTGCCTCTGCAGCAGGGCCTGCTGTCAGCTCCTGCTTGTACACCAGCGTGGCACACGGCCTGCCTTTCCTGTCCCCTCCACACTCCCCCAGCCCCACTTGCGCCTCCTCACCTCCAAGTCAGAGCTTGGACCAGGAGGAGGCAGGGAGGTGCCCAGGGAGAGGAACTTAAGGAGACCCTCACTTCTGGGGGCTGCACTCACACTCACTGGAGAGGGAGCGCCTCCTTACATGTTGCACCCTCCTGGCAGTACCCAGCATGCAGGGGGGCACCTCGCTTGCCTCGCCCTAGTCTGGGCCACAAAGGAAGGGGTAGAGACACCTGTGATGAAAATGGCTGCTGACTTCACAACAAGCTTGCAACGTAGACTCTCTTGTCCCATTTGCAGGTGAGGAAACAGGCTCAGAGAGGGTGAGTGACTTGCAGAGGCATCACGGGGTGAAGAGAGATTGCAGGCTTTTTACTGGGACAGATCCAAGTGGGGATCCCGGTCCCACCAGGCCCGAGCCACGTGAGCTTGGGCTGGTGACTTAAGTTCCCTGAACTTCTGCTGCCTCATCTGAAGAAAGGGGATAGTCACACCCCTCAGGGATGGGTGGCCCTGCAGAGCTGTTCTGGGTTGAGACAAGGGAGCAGCTACTGTGCCCACTGAATTTGGACCATCCCTGAGGAGAGGGTAGCACCCAGGGCCAGGGACCCCTCCACACTAGAGGTGCCAACGTTGCAAATGACTGGGTGGGCGAGAGCCAGTCCTGCGCGGCGAGTCTATCCTGGCTCCATCCCCAAACCGTGGGATTATGTCCTGTTTACCCAAGTGCTCTATGCAGTGACTAGCTTAGCATAGGTACTCCATGGAAGTTTGCTGAATAAATAATTTAAATGAAAAGAGAATGCCTGCAAGACATTACGCTGCAATTTGTTTTATGAAGAAAGATAAATTTGCACACAACTTAGCCGTTCCCAGGCTGCATAAAGCGAGTACATCTGCACGGTCCACCCCTGAGCCAGCCGTCTTCAAAGTAGAACTTTAGCAAGTGGACAAGACCTCCCATAATAGCAGCCCCCACTCCAGGGCCCCATTTCTGGGCCATGGCTAGGGGAGAGGTGTCTGAATGGGTCAGCCTGGCTTAAAAGACAGGGAAAAAAATTGACAAAAGATCCTTCCATTGATAAAAGTCCAGGATTCTAGAGGAATCCCAAGTAATTCTGATGTGTAACCTCTGGGCCCTTGTGCCCCAGGTCATTCCCATGGCTCACAGAGGTACATGGTGCGGGAGAGGTGTGTGTCCACGCTGCAAAGGCACAGTTTCACCCTGGTGGCCCTCACCACCCCCCGGACCCACTTGGCTGCAGCTGTGACCCCCCACCCCCCGACCCTGAGCTAGTCTGGACCAGGCCCTGGGTCACACACAGTGAAGCTGCAAGCGTAGGAAAGGCATCTCTTTCATCTCTCTGTCTCCAGCTCTGATGTTCAAGCTGTGTGTGGAGACAGGGGCAGTCGGCAGGCTGTCTACTCTGGGGCTTATGTCCCCGGAAGGGGGGCTGTGAGGATGGGGGGACAGCCCGCTTGCTCCGAGCTGGGCCCATAGAGACCCAAGAGGCCTGCTGGCACCCCTGGCAGCAGGCAGCGCTCCCAGCAGATGGCGGTGGCCTCTTTGTTTCCCCAAACTGTTCGGAGCACCAGCATGGCCACCTACCGAACATACTATACATCAGATGCCTAATGGCGCATTTTAGAAAGTAAGTGGTAACCATCAAATGAGACCCGGGAAGGGAATTAGAGCCAGATGCACAGCAGGGAGGGGGAAAAAAAAATCAAGAGGAGCCTCGGAGGAAATGAGGCCAGATGCAATCATCCCGAGACGGGAGAAACCATCTCCCAGAACCTACAGGCCAGGGGATCCATTGGCTTTAAAGTTGGCGCCCTCTACAGAGAGCTGGGCTGGATGCTGGGCCCTCTCCACCCGTGATGCCAGACCCGGCCCTGACCATAGAAAGCATCCTAAAGGCCCTGTGAGCTTCTCCTGGCCACTTATTCCGGTTTTCATTCAACAAATGTTTTTGTGCACCTACTGTGTGGCACAAGGCTATGTAAACTCACTTAAACTCACAGGTTCATAGTCAGAATGCCTGCTTCAAACACTGGATGCGCCCTGAGTCGGGGACTATGTTAACTTCACCGGCCTCAGTGCGTCCTTGAAATACCCTCCACTGTACAAGGCTGTCATGAGGCCAAACAGGACAGGATGGAAAAGGTGTTTAGAGCAGCAGTGACACTGTCCCCAAGGGTCTCTGCCCTCCTGAGGATGCACTCTGCATTCGAGTAGAGGGAGGGGACAGTGGGCCAGGTCCCCTGTGTCCAGCTAGGGACTTGTATACAGACACATTCAGGTCATTTATCTGAACTGAGCAGAGCATTACACACATGCATGCACACACACAGGCACACGTGCACGCACAGGAACACACACACATCTATATGCACATGGCTATTCCTGGGTCCTGGCTTCATGCGGGCTTGTGTTTTCAGGGCCCTCTCATTCCTGACACTTGGCATTTCCCTTTCTCTGAGCTTGGCTCTGAACTCACATTTTAAAAAAATTTCACTTCGTTCTGCATGTCTGGGTGCATTAGTGGAAGATAGGCTTGCATTGGCTCAGTTCATCATGGAGATGAAACTAGAATCATGACCAAAATTTAAATTTATTTGCGCATGCCCTACCTCGTTTCACAAACTTTCTAAGGTCATTAATAATACACAGATGAACAAGATAAGGCTCCCCTCATCCCCATGGTCCCTTTGGGGGACGGGAGAGTAAGCAAATAGGCACAATAAGCAGTAGCAGCATGTGGTAAGTGGGGGGCCAGTTAGACACACTGGGGAGACTCAGAGCGGGGCCGAGTGGCCAGTGCTGACCTGAAGGATCCAAAGAGGCTTTGGGAAGGGCTGGGCTTTGTGCTGTGGCTGGTGGAGGAGGAGGGTTTCAGGACACCGAGGTGGAGAGGGGCAGAGAGAACAGCACGTTAGAGATAGAGGCGTGAGTGGAGGGGACGAAGGGGTGCGCTGGGAGCAGTGAGCCTGCAGGCGGGGTTTGAGGGGAAGAAAGCAGTGGATGAGATGGGAAAGGTGGGTGGGACCAGACTGTGGAGTCCTTGATGCTGGGTGAAGGCCAAGTATGGCCTAGACAGCTTCCATAGTATGTATTTCACCTTCATAGTGGTCTGCCGTGTTATTATGCCCCATTTAGGGGTGGGAAACAGACCCTGAGAGGTCACAGGGCCTTCCACCACAAGCAAATGATCACCCCAAACTCAGCCCAGAAGCAGGGCCAGGATCCAAACACAGATCCACAGGTTCTAAGTGCACGTGTACCTCGTGTACCCACATGTACAGCTGCCCTGAGGCGGTTCAGGAAGCAGTGAGGAACTCTGGGAAATACAAAGGCAGGGTACGGTCTCTATCGATCTTCCAGGAGAGGCACTGAAACAAAGATGAAGACCTGCCCCTGGCCCCATCACCACCACCAACAAGATAGGAAGAAAGAACCAAAAAGCTGAACGGCGGTTAAAAGGGAAGAGCAGAAGTACAGAGAAAAATCAATACGACGACTGTGAGAAGGCACTGGGTGGGGCTGGAAAAAGAAACGAACCCTCCACCCACGATAGAGGAGCCACAGAACCCTCAGAATGTCTCAGCTCATTCAACAGAAGAGGGAACTGGGGTGCAGAGACGAGCCCCCACTTCTGCTTCGGCACTTGACTGACATTTCAAACACCCGGATGAGTCTGGATGGTAAAACTTTAAAATGCAGCCCAGGTTTCCTGCCTTGCATTGAGGGCACCCCGCCCATGTGGCGCCTGGGCTGGCCTTGCTCTCCCACTCCGCTGGGAGGAGCTCGGGCAGGGCTCCGAGAGGGGTGATCCAGTGCATTCCTTGCCCCAAGAGGAGGACAGGCACCCCCCATCACTCTGCAAGACCCTCGGATTCTCAGGCCACCACAGCTCCCCACTGGGCTCTCTGTGGCTGGCTTCTTTCAAACTCACTCCAACCAGCACCAACCAAGTCAGGGACTTAGAAGAGCAGAGCAGTGTCACCTCGATGAAGGTAGAAAGGCCCGCGGATGAGAGAAGCTCTTTGAGCTCAATGAGTTCAAACTCTTCATGTTTCAGATGAAGACGCTGCGACTCTGAGAGGGACAATGACTTGCCCAGAGTCGCACTGCCAGTGAGTGGCAAAGGTGGGACAGGAATGACCTCCTGGGCTGGAGGTCACTCCTCTGAGCCCCACTGCCCTCATGGGCACCCTCGTCTTCCCTTCGCCACCCCAACACAGGGATCTCTGGCAAATGCCTGGATACCCTTCCAGCCTCCAAGCCTGTGCACCTCCTGTTCCACCTACCTGGCATGCCCTTCCTGGGAGTACCCTGCCTGGCAAACTCTTTACCCCTCTCAGAGAAAGTGGAAGCATCTCATCTGGGCAGCCTTACCCGAACACTGTGCCTCACTAGACCAAGCTCACGGGTTAATTTTTGGTAGCTGTTACATTGTGGATCTCTCCATTTGATTTCAGGCTCCCAGAGGGCAGAGATTTGTTCTTGTTCATCTCCGTATCCCTGCACCCGGCACAGGGCCTGGTGTAGAGCAAGCTTTCAATCAATGTTATTGCATTAAATTGGAATGCCTTTGGGGGGAAGGGAGCTGTGATGAGAGAGACTGATGAGAAGGGGCAGAAGATGGGGGCCGGGCAGGGGCCAGGCACGGACGGCTCCTCAGTTGTCATGGGGTGCTGCTGTGTGCAGAAGTGGTGTAGCACAGGCCTGAGGGCGCGGAGGGGAGGGGGGAGGAGAGCAAGGGGAGCTGGCAGTCCCCACCCTGCATCTGTCTGCCAGAGTCAGTCTCTGGAAAAGTACCAGTGAATTAAAGCCCAATAAAAAAGTCAATTAAATTCAAACTCATTTATGCCTTAAGCTCCCCCAAACCAGTGAGCCAGAATGCAAGCTGGGCCGATATTTCTCCCTTTCCCTCCACGTCTCTGTTGGTCTGCAGTGAAGCAGCTGTGACACATTTTATTTCAACTATAATTGGGGAAGATCGACAGAGAGCTAAGTGAGGCCACTGGGGCTCTCCTGTCTGTGGGCGTGAGGTCCACGTCCCGACCTTGGGCTCTGGACGGGGCACTGGGGCTGTGAGCATAGGTGTGTTCCCATGTGCACATGTGTTTGCACGCTCGTACTGGGGGGGTGTCTGTGGGCTTGTACAGGGTGGGGCAAAAGTAGGTTTAAAATTGTTCATAAGGAAAGTAATACAATAATCAATCAAGAAAAATACAAGAATAAACTCTGTGTGTCATATACTCACAACTGGAAACCTACTTTTGCCCCACCTTGTATGTGTGTGTGACTCTCGTTTGCTACAAAAGTGCAGCTTGCATACTTGCGGGTGATGCATCCATGTATCCCACGTAGTTATGGAGTGCCTGCTGTCTGAAGGACACTGTGCTTGCCTCTGGGGTTCTCATGCTGAAAGAGAGCGTCTCAGCCCTTACCCTTGTGGGTCATACAGTCCAGGGGTCTAGAACGGTAATAACAATAAAGTGAGTTACATGTTATATGGATGCTGGCATGTGTACGCACGCTTGAATATATGTATCTGAGGGCATGCCTGTCTGGAAATCTATGGACGTGTGTGTGAATAAAGTGTTGTGTGTTGGTTAAGTCTCCAGCTGACCCAGGTCCTGTAAAACATCCCTTGAGAGTGATTTCAGGCCATTGAAAGCAAATGTGAGGTGGTGTGTGTGTGTGGGGGGGGGGGCACCAGGATCAGAACAAGGGACATGACTCCTGTAGAGGGTGCCCACCACAGCCTTGCCACTTTCCTCCCATTTCCCTTCGCACTCATACAGTCCTCGCTCACCCACAGGAACCCTCACCGACTAGGAAGATGGGGACATGGATGCCATTGCTGGTCCTGCTGCTCATAGGATATCCACTGTAAAGGGGCGCGGAGTCAGCAGTCCTGAATCTGCCACCTACTAGCTCTAGAACCTAGAGCACGTCCCTCAGTCTCACTGAGTCTGTTTCCTTATCTGCAGAGTGAGTGTAAGAGTACTGTCTCTGTCCACCATCACAGGGTGGCTGTGACAATGTATGAGTCCTAAAACTCCCACACAAAAGTGGCATGCAGCTAACACTGCTAACAGTTACGTTCCTACCACGGGCAAGCCATTGCCCACTGGGTCTTTCTAAATCAAGGCCCCAGGCCCTAGCCGGTTTGGCTCTGTGGATAAAGCGTCGGCCTGTGGACTGCAGGGTCCCGGGTTCAATTCCGGTCAAGGGCACAGAATTGTGGGCTTGATCCTTAGTGGGAGCCCTGCAGGAGGCAGACAATCAATGACTTTCATCATTGATGTTTCTGTCTCCCTCCCTCTCCTTCTCCCTCCCTCTCTGAAATCAATAAAAATATATTTAAAAAAAAATAAAGCAAGGCTCCACTTGTGCCTAATTGTCTGCAGAGCATTTTACAAAGAAAACACGATTTCTATGAGATGCTTAAGGGAAGTCAACACTCTGTGGCCAATAGGTTAGACATGCTGGGCTAAACAGTTAAACATGCTTTATTTATTTATTTATTTATTTATTTATTTATTTATTTATTTAGCAGGACTGCCAGAGCCTTTAATATACATTGTGAACCTGCAAGAGGGGCAAATTATACACCATTTCTGTCTTGGGCTGGATCCTTCCAGAAGGTAGGGGTACACTTGGGAGTGACTCCAGGAAGCCCCGGTGGGAAGGTAAAGAAGTGAGGCAGGGCAGGAAGGCAACCCGCTGTGGTGACTGGGGTTTAGGTCCCAGGGGACCTCCTGAGGTGGTGAACACACTGCAGGGCGAGGAAGCTGGCCATTCATTGCTCACACTACTGCTCATGGGCTGAGAGCTGCCCTTGGAGTGTTAACACCACAGCACGTCCCACGTGCCTCCTGCTCAGGCCTGGGACGTCCCTGTGCCCAGAGAACCTCCCAGGCAGACAGTCACCAGTGTTTGCAGAAAGGGCCTGACCGCAGGAGGGGCCTGGCCGCACCTGCCCAGGTTCCTTAACCTGGCCAGACCTCCAAGGCCGCCATGGGATCCATGTCTGCTGTATGGGATTATGGTCCCATGGACTTCTCTTTGGGTGACACTGGCTGACATGATAACGTACAAAATCCTTCCACAGATTGGCCCTCATCTCTTTGTCCGATCTTACCCATTTTTCTACTTCCTTGTGGCCTAAACGACAGGCTATGTGGATTACTCCTGTGGGAGGGGAGTTGGACTAGGTCAGTGGTCGGCAAACTCATTAGTCAACAGAGCCAAATATCAACAGTATTGAAACAGTACAACGATTGAAATTTCTTTTGAGAGCCAAATTTTTAAAACTTAAACTATATAGGTAGGTACCTTGTTATTAACTTAATTGGGGTACTCCTAAGGCTTAGGAAGAGCCACACTCAAGGGGCCAAAGAGCCGCATGTGACTTGCGAGCTGCAGTTTGCTGACCACGGGACTAGGTGAATGCTGGCATCTCTCCCAACTTGGACTTTGCCGGGAAACAGAGAATTCTTGTGCACAAGTGTGTGCTTGATACACCTCAGGGCACAGAGCCTGGGACTCAGTACAGGGCAGAGCTCCAAGGGCAGGGACAGAAGGTCCCAGGAGGTGGCTTGTTGGGAGGTGCCGAGATGGAGGCTGGTGAGCCAGAGCCAACGTGTAGGTAAAGCATCAGTGAGGAACATTGGGGGGCGGGGGTTGGGTGTCGAGGCAGCCAGCATTCGCCCGAATGTCCTTTCTAGGAGGCACTAGCTCAGGGACTGCTCGATGGCTTAAGGGAGACACAAAGAGAATGTCAGAGCTGGGGTGAGGGCTCTGGAGATCATCCAACTCCAAGCATGTACTTTACATATAAGGAAAATCGAGGGGTAGAAGGTGATGTCCCCAATGTCACTCAGCAATTTGCGAGCAGGGCTGATCAGAATTCACTAGTGAGCCCTTCATTTTGGATTCGACTAATAGGCTCCTTCTTGCCAAAAATTCGAATATCACCCCTGTGCTTCCTGGTGAGAAAAACCTCACGCGATTTCCCTTTGCTCCAGCCCCTGCCCGCCCTTCGCCGTCAGCCTGGGCCACAGCCTCCCCTCTCACCCGTGTGCTCCTAGGCGGGCTCCCCATCACCTCAGCTCCTAATAACATTTCCGATTTTAGACATGTCCGCAGGCCTGGGCAGGCAGTGTGAGGGGCGCACATGCTAATGCCTCCACCTGGGATTATGTTAAGACGCTCTCCTGACCTGACATTTTAAAAACTGCATATTTTACGTGGTGCCTCTTCCCCCTCCAAGTCCAGGATCGGAGAGGATTTAGTAAGTGGGACGGTGCAGGCTGCTGGAGAGACGCCCCCGGCTAGAAGGAGTGGTGGCCTGGGGGTCGGAAGCCCCCAGTCCCAAGGCCTTGGGCAGGTGACTTCCCGGCTGGGCCTCACTTTTCTCATCTAGAAAGCAAGGGTGGAGGACTTGACAAGCAGTCAGGCTCCGTTCAGCTTAACCTTTTATGACTGTTGAGCTGCCAGAGTCCCCCCAAAGCTCTTGCCTTCTTCCATCACCTTTCCCTGAAGGCCAGGGCCACATGCAAAGCCATCGCTGTCTGATTTTATTTTTTCATTTTTAAAATGTTTTTACTGATTTTAGGGAGAGAGAGAGAGAGAGAGAGAGAGAGAGAGAGAGAGAGAGAGAAACAGACGGACAGGCAGACAGACATCCAGGATAGAGAAACATCATTGATTAGCTGCCTCCTGCACGCCCCCTACTGGGAATCAAGCCCACAACCAGGGCATGCCATGACCGCTGGGTTCATGGGTTGAAACTCAACCACTGAGTCACACCGGCCAGGCTGACCCGGGTTTTATTTATTTATTTGTATAATATATTTTATTAATTTCAGAGAGGAAGGGAGAGGGAGAGAGATAGAAACATCTGTGATGAGAGAGAATCATTGATTGGCTGCTTCCTGCACGCCCCCTACTGAGGATTGAGCCTATAACCCCGGCATGTGCCCTGACCAGGAATCGAACTGTGACCCCCTGGTTTATAGGTCGATGCTCTACCACTGAACCACACCGGCCAGGCTGACCTGGGTTTTAAATAAAACGTCCTGGTGAGTCTTAGGAGCCCTGATGCTTAAGGATCACTGGCTTATTTTTTATTATGTCTGAACCCCCCAGATTGCACACTCAACTTTCCCTTTAGCTACTTGGGTCCACTGAGCACGCTCTAAAGCAGGGGTCCTCAAACTACGGCCCGCGGGCCACATGCAAATACAAATATTGTATTTGTTCCGTTTTGTTTTTTTACTTCAAAATAAGATATGTGCGGTGTGCATAGGAATTTGTTCATAGTTTTTCTTTTAAACTATCATCCGGCCCTCCAACGGTCTGAGGGACAGTGAACTGGCCCCCTGTTTAAAAAGTTTGAGGACCCCTGCTCTGAAGGGTTATCATGTGCCTAGTGTCTGGATGGTTTCCCTCCCACTCCCCCCAACTCCAGGGGATTTTTTGAGTACGTCCAAGAGGCATCATGGAGTAAGGGATAAAGCAGGAACTTTGGAATTAGGCTGTGGTTATCTCAGGGTTACAGGTAGGATTACAGGAAGTAAGTTAATATAGAAAGCGTAGCTGCCACGTTGAACAGGCTCAGAAAAAAACGACTTCCTTTCACCCAAGGGGCTGGAGACCTGCCTTGGTTTCTGTAAGGGGGGTGTCATGTCACATGGCGTGTTTGGACTCATGGAGGACCTGCTTCTGAGAACCTGGCAGCTGCTGCAAAACTTCTGCTGAATTCCCCAGAGCCCGAGCCCTGTCCTGCATGAGACCCGCTGCATCCTGGGCAGGACATTAAAGTTTAATTAGCAGCTCTGTGAGGTGTGCATTATTAACACCCTGCTGGGCTGGCTGTTGCACCCACCAGGGCTGCCTTCCGTGAATGGGGCTCGCCTGGGGAAGGTGCCAGGCCATGAGGCTGAGCCAGGTGACACTGGGACGGGGTGGGGAGAGCCTTCACTCTGGGTGGGGCTGCAAAGCTTGGGCGCATCAGCACAGTGGCCTCCTGCAGAGCTCTGTGGCCACAGATCTGTGCTGAGCTTGGCAATGGCTCTGAGCTGCAGCTTTTCATCTGCAAAGAAAGACAGCCGCCTGTCTCCCTCGCTGGACTGCGCACTCTCTCTGGACAGAGCTTTGCCTGTCTCATCAGATTAGGATTCTCCGGGGAAGGGCTGCATCTCTCCTGTCAGACTGGGGCCCCAATGAGGGGAGAAATGTGTTCTCCCCATCAGACTATGAGGTGACCTGGACTACGAGTCTCCCCAAGGGTGAGGCTCTTGCTGACCTTTGTCCCAGAGACTGTCTAAAGCGCCCTGCTTATCCCTGACCTGAAACTCCTATTGCCCTGGGTCTCTGCCCTCCGCTTTGTAAGCAGTAATAACAGAGGCAGCCAGCTTTCTTTTACAGGTTGTTGGTTTTTAAGTAAAGAGAGTTAAGATAATTTCTATTTTGCTCTGGGGAAAACTGGGGAGAGGAAGGAGGAGTAGGTTTTCCTGGCAAGGAAAAGCAGCATGAAACGTCCTGCTAAATGCTCACTTGGCGGCCTTCATTCCTTTAAGTGCAGAGCAAACACCGGGGTTTAAGCGGAGCTTCTGAGATGGGTTAACGCTAGACCTGCGGCCCCAGATTTGACCCAAACGCTTTGGGGTTGGAGTCGGGCTTCCCAGAAGACAGAGGAGAGAGTGGGAGAGCTGGCTCCCAGGCAAGGAGGGGAGGGTGCTAGAGAGATAGAGGTAGCTCTCGATGACCACTTCTTGGATCTCAATTTATTCACTAATTTATATTCTGAGCTCTAGAGAAGGAGCTGGACTAGAAGGTCAGGACCTTGGTTTCTCCCAGCTACTAACCATATGTTACCATTCTCACTACGCTCCGTCGCTAATGGCCCCAATATTCCAGAATCCTCATTCTAAGTCACTCTGTTAAGCACCTCATAGACTTCTGAGCTTTTTCTTAACCCAGTTTGTAATTATACAGGGTGTCCATGAAGCCTAGAAACACAGATGACTCTACCACCTCAGTTTGTTAAAAATAAAATATTCCTTGTTTCCAGGCCTTATTGGTATGTATCTATGGGTATAAGATTATTTGATTGCCGGGAGCCGGTCCATCCTTGCTGTTTCAAGGGACCTGGCATATATGGCATACTGTTCTTAATATATTTGCTCACCTTCTTGGCACTATGTATTTTAACCAAGGTCACCTCTCCGAGAAAGGTTGTTTCCCCAGGTAGAGATTTTCCCCTGAAGTTAGGGAGGGAATAAAACCCCTTCACTAAGTGCCTCACGGGGCTGCCAAGATGAGCAGCCCTTTGCTTGGGGGCCAGACACCGGGTCCCAGGGCCCGGGGCGGCTCCAGGACATCAGGGGCCTCTCAGCTCTCAGACATACGACCATGTGGGGACCTCTGGAGCCCCAGGCCCCCGCGGCCTCTCAGCTTTGGCTTTTCTGCTACCTCTGCCACCTCGAGGTACGGGACTCTGGGGAGGCTGGGAGCCCTGGCAACCTTTCCCTTCCTTGGGGCTCTGTCTGGGCCTCACGCCCCCTCTCCTCCTGTCCACCCACCCAGGGCAATCCCTTCCTGTCTTTGTTGGGGTGAGGGAGCGCCCCTCTCCTCAAATACCCTTCTCAGTGGACTTGGTCAACTGAACGCTGTCTCCGTGTCATTCCTTCTTCGCCGACTCCGTCCACACCTTTGGGGACCCCTGGACCTGCTGGGGTCGGACCCCAGCATTTGATAAATACCTGTTTCCTCCATGAAGGCAAGACAAAGAGCTTGCTCCCTGTTGCCTCTTTGGGACTTTTCACCGTGCTTCACATACACTGAGCACTCAGTAAATACTAATTAAAGAAATTAACAAAGAAGCGAATGGTAAGGCTTATCTTGAGGACGAGCAGGCCAATGAAATAAAGTGAAGACTCAAAAAGTGGGCTTTGAGAGCACATGCTCAGGTGTTGGACACCCAACTCATTAACTGAGCCTTCTATGGAGTCTACAGGTTTGAATTTCCACCCAGAGGATTCGGTTATGGAAAGAAAAACACACATGAACCAGATAGGGAGCTAAGAGCCAGCATGCAGAGATGAATCTATTACCGCTCAGCTTCTTCTGAACATTTATAGATCCTTCCTTTGTCTTCAAAGGATAGCCATATCCTTTGATAAGGGATTACACTCCTGCCTGGAAAATCTGGACTCACACCCAGTCTGGAGTCCTCAGAGATGTAGGGCAGGCTGTCTCCCTGGGTGGATAGAGAGAGCAAGAGAGACTGGTACTGGGCCTTGGGGCCCTTGTGGGATCTTTGTACATGTTGCTTCTCTTGCCTGGAATGTCCATCCCTCCTAGTCCACTTGGCCCCATCTTTCAAGACTAAAGTCAATGACTACGCCCTTTACTCAGGTAGAACTGTCCTCGTCTTTCTTTGGACATCACCAGAAAAATAGATATCATTTTATTATGTGTCATCATGTACTAGCAATAAACCATTGATTAGGTTATTCATCCGTGTGCCCAGATTTGGTGACCATCCTATATGTGTAAACTCTCTGTAGGTGGTAAACTGATTGAGCTGCTGGTGTGTATACTGTCGGTGTGGCCAGGTTAAAGTGTCTGGCTCCAACAGACTGATGAATTTTAGAGAGAAGGTGGCGGTAGGGAGGTGGGTGAGGAGTGATTAACTGCATAGCCCATGGACACAGACAATAGAATGGTGAAGGCCTGGGAGGGGTGGGTGTGGCGTGGAGGAGGTCAATGGAACGAACAAACAAACAAACAAACAAACAAACAAACAAACGGGACACCTGTAATACTTTCAACAATAAAGACAAATTAAAAAAAATAATAAAGTGTCTGGCTCGCCACACACTGGGCATGCCACTGTCCATGGTCCTGAAGGTCAGGGCCTTGGGTCTCTCTGACCCTTGGAATAAAAGTGCTTCCGTTTCCTCTTCCACATATAAACTAAAAAGCTCAGTAAGGGCTTGGAGAAGAAGCGTGTTGTCCAGTGGGAGGAGAAATAATTAGTTCTACATATTCCGTGTGACTCCAAGGCCTGCCAGCACGCTACCTGGTGGCAGTGAGACCCTGAGAGAGGAGTGCAGGGGGGTGGCTCAGACCTCTGACCCTTCCCTAGTTCATGGGTGCTGGATAGTTAGTTAGGAAAAGCTTTTCTCTGAGATGGAGATATCTCAGGTAGACAACATTTAGAGACAGCAGTGGGCTAAGGTCTCTTGCATTCTATGAGGCTGTGAATGGTCTATTTTGTTTGACCTGTATTAATCTCATGATAAGAAGTGACTACTATACCCATCAAAACATTTAAGATACAATATAAAAAGTACAATTTGTAGAAAACTCACTACATTCCAGGCCCCATAATGGTTGGTTTCACTTTTTATATATTCTCCCTACTCCTCCAAATAACCCAGTTAGGAAAACTATGCTTATCCTATTTTTGGAAGAGCAGAGAATGGTCAGAATGGTTGAACAACCTGCCCAAGGTCACAAAGCCGGTTAAAAGCTGAGCTAACTCCAGATTGTTGGCTCTATAGACAGACTGTTTCTTTTTACTAGTCTTCACTACCTAATTTTATTTTTTTACCAATTGCCTAGCAACAGAAAAAACAGTTTCCATGGCAACAGCTATAAAATCAGTGTTGGTATTTGGATAATCTAATTTTTAAAGACCCACATAAACTCTAAGCCACATTCCACATCTGGAAAGGTCTATAAAGAAAACAATTCTAATTATGGAAATATGTTTATGCACAAAGAAATACACTGAAGCATTATTCATCATCTCAAAAGCGTAGCAATAAGAAATGTCCAACAGGGAGACAATTAAGTGCAGTGTGGTTCCATCGTCCAGCGTAATCTACATGCTCTGATGTAATATGGTCCCACTGGTTGTCCACCCATCTCTGTTTCTAGGAACTGCCCCAATCTCTGGGAACCGACTACCCCTGGGCAGAAGTCGTTTATGTGACCGTGCGTCAGTGATGGCGAACCTATGACACACGTGTCAGAGGTGACACGTGAACTCATTTTTTTGGTTGATTTTTCTTTGTTAAATGGCATTTAAATATATAAAATAAATAGAAAAAAATGTAAGTCTTTGTTTTACTATGGTTGCAAATATCAAAAAATTTCTATATGTGACACGGCACCAGAGTTAAGTTAGGGTTTTTCAAAATGCTGACACGTTGAGCTCAAAAGGTGCGCCATCACTGCCCTGCGTCCTCACCTGCGGGACCATAGCTTCTGGCTGGATTCCCTGGAGCAGCCTTGGTCCAGGCCAGTGGTCGGCAAACTGCGGCTTGGCAGA
This sequence comes from Myotis davidii, assembly GCF_000327345.1. Classification (NCBI taxonomy): domain Eukaryota; kingdom Metazoa; phylum Chordata; class Mammalia; order Chiroptera; family Vespertilionidae; genus Myotis; species Myotis davidii. The sequence goes on from NW_006291007.1 coordinate 1,339,184, forward strand.
CCGTGGCTCGCGAGCCACATGCGACTCTTTGGCCCCTTGAGTGTGGGTCTTCCACAAAATACCGGCTCTTCCACAAAATACCAACTTCTGCGCATGGGCCACGAAGTTTCAATCGCACTGTACGATGGTGGCTCGCGAGCCGCGGTTTGCCGACCAGAGGTCTAGGCTGGAAGGAGGGGAGGGGAGAAGGCATCTGAAGGATCTAGAAGTCTACATGGTAAACTCCAGGGGCGTAAGGCTAACCGGCTGGGAGCTCTGACCACTCAGTGGCTCTCAGGGGAAACTGGCCCCCAGCAAAGCCAAGCTGGGGGTCCTCCTGTGTTGATGACCACTGACGGGTCCAGGCGACTCCTGTTTTCACTGCTGCTCTCTCTGTTTTGCTCCTTGGTGTCTCTCAAAGAACTCCACTTCCCACTTGGAGAATGTGCTTATTTAAAGAAATATTTTTATTGATTTCAGAGAGGAGGGGATAGGGAGAGAGAGATAGAAACATCAACGATGAGAGAGAACCATTGATCCGCTGCTTCCTGCATGGCTCTCACCGGGGATCGAGCCCACAACCCAGGCATGCGTCCTGACTGGGAATCGAACCATGACCTCCTGGATCCTAGGTTGATGCTCAACCACTGAGCCACACCTGGGCAAAATGTGCTTATTTGCATCTCCCATTTGAAGGAAGAGTCTGGTAACATCTCAAGCCTGGGTAAGGTTAGGTGAACTGGATATCACAGGGATGGGGTAGATGGGAGGAGTGCTATGATTTGTATCACTGTAGAGAATTTAAGGAAATTTAAGTATTTCAGAATATATAAAGTGAACAGTAAAAATGACTCCCCCCCCCCCCAAAAAAAAGAGGCACATTTAAAAGCAAGTAAGAGGACAGAGAAGCTAGTTGAAGCAAACATTTGAAATGAGTTAGCAAATGCAGGGGAACTATGAACTCCGATCCGAGAGGAGAAACAATTTTCACTGTTGATAAAAGACACCGTCTGGGTTCAGCTGGAAGGACAGATGGGCTGATGACATCCCACGGACCGCGACGCGATCACACTAATAAACACCTCTGCCCGGGCCACGGGAAGTATGTCCTCTGACACGTTTCAATTCACTGTGACTTTTTTATTACATTTAAAGAGACACAGCAGGATCGTACTAAAGAAATGGTGGCGTGCTGGCGCAGGGGAGGCAAGGTAAGCTCACTGTTATTTCCACCACAGGTTTTGATTGAGGAAGGAGCTGCTAATAATTTCTCTAATGAGCAAAAATGACCCCACAGTCAAATCCAGGGCCAGTGCCAGCTCGACTCGGCTGGTGTGCAGGGGGAGGGAGGGATTCATGTTGACTGAGCACAGGGCACCCATCCTCACTTTACCAGTAAACGCTCTCAACAAGAGCTGGACCCGAATCCAGCTCAGAGTCAGTGGGGTCTCTCTCCCAGTGGCAGCTGCCTGCTTTGGCACTGGTTTGCGTCATAGATTGGAGGACCCGGAATGTCCAGGGCTGTGTGCTCACCTGGAACCCTGCGGTGCCCAGGTTGGGGGAACTCTGCAGGTCCTTCTACTGAACAGATGGGGAGGCGCCAAGACAAGACTAGGGCCAGGCGTCTCACCGAAGTCAACAGGAAAGCCACACATACGTGAAATGTGAACTAATAGTAACGATTACTTGTCAGTGTACAGGACGCCCACAGTTTACAGGGTGCTTGCCGTTCCATCCGCCCCACTGCCCGTGAGGTTGGCGGGGAGATAACCAGACCTTATGTTTGCAGACAATGCCGTACTGTGTAAAGAAACATTGACACGTCACGTACTCCCTGTGTAGCCCAGGGCAGGGATTATTAAGCTCATTCCACAGATGATGACATTGGGGTTCAGAAAAGCAGACGTGAATTACCCAAGGTCACTAGGCTTAAATCAAGGTCACCCGGCTTCACATGTGGGTCTTGTTCAGTCTTACCATCCTGCTCTCCACACACACACTGGGGCCAACTACAAGCAGTGCACTAGAAGCCAACACACCACTGACACAATGTGTTGTGATTCTGGTCCTTGGGTCTGAGGTCAAACTGCCTGAGTTCAAATTCCAGTTCTGCCACTCACAGGGCTGTGCCACGTACTTACCCTTACTATGCCTCAGTTTTCTTGTTTATAAAATGGGGATAATAATAGTACCTTCATGATTGCTTTATTGAGGGAATTAAACAACCAAGTCTGAAATCTTTCAGAGCAATGTCCTACTCGGCCCTCAGTAAATACTGGCTAACAGTAGTTTTTTATTATAAAACTAATAATAAGGTAGTAATAATAAAAAATTAAGAAGTTGACCCATATCTTTCTTGACATTTCAGCATCAGATTGGCACTTTGTTTTGTAGAAAAATGGAAAATATCTATAATGATAAAAGCGTAATGTGCTAATTAGACCGGATGTTCTTTCAGACGTCCTTCCGGACAACCTTCTAGATCAGGGGTGGGCAAACTTTTTGACTCGAGGGCCACAATGGGTTCTTAAACTGGACCAGAGGGCCGGAACAAAAGCATGGATGGAGTGTCTGTGTGAACTAATATAAATTCAAAGTAAACATCATTACATAAAAGGGTACAGTATTTTTTTTTTTTTTTAGTTTTTTTCTTTTCAAATGGGCCGGAGTTTGCCCACGGCTGTTCTAGATGAAGCTGGGGCTGCGAGGGAAACCAGGTCCCCGGTGCCAGAGGGAAGCTGGTGCCGGCAGCCGGGGGAAGGAAGGCCTACTCTTGCACGAATTTTGTGCATCAGGCCTCTAGTAGAAATATAAAAGAGAAAATAAGAATCACTGTGATCCCATTACAGCAATAACCACAATGTTTTGATATTTTTCCAGCCATCTTTTTCTAAACACATCTAGAACTACTAGTACATTGAGAGTGTTTATCCTGCCTTTCAAATTTAGCATCATAACATGGGCATTTCCCTATGCTATTAACTCGTTTTTTAAAATTGAGCTTTTAGTCATCACAAAATTATGTAGCCATTCGACAGGTGAACCATAATTGATGTACCCATCACAGAATGGTTGTAGCAGTTGGCTACTCATTCATTCTTGGTTGAAGAGGCTCTCTCCGGTCTATGGCTGCCTGCCTAACCTTGGCGCATGCTTTGTACATGGTAGATGCTCCATGAATTATTTGGATGAATGAAAACTCATGTTTTGATAGGAAGTTCCAGAGAGTTTCTACCAATTTATATTCCTACATTCATTGTAAGAGTATCTTTCTTATTCCAATCTCACCAGCATTTGGCTTTAAAATTAAAAACAAACAAACCCAGCTTTACCAAAAAGGAACCTTCATTCACTGCCAGTGAAATGTAAACTGGTACAGCCACTGTGGAAAACAGTATGGAGGTTCCTCAAAAAATTAAGAATAGAGTCGCCATATGACCCAGCAATCCCTCTCCTGGGTAGCTACCCGAAAAATTTGAAAACAATTATTTGCAAAGATATATGCACCCCTATGTTCATTGCAGCATTATTTGTGGTGGACAAGACATGGAAACAACCAAAGTGCCCTTTGGTAGAAGAGTGGATAAAGAAGGTATGATACATATACACAATGGAGTATTACTCGGCCATAAGAAAAGATGAAATACTTCCATTTGTGACAACATGGATGAACCTTGAGAATGTTATGCTAAGTGAAACAAGTCAGTCCGGAAAAGCTAAGAACCATATAATTTCACTCCCGTGTGGGACATAAAACTGAAACTCATGGACACAGACAACAGTGTGCTGATTGCCAGAGTGAAGGGGGCGGGGGAGAGCAAAGGGTAAAGGGGGTGAAATATATGGTGACGGAAGATGATTTGGCTTTGGGTGGTGGGCACACAATGCAATATATAGATCATGTAGCACAGAAATGTACACTTGAACCCTCTATAATTTTATTATCCATGTCACCCCGATACATTTAATTAAAAATAAAATAAAGCATCTTTACCGATTTGCTGAATAAAATATGGAATCCTACTGTCTCAATTTTTTGTTTATTTCATTGATATTGATATATGAAAGTTTATTCATCTCTTACTTAGCTATCTGTTTTGTATTTTGCCTCTTTCCATTTCTTCCTTTTTTTCTTTTCATCTTTCTCACCGTCCTTGGAAAGGAGCCATTCTTTGAAGAACTAGAGACCAGCCCAGTAGTCTTGATGCACTTCCTGTGGATACCTCCACATTGCCAGGCAATCTATGGGGTTCATCACAATGAGCCGGGTGCTTGCTAATTACTCTAAAGTAACTGCATTAATAAGTTCACAGTCATTAATTCTGAGGAAGTCCTGACAGCTCTCAGGTATTAATGAACTTCTCACTCAAGTTTAGGGAGCTGGCAGCTGACACACAGCTTTCGTGACATTTCGGCTTCTGATTGCCATTCTGTTTTCCTGTAATTCCACGCACACCTGATTAAAGTTCAATCATGGTGTTGGAGGGACCTTAATGTAAGGCATTTGCATCCCGTTAATTACTGAGAAGTGATGGCAATCGAAGAAAAATGGGTTTTATTTCCTAGCATGACAACATATTCCCTCCCACCCACCTGCCCAGTACAGGTGCCTATTTCTTTGGCACAGATGTCCTGCCTGCTGCTCAGGAAATCACAGAGAGAGACACAGAACATTCCAGAAATGGAGATGTCAGGAGATTTGATCCTTCACTTCCAGGTGAATGTCCAAATCCTCCTGGAAAGACGTTCATTTGCTTCTTGGAATGTCTTTGGAAAGCACAGCCTCCCATCCACCTGTAATCAATCATTCCACGGTCTTATCACCGATGAGAAGGCATTCTTTCGTTAACCAGAGTGAAGTCATTCCTGCTTTAATTTCTGCCACTTACTCATATGTGACCTTGGAAAGCCCTCTTGTTGTGGCTTTCTCATTTCTAGAATGATGGTCCCAGAGCAACGGCTCTGCCAAGTCATAATTCTGCAGCCCAAGATGTTAAGTCAAGTGCGTCACACAGAAGTCTGCTCAGTAAATGCCGTTTCCCTGCTGCACTGCCGTTTGCTTCCACAAGGGGCAGAAGGGAGCCAGCACTGATCAATGGGTCTATCATTGAATGTCACTGCATCTGGGGATTATTTCTTATATCATCTTCTTTAACACTCATAGCAATCCTGGGGAGTAGATGCTATTTTTATCTTTATTTTACAGCTGGTGTTCAGAGGATAGAGTTCTCGTTCAAGGTCACACAGGTTTGGTGGTACACTTACTCTGCCCACTGCCCAGTGGAGAATTACTAGGTCATACGATGCATGGAGGGGTGGTCTAGGGGAAGGGGTGGCAGGACACAGGAGAAGCCTACACTCCCACCAGAAGACTCAGAGCTCCCTCACCACATGCCTAACACTGCAAAGTCATGAGGCTAAACACGCTGGTGTTGCACAGATGGACCTGATCCCTGCAGACGGAGGCAGTGGAGAAGCCTGCGAGGAGGAGGCAGGTCTGGGTTTGGTCACAAAGGATGTGAGAATTTAGATAAACAGCAAATCAGGGCAAGAGGGAGGAAGAAATAAGGACCAAGGCAGAGGTAGGAGTGAGCCTGGAGGACTAAGTGAGGAGACGTTGGAGCAAAAAGTTTGCACAGCGTGGTGGGAGAGAGTGTTGGGAAGGGAGGTTGCCCTATGGATCAGGCAGGGTTTCCCAGGTCAAATTAAGGGATTTGTATTTATTCTTGAGACTTGGCTTCCCCAGGAGGAAAGATGGAAGCAGTAGTCCCTGCATTCTACCCTTTCTCGAGGGAGGGGCATAGCCTGGCTTCCCTTACTGCAGGGGGTAGTGCATGGGAGGAGGAGGATCTTGGGTTCACGAATTTGGGGGCAACATGATTGCAAGCGAAGCAGGAAAACTCGAGGGAACGGGTTTATTATTTTCTGAGTGCTTGCTATGGTCTCTGTCTGTCCTCATGAACACATCTAACCTTTGGTTGGTGGTAGAGGGATTTCTTGGGTGTGGTAACGAAAGGCAGGTTTTCATTTTCTATTTTGGATGACAGGGTGGCAGGGTGTACACTTGCACAACTGGCGTGATGTATGTTTTCCAGGTAACGGGTTGGTTTCATGTCTATGGTGGACACTAATGCCCTGCCTCTTCCCCCTCCAGGGAAAGACTTGTGGCCCACGGCGGGGAGAGCAATCAGCTGGGGCCTCCAGCGTCAGCCCCTGTAGGGGAGCTGAACCTGCACTCTCCCCACTCCCAAGGCAGCCTGCATCCTGGGACTCATCCCTGAGGGCCACGCAGGTCCAATAGAGGGTTGTTCTCAGGTGACAATTAGCTGTGAGTGCCTGTTGGGTCTACCTCACAATTTAAAGGCTTACCCTTGGCTCTGTCCTGCTTTTTCCCTCCTCTGGTTCCAAGAGTGCCCCCTAATGGACACTAAACTCCATCTCACGGTCTGCTTTCCAGTGTGCCTCCCCGCCCCATGTGAGACTTTCAGTGCTAAAACCAAGACAGTCCTGGGCACACGAAGACCCTTCAGAAAACCCAACTGCAGACAATCAACCTCATGGTGATCAATAATTATTTTTCATTCTTTAACAAACTGGCAGAGGGGCATGTGCCACCCCCCTTCACTCTTCCTAACAATCTCATGACAGTCTTGGGGAGGCAGGTTATCATCTCTCTGGGGAAACTGGGGATCAGAGAGGTGAAGAAACTTTCCTCAGGCTACACACCTGGGGAGTAACCATGTGGGATTCAAACCCAGGCCTGCTGAGCCCAACCTGTGCTCTACCCCGCAGTGATGCCTGGCTTTAAGACCCACACCTTGGCTGTCCGTTACAAACACAGCTTCAGGTAACGATGGATGCAGTTACCATATGGATGCAGAGAAGAGCGCTTACAGAATCCCAACATGCTCAGAGCTTTTTGAAAAATAAAATCACATCCCATTCCATGCCTGCCCTCCTCCCCATGCAGACCCAGTTCCAAGCATCTGAACTGTCTGTTAATTACTGCCCTATTAATTAAAAAACACATCCCCTTTAATTTCATAACAGGTGGCTTGTGAGGCTGGAAGAAAAGTTGAAGCGTATGTGGCTTATTTGCATTTCTAATTGCTTTGCAGGACACTGAGGGCCAAGCTTCCATCTCCCCGCTGTCTCTCACCTGCACCTGCTGCGCCAACTGCTGGCGGCAACTTCTCTCCTGCAGGTGCCACCTGTGAGGGTTGTGGCTCCAGCTGGAGTCTCAGGGCTTCCAATCAACAGGGAGAGCCGCAGGGCTGGGGCCTGCCCACCAAGGACCCGAGTGTCCAGCCTCGAGTCCGGCATATGCAGGTGCCCAATACATGTGGGCTGACCACGGGGGGTCCCTAAACTAACCCTCACCTGGCTTATCCGGCCCAAACACTGAGGCCTGGCAGCTCTGGCCCTGATGCAAGGACTCTTTGATGTGTCCACAGACGTGTCTCAGCAGTGTGCTGAATCCATTTCTAACTTCTTTTTAAAAAATAATATATTCTTATTGATTTTAGAGAAGAAGGGAGAGGGAGAGAGAGAAAAACATCAACGATGAGACAGAATCATTGACTGGTTGCCTCCTGCACGCCCCACACTGGGGATCAAGCCCATAACCTGGGCATGTGCCCTGATCGGGAATCAAACCATGACCTCCTGGTTCATAGGTCGACGTTCGACACTGAGCCGTGCAGCCGGGCTCCCCTTCTAACGTCTGACTGGCGTCGAATACTTGCTACTATGGACATGGACTATATATATGTCAGAGGCTTCCCGATGCTTAAGATATAAATTTCTTTGGCCATTCCTGGCACCCCGGCTCTATCTGGAAAAGAATTAACAAACCACAGAAGCGAACTTCCAACTATTATAGACACTTTCCACTTAAAGCTGCAGCAAAATGTGGTAGAAAGACGCCAGGTTTTGGAATCAGAGCTACCAGGGTTTGCATCCTGGCTCTACGACCACTTAGCCAGAGATCCTGGAAAAGCCACACGACCTCTGCAGTTCCCAGAGTTTTGTGTCTGTAAAAGGGACAACACTGTAACTTGGTTCAGTGTTTCTTAGCGGTAGCCATAGTTTGGAACCACCTGGGGAGCTTTAAAAACTGACCAGTCCTTGCGCCGCACTTAGAGTTGAATACTAGTAAATCAGATGGGAGTGTGGAGGGGCTCGGACAGTCGAGTTTTAAAAAGCAACTCCGATGATTTTGTTGTGTGGCAATGGCTGGGAACCACTGCCTGGCCCCCTGGCTTCACTCCTTCCCTTCCTTCGCCCTGGGGACCGGTGCCTGACCACAGTGGTTCTGGGAGGAGCTGGGGACCTGGGCAGGTTGCGGTGACTGAGATCCCACCCCTGGAGAGCAGGATGGAGACCCACTATGTGCTAGCCCATGAGGTGGGGCTCAGTCAAGGCAAAAAGCCAGCAGTCCCATCCTCTCCGTGGCCAAGAAAAATGACAGTTCATTATTTCAGTGGTTCTTCCAACCCCTGGTGTCCCCAGTCAATCAACGGAGTGAGGGGCTGTAATAGAAATAAAGGACCGGTATGATGTATCTAATAAAATGGCACCAAATTTTAGTTTGGGGCAGCCTTACTTTCCTTATCTCATCAAAACCCTGCAAGGTGGGTACTGTGATGCCCATTCATGTGTAAGAGCTGAGGCTCTGTAAGCCTAGGTGACTGTGTTCTTTCAGCAGCGGAACCATGAGTCAAACCCAGTCTGTCTTTCAGTTCATCTTTCTCCTATGCACGTGTCTTTTCCTATATTAGTAAATGGCTCATTATAAGCTCCATCCTGTCACGTTTGACTCCTGTTTCCCTCACAGCCCACATGTAACCCATTGGGACATCCCACTGGGTCTACCTCCACCATATACCCAGGGTCCAGGCACGTCCCACCTCCTGCCACCACAGTGTTTCCGAGCACTCCCATCTCTCACCGGCCTCTGCCCTTGCCCACACTTTGTAGCACAGAGGCAGACTGACTGATAAGATGTTTCCAGACATTGCCCTCCACTGGGTTGCATCCCACTCTGGGTCAATGCCAACATCCTGGCATGGCCTGTACTGCTCTCCCTGCCAAATCGACCCTCCCCCCCCCCCGCCCCCCACGACCCCACCCCAGTCTCCTCTCTGAGCTCATCTACCTTCTCCCCACCCACAGGCTCTGGTTCCTCCTAACTCTCCCGCATGCCCTGCCTCGGGTTTCTGCATTTGCTATTCTCTCTGCCTGGAATGTTTCCCCCAGGGTCCATGAAGTTTGCTCCTTTTCTAGGTTTTGCTCAACTGTCACCCTGTTGAAAACTGACACGAATGCAAGGGCACACCCCTTCCTCTTGCCCGTGTTATCTGTCTCCACAGTGCTCACTGCCATCTGGTGCACTGCCCGTGTGAACTTCACTGATCTGTTTACTATCTGCCTTCCATGACCAGGTGTTCATCCGTTTTGTTCACTGTTCCATCCTCAGTGCCTTGAATGATGCTTACACTTAGGCGATGCTCAGTAAGTACTTGGTGAATGGATTGATGGATGGATGGATGGATGGATTCAGCCCCCACCTCTTGGGAAAGGTGTAATCCCCCCTGCATAGTGGCGCGTGAAAAGACCGGGTGACCATGTCAGGGAAGGGTAGGCCCCAGTAGTCCATTGGGTTTCCCCTCCTTGGTGTTGGAGCTGAGGGGACATGAGCTTGACAGTGAAGAACAGATGTTTCCACCCTATGGCTCACCATGTTTACTAGTAAGGAGCTCAGCAGCTGTGCTGTCTTCTCCTGTCCACCAGGCTCCGGACCCCACTCCGTGCTGTGTCTCTCAGCTCCTCTGGTCCTACCTGTATGTCCTTACCTTGCCCTGCCCCCACCTTGCATCACTGTCATCATCCCCATCATCATCCCTATCCCCACCAGAATTAATAGTTATCCCGTGTCCCAGATACTATGTAAGCCCAGTACATGCCCCTAGGTCAGCCGTGGGCAAACTACGGCCCGCG
>NW_006291007.1:1349181-1351393 GCF_000327345.1 Myotis davidii
CTCTCCAGCATTTGTTCTACACCAAAAGTCCGGTGCCAAGCCACATGGGGGCACTGCCCATACCTGGGCACAGCCAACAGTTAGGGAGGGAGCGGGTTATCAGCGACAACGCCGGCAGTGTTGTCTAGAGCCAGTGCAGCGGTCCAATGGCCACCGATCTTGCTTTTTAATTGCAAATTATCATTCATTCAGTTTCATCACTCCCAATTTAGTTTGTTGTGGGTTGTTTGCTTAACAACAGTAATTTGGGCTTATGATTTCTCAATGGCTGGGCTTTATGGCACGTGTGCATTGTGGTTCAACTATGAATCATCTAGCGCCCATTCTTGAAGCAAGTCTGTCTCCAGTCTTTCCCCTAAACTGCCTGCGTCGTGACTTTCATATTCTCTCCGAGTTCCTTTCTTCAGGACACGTGGGGACAGGTGGGGCAGGCGGCTGTGGGTTTTCCTTTGACCTTGCCTCGGTGGACTAGAGTAAAAAAGGATGAAAGACACTGTTCTAGATCAATCTTTCCTCTCCCTCCTGTTTTATAAAAGGGGAAACTGAGGCCCGTTTACAGAACAGGTGAAGGGTCAGAGGTCATTCATAGTCACAACAATCCAGTCCCGGGCTCCTTCCACTCACCAGGACCCCTTCCTCCACAGTCTTTGGGGCCCCATAGGGGTGGGAAATATCCCAGCTCTGGGTTATGGCTCTCCTGGATCTCCCCAGAGGGTGCTGGTCTGCAGTAACAAGAGGATTTGTGATGTGTGAGGGGCAGGGCGTGCAGGCAGACTGCTTTCCAGCTGTGTGACTTGGGCAAATTATTCGTCTCCCTGTGCCTCAGTTTCCTTGACTGAAACATAAGAATAATGCTAGCACCACCACCTCCTAGGTTTGGAAGGATCCGACCTGACATGTCATGCCCTGTGCCTTAGTTCAGGGCCTCGTGCACAGAAAATGTTCAGTGGTGATGGTCATTGTTAATATTTTTAGATATCAACGATGCCCCATGCCCACCTGGAGTCTCCCAGGAGACAGGAACATTTATAAAGGTTTCAATTCTACGAAGTAACTTCATTTGCAGTATCTCATTGGAGCCTCAAAACAACTCCGGGCAAGGATTATTAGCCCCATTTCAGAGACAGGAAAGCTGAGCCTCAGTGATGTCCAGACTGAACTCTACTGTGTGTCGCTTTACGACCAGAGCCCCTTCCACTCCCGACCCTGCCTTCAGAGCTCACCCCAGCATCCCTGGACTCAGTCTGCCTCGACGCTGCCTCCTCACAGATGCTCGGCTCTGTAGACAGATGGCCCCAAACTGCTGTCTGGCTGTTTGTGGGCGACTTGGAGATCATTTCCCCTCGTCTGCACCCGGAGAGCGTCGCATCAAACTAGATGCACGTGCAAGGAGGTTTGTGTTGCCGAGACTGCCTGCTACGTCTTTAAAACACATCAAAGCGGGGAGTGGGAATGCTTCTCCGATAGGTCCCATCTGCCTGGCTGATGGCTGAGGGCTGGGATGGGGTCTGGTGGGAGCGGCTGACAGGTTCCAAACAGCCTGGCGCCTTCCCCGTGGACTGTGAGCTGTGCATGCTGCTCCTGGGTGGGGGGAGGCCCTCAGGCATCTCTCTCTGGAGCCTGGGCCTGGCCCAGCAAACGTGCACAGAATTAACATGCCCAGGGCAAGGACAGGAAACACCCTCCTCTGAAAAGGTCGCTGAGAAAAAGACATAGAGGAGGGGAGATGAAGCCATCGGCGGCAGAATCCTGGTCTCAGGGACAGCTTGTACCTGGGCCGCTGCAGAGCTGAGGGCATCTCCCAGATCTCATCACAAGCCTGGAATGCAGTTACACCGGAGGAGTAATGTCCGCAGTGACCGTGCAAGACAGGGCCTGCTGCAGAACGAGGGGGTCGGGATTCGGCTGTCTCTTGTGGGAGGGAGGGCTGGGCATCTGGCTGACACGAGCATTCGCTCTTTACCGCTAGAGTGGGGAAGAGGACTCATGTGTATAAAGTGCCTACTGTGTGTCAGGCACTGTGTCAGGCCTCTCTCTTGCCTTTCTTTCTGTATTCCAGTCACAGTAACCTTCCTTTCCTCTCACACCCAGCTGTTCTACCACCTGCTGCTCTTCCTGTTTCTTCTCCTTCCTCTTTGCACGGATGTCTCCCGAATACCATTTTAGTTTTAGTTTGAAGTTTCTCTCCTCTAACCCCAGTTAAAGCCCTCAT
>NW_006291007.1:1351435-1353505 GCF_000327345.1 Myotis davidii
ATCGCCCTCCTATCCTGTGTAATGCACTTCCCCATACCATTTTATTGTTTCGCTTGTTATCTGCTCCCCACCACTAACATGCAAGGTCTTTGGAGATTCTGTTGGTGTTGTTCATGACTGTGCCCATGGACAGTGCCTGGCGCATAGTAGGTGCTCAACGAATCACTCTTCCTACCTGGAGGTTGGGTTCTTTTCCCATGGAGTTTTATGTGAACCTCCACGCACCCTGGGAGGTGGCATAACAGAGAATCACGGGGCACGAGGGACTTGTCCAGCTAATAAGTGAGACAGCTAAGACCTGAACTAACACTTCGATTTCAAAGCTATATCTTTAGATGCACCACACGGCTCCCCAGGGACCTCAGGTCAGCATAATGCAATGACGCTGGCTGTTCGCATCCCCAAGGTGCCTCAGTTCCCACAAGCAATCTTCTGTCCCCACCCGGCTTTCTATAGAGAGCGTGCTGAGAGAGGAAGGTGCCAGCCATCTGGCGTGAATATTTCATGTTGCCTGGCGGTTCTCTCTCCCAGGGAAGGTTAATCCCCGGGTATTTCTATCTACCAGCCAGCCTTCTGTAAGAGCTTGGTTTACGTGTGCCCCCACCCTGCCCCTGCCCCACGAGGCTGTCTGCTCCTGGGGGTATGGATATAATCGGCTCCTGATCATGCTCAGCTGAGAAGCAGGGTCTGCAGCCACGCCAGGGCGGCCGGGTGGCTGCCAGTGAGCGAGGCACACTCCGGAGACATTTGCTTCAGCACTTAGGGCCAAATAGCACTGCAACACACACCTCCTTGCACAAACCTCGCCCCAAGCCCAGCGGTGGCCCATTTCTTTCAAGTGATACCAGACAGAACAAAATTCCTAGAAGAGCAAAGGATCGGGACATTGCCTGGAAGCCGGCTGTTGTACCGGCTCGTCCGGCTTCGTGCCCCTCTCGGCCCCCTCCTGTCTACAAGGGAAGCCCCGGGCCCACCCCACCTACAGCTGAGTCCCGACCTGGGCCCCAGGACAAGCCTGCCTCCCCTCAGGTCCAGTTCTAATGGTTGGCTAATCCGTCTCACACATCCGCACTCTGCGTGCTACTGAATCCCAGGCCTGGTGACGGGACACTCACCGCACACATTGCTATTTCTGTGGGTGTCTAAGGCAAGTGGAGTGGGGATGGGAGCAGTGGCCTCCTGGTTCGCTGCCTTCCAGGTAGCAGCTCCCCCGAAGGGCCACTTGTGGGGTTATTTTGAGAGCCAGGTAGACATCCAACTGAAGCCCCTCCTTCATCTGCTGGCAATTTTGTAAGCACCCAATTTCCTTTTATACCTACAATGATCCTGGTTGTTTCTCTTGCCTGCACTGACACACACTAGGTGCCTGGTCTTGGGCTACGCTCTGGGGATAGAGGAGCAAATAAGACACAGTCCTGCCTCCAAGGAGCTGAGCCCAGCAGGGCAGGAGTTGAGGGTGGGTGCGAACATGTAGGCGACCCCTGGAGAGATTTCTGACAGGGGAAGCCCAGAGGCGTAGGCCATGGAGGGGTATGTGGGTATGAGAGATGGCTCCGCAGCACGAGGAGCCTTTCTTAAGGCAGAGAAAGAAGGCACAGCCTTCTTGGTGGAGAACGACCCCACGCAAAGTTTTCCCAGAAGCCTGTGTCCTACTGCGTACCTACCCTCCAAGAGGAGGCCTCACTTCCTGCAGGCTGACTTCTCGGACCCATCTCTCTGTGTGCCTGGCGCTGCCCACGATGACCTGCGGGGCCTGCTCCAGCCCCCACCTGCGTGCTGAGACCCTCCCGTGTTACCTGACGTGCTTGAAGCTGACCACCTGCCAGATGTCATCTGCTTCCTGCCTGCCGCCAGGCATGCAGTGCCGAGTGATGCCCACATGCCACCTCGTTCCCTCATTCATGCTCCCACCATGCACTCATCCAACATCTATGTGTTGAATACCTACTGGCTCAGGGTACAGCCAGGCAGATACAGCACTGAACCAAACAGAGGTGAGCCCGATGAATATTATGGAGAAAAAAGGTGCTATGGAAACACGTGCTAAGGAGGGAAGGGGACCCAGGAATG
>NW_006291007.1:1353541-1368524 GCF_000327345.1 Myotis davidii
CCAGGCTGGTATAGTCTTAAATAGGTGGTCAGGACGGCCTCACTCCCAGATCAGAGCAGATCAAGGGGGTGGAGGAACTAGACATTCAGACACCACAGGGAACAGTACAGGCAGAGGGAACAGCAAGGCCAAGGTGGAGGATCCTTGTATTTTCAACTTGTTGTTCATGACTATATGCCCATGGACAGTGCCTGGCACATAGTAGGTGCTTAACAACTATCTCTTCCTACCTGGAAGCTGAGTCATTTTTACCATGGAGTTTTACATGAACCTCCAGCACTCCGGGAGGTGGTATAACTATTCCATTGCGCATGTGAAGAAACAGAGAATCACGGGGCACGAGGGACTTGTCCAGCTAAGAAGTGAGACATCTAAGACCTGAACTAGCACTTTGATTCCTTTAGATACACTACACGGCTTTAGAGACCCTAAAGTACGGTTGACCTCACTTTACAAGTCAGGAGGCCAAGGCCTTGCCCAAGCTCACGTAAGCAGAATCTGTAAGCACAAAGCCCACACTGCCACAAAGCCCACATTGTCACATGGGTTGCACATTCCTGCCGGGCGTTTCCCCCACCTGTGGCCTGGCCCAGGCCTATTGGAGCACCGTAGGTGTGTCTGGTCACGAGTCCTGTCCTTTTACCCCCTGGCCCACCCCATGCTGCAGCTGACACGGAGCTTGCCTCACTTCTGGCAAGACAGCAGCTCCTATATTTAGGGACTCAAGAACATTTCTGGGATTCTGATGAGGTGCTGTCATCCTGGGCTATCGCTGGAGTCCCCCTCCCCTGGGATTCAGACATGAAGACCTGCTGACATCTTTCCCATAAGAATGACTGACGGGTGCAGAACTGACCCAATCCCTGCAGGGATGGCAGCAGATTGGAGGGGAGGACCACTGACCAGCCTCTCTGGAAAGAGCTGTCCCCAAACCATAAACACACGAACACACAATTAACACACATACACACAATCACACACACACACACAGAGCGGCATGCCCCCTCCTGACTGTTGGCAGGGGTTTGCTCAAGGTTTGGGGCTTCCTGGCAGCCACGTCTTGTAATGAGGCCTTTGCAATGATAACCCACCTGTCAAGAATATTTGGCAGCAGAAACTTCCCTGGAACCTGAGGGTGACCTTCAAGGCAAGGACTTCAGTGACCCTTGCCTTTTCCCTACGTACATTTCCCCAGCGCGCCAGCGTCATCAGGAGGCGGTCATTTGGGCGTTCTTTCCCCCCGGCCCTTTCCTAACCTCCAGTGGAGGACCCCAGCCCCACTGTCCCCTCAGCGTGCTCTCGTCGCCTTCACCTTGGTAAGTCCCCTTCTCCTACACGTACCATGTGCATTGTGACTCTTTTCAGTACCTCTGTCATCTCCAATGCACCGAAAAGCCATCTCTGAGACGTATGAACAACAGAGATGCATGGCTAGGGTGGCTCAGTGATTGAGCATCAACCTATGAACCAGGAGGTCACAGTTCAATTCCTGGTCAGGGCACATGCCCGGGGTTGTGGGCTCGCAGATATGGCAGCTGGTCCCGAGGCCTCACTCATCTCTAGGCTCCTCCATAAACCTGCTCTGAACCGGAGCTCCTATAATAGTGCTCCCTGTGCCAGGAGACCCGTGCCCAAGGCGCACCTGGCGACCTGGTCACGGCTAGCCAGTGAGCCCACCCTCCCCTCTGTCAGCTCTGGCATCTGGGGAGGTGGAGGAGGGGCTGACATCTTGCTCTGCCATGTGGGGATTCACAGGGCACTGGGCCTGGCAGGCGCGCAGACTTGGGCCACTCCAACCGTCTCAACACAGAGGAAACTAACATGTGCCCGACATGGACAGTCACAGAATGGCTCAGTGTTGGGCCAAGCTGCCTTCTAAGATGTGTGTGTGTGTGTGTGTCTGTGTGTGTGTGTGTGGGTGTGTCCCAGCCGGTTGTGAGGGGTCTGGTGGAGGTGGGAAGCCTGGTTAATCTATAAGTGGGCCCAGCCCAGGAATCAGCCGTCTGGGTTCCTGGATTCCTGGTGCCACTCGGGCTGAGTGCTTTCTAGCCCAGTTAAGAAACTCAGTTCCAGAGAGAGACACACAGACGCATCTCCATTTGGTGCCTCTGCCAAGATTCTCTGCCACTTTTTGAAGAGAGGAGCAGGGACAGTAAAAGGCAGGGGCGGATTTACCTTTTCATACAGGGGCTTATCTGTGGGAGGTGCTCCCTGCAGAGTGGTGAGATATTCCAAGCGCTGTGAGAGGGTGCGGGCGGGTCAAGGATATCAATGAAACGATAAAGGACTTAACGATTTGGAGAGCTGCTTCGGAATTGCTGGCGTGGACACTGTAATGCCCTAAGGGCTTAGGTGCACATCAACGCTGGGCTCAGTCCAACCGGACTGAACTCCAGGTGCGAGTCCTTGAACAAGACAGTCCATCGTAATCGCTGTGATTTACAGGGCACTTGTGCCAGGCACCGGTCCAAGCACCTCTCCTGAGTTGACTCAGTGGCGTTAATCTTTAATTTCCTCATCTGGAAAATGGGGGTGATAATCCTTTTCTCACTGGGCTGTTACATAAATGAGTAGTTATAAAGTGACATAGGTTGAGCCCTATGCTGCTTATGAAATGTCACTTCCTTTCTTCTCTGCTCTCAAGTAGCTCACTGCTTAGAGGGAGAAATAATCTAGGAGAGTAGATAATGAAGGTAAAGTTGAGAGTCAAGTTTCAAAGGACGGTTGTGGCGAAGTGCAATGGGGGTCCAGAAGGGCGAGGAGTTCCCTTTGGCTGGGAAAAGGAAGCAATGCTTGGTCTCACCTTGTTTCTGGGCTCCCTGGACCCTGTCCTCCATTCCCAGCTGCAGGTGTCCCTGGGGTCCGGGCATGCCTCATGCTCCAGGTCCCCTGAATGAAGGTGGGTCCTGCTTCCCTAGGACTTTCAGGAAAGCCCACCCTCTCGGCCTCATCCCTGCAGTAACTGGAGGAGATGGGCTGAGGGAAGTGCGGTGACAGCCGAGACAGCAGGCAGAGCCAGGGCCCGAGTGCACTCCCTGCTCCCCTGCATGGAGGAGACGCAGTGCTGCACCACGGCAGCTCTGCACAGCGCATCTCCACGGCTCCTCGGAGAACGTCAATTTCAGCTGAAGTGTTAGCAGTGACAGGGATTTGTTTGTTGTTTCGGAGGAGCTCAAAAGAGGCAGGATTTTGACTTGCTTCTAATGAAAACAGCATGATTTGGGAACAGACTGGAACCACAGGATCAATATCTTAGGCTGGGAGAGAGAGCAACGCCTGTCTCCTAGGCAGGTTGTGACAATAAAGAAGCCAGTGCGTATAACGTTTCGAATACAAGCTTTGGCGCACAGTAGGTGCACACTGTCTGATGAGGTGACGCAACCCGTTGTTGTAAAGATGAAGTGTCAGGCCAGCACGTGACACTTAACAGGTTCCAAGCCACTTCCGTCATCGGCACCTCCTCCTCCGCGGGACCCTGGTGCCATCAAACTAGCATGTCCTCTCCGATCTGCCTTTTCTCTTGGTGGCACCGCACCCCCCAAGTGAGCCAGCCATAACCAAAGCCTCGCAGGCAGCTGGGACTCCTCTCTTGACTTCTATTCAGTTGCCTGACAAGGTGCAGGGGTTCCATTCCCACAGTGGCCCCCTGTTCTGCTTCTGGCTTCTTAGCCCTGCAGCCACCACCCTAGCGAGTGCCTTGTAGTTTCTCACCTGGATCATTGTTGCTGCCTCAGAATAGCCCCCCAATACCCTACCTCCAGTTGTTGTGTCTCTTATCCAAGCAATTCTACCCAGGATGCCAAATGGGTTTTCCCAAAGGCAGCTCTGCTCTTACCCCTTCATTCAAAAACCTTCCATGGCTCCCCACTGCCTATTGCATTAGGTACAAACTCCTCACTTTGGCATTCAAGGCCTGACCCCACAGTGCCTTGGGATGGCCTCCCCAGCCTTCTTTCGTCATCTCTCCTGGGTGAATACTGTGCTCAGCAAAATCACAACATCGGCCATTTCTGAGACGTGGACTTTCGTGCCCACCCTGAGCCCTGCCTGACACGCTCTCTTCAATCTCTATGCACGCACAAATCCAGCCCATCCTTCAAAACCCTTCAAATGCCATTTCCTTAAGAAAGAACTTCCTCTCATTTCTAATCATTATCATTTCCCTCTGAATTTACAGAACATGGACCTGTCCTGAGACACTCCCCCCTGTGGACCCTGCATTATGGACATTTGCCCCTTTTCTGTTCTTCTCTGACCTTTTTCATCCTGCCGGTCCCTGCTCCTCCTCTGAGAGGTGTCCGCTTTCAACCTTTCCCAGCTGGACAGAGGGTAGGTATCCTGCGGACTTCCCTAGAGTGCTGTGTGCTTGCCACGCTGCCTTGAACCTGATCAGTTGTCTGTCTTCCCCGTTAGATTTCGAGCTCTTTGAAGGCAGGGCTTATAGCTCATTTCCCTTTGTACTCCCAGAGCCTGGCACATGGTAGACGATCAGTAAGTACTTGTTGAATATGAGCGGAAGAATCTATTATGTCATTTAATCTTGACGACAATTCAGGCCGAGCAAGAATTAGCCTCCATTTCACAGGCGAGGAAACGGAGGTTCAGAGACACACAGTGTAGAAGAAGACAGCCCAGCAGAGGAGGCCCCATGTGGTGCATGTGCCTGCACACATACGAACGTGAGTTAGCAGACCAGCTCATCTCAGCGTGAACCCCGCTTCCCCTCCAGCCTCCCTGCCGCAGCGCCCAGAGCCATCACCCGGGGTTGCCATGCCCAAGGCACTACTGACATTTCTTCCTTGATCCCAGTCCAGAACCCATCCTGAGAGAGGGCCTTCTCTTGTCTTTCTTCACACTGGCCAGAATTACAGGTGTGTTAGAAATGGAAGCTCATTGGCAGCTCAGATACTGAAGGGTCCCCCATTCCATATAGCTTCAGTGCCTTTGTTTATTGCCATCGGTGGGGACAGGGACAGAGGACCCAGTGTGTGGCTGTCAGCCCAGCTACCTCTTCTTGGAGCTCGATGCGTTTTTCACCTGCAAGACGTCGCTCCATTTTAATGGAAGGAAACCAGTGCCTGCCTCCCCTCAGTTTCCTGGCACGTTGAATGCTCTCTGCGATATGTTTGGCATATTTGTTGCTGGCAGTAAGAGGACGTTTTGTAACTAGCACAAAACAACTGTTAAGTAAAAAAATAAAAAAAATAAAAGAGATCCTTTCCTGGGTGGAAAAACATTCAAACAAGTCTGGTTTGGAAAAATTACTGTCAGTTAGTAAGCATATGGGTTCCTGAAAAGTTGGGCAGAAATCACAATATTGTTGAAAGGATCCCTCAAATGCATCCCATTCTACCTGGCAGGCTCTTATTTTTTTCCTTCAGAACCTGCTTAAATGGTCCCTCATTTATGGTCCCTTTTCTGGACTCTCTTGAGCGGAAGGAGACAGATTTTTGTTGCATCTCTACCATGTACCAGGGGCTGGGATACATGTTATATTATCTGAAACCAACCCCATAGATAGGGAGCAGTGCCACTTTACAGGTGAAGAAACTGAGGCTGCAAAGTTAAGAAGCTCATAAGAGGTCCGGCAGCCCTTGGGTGATGAGGCCAGAAGCTGAAACCAGGTTGGCTGATGCTAAAGTTCATTCTATATTCAGACAAACAGCTGCAGAGTCAGTTTCTTTGCTGGAAGGAGCTTTCCATTCTGACTTTCAGAACGGCTCACTCCAATTTTCATCTGCTGACTGGTTCTTGCCCTCCATTCGGCGGGGCTCCTCGATGCTGGACCATCACGGCCTTCCCAGGGTCGAGGGTGCCTCGAACACACACAGGGAGTATTTGTGGACTGAAAGTCGGAGCTGATTACAGACTCTTTCGGAGATGCTTTATCTGCTGCCATTCTCCATCTGTAATTCTTCCTTAGATTTCTTTGCTTCTCTCCTGTGGCTTCCTAGATGAACAGTAAGGCCACCCCCACTTTAAGGGCTGAAGCCTCCCCTCAAACCCTGGAAGGAATAACACGATTGGAAAGGAGTGGCTGGGAAGCTATGGAGTGACTACAGGATCTTGACCTTAAATTCTAATTCACTGAAAACAGGATTTCGCCAAGAATGTTTACACCTTTCAGAAACGTAATGTGAGATCACTGAGCAGTTGATCAAGATACAAATGTCCTGCACACTTGCTTTTTCTCCTGTTTCCCCATCATCATCCCAACTACTCGTCTTGGTCCTCCACCTGGGCAGGTGTTCTC
The DNA here is from genome assembly GCF_000327345.1 of Myotis davidii. NCBI lineage: Eukaryota > Metazoa > Chordata > Mammalia > Chiroptera > Vespertilionidae > Myotis > Myotis davidii. The sequence continues at coordinate 1,359,795 of NW_006291007.1, forward strand.
TATGCCATGGCTTCCTCTCCCTGCCTCCCTCTCTCCCTCCCTCCCTCCCTTCCTTCCTTCCTTCCTTCCGATGGTGGGGAGAGGCGGCAGGAGATTTAGGCAGAAGCAGGTTCAGATTGTCAGAACCTTCAGAAAGCTCTTCCATCCAGCCCATAACCCCTTTCGTAGATCTACTCACAATAATAAAGTGATAAGATTAAACGCCAATACTTACATACTTACTGAGTACTTGTTACATGCCTGGTACTACGTGCTTTCTATGAATTAACTCACCCAGTCATCTCTACAAAGGTCATTTTACAGCTCAGGAGACGGAGGCATGGAGCTGTGAAGAGATTTTGCTCTTAACAGAGTACCAAGTGCAGTGCTGGTATTTAAACCAGGCAGGCTGAGTCCAGGATGTGCAAGTTTAACTACTCTGTAATAAAGTTTTACCATAGGCTCTGGAGCATCCCAGGACCACCCACCCCCATCCAAGCCACCTCTTAAGTCACCAACTGTCCTGCCCACTGCGCCTCGCGCCTGTCCTCCTCATTTCAGCTTCGGAACCTGCCTCAGACGGCCGCTTAGAACTGTTTCCTGCCTGTCTCAGGCGCTCTCCTCAGGATGCAGCTACTTTGGCCCTCAAGTCCCACACACTGGGCTTCTGGATTACAGGCCCACCCAGCCCCGTTGCTCCATCAGGACAGGGTGATCTGACTCCACCTGCCAATCAAGCAAGATTCCCTGGCATGTAGCCAGTTTTCCTAACGAGGTGCACTTTTCTTGCAAGATGCCCTCAGAGAAGGTATTTTATTAGCAGTAATGTTAGTGGCCAGAGCTCAGCAAATCGCTGCACCTACCCCAGGCCCCTCACAGAGCATGATCTGAATACAGTGACCCAGTGGTGCCTTGGGGAGGCATCATGGGGGTGGGAGGGTCGCCTTGCATCCCTGCTGGTCCCCTCCCCACCACTGGATTCCTCTGCGCCCAGCATGCTCTGCGTGGAAGCCAGAAGCCAGTGTCCCCCGAGGAGCACTGACACCCCGTCCTGGGACCCAGTGCTCAGGAGGCAAGTTGAGGGAGTCATTTCATTTGAAGGCTTTCCTCACTCCATATTCCACCACCACCTCAGCCCCCAACCGGCCCGGAGTGCCAGTAAGTCCTTGGCAGTGATTTGGGGGCTTGTGGAGTTACAGGGAATATTTCTACAGGAAAACAGGACTGGGAGACTCATTCCGCTCTTTGGGGGCCCCCTGAGGTTTAGAAACCAGGCTTCTTGAAGCGACTTGCTCATGGACCCGAGTTCTAACTCTACAAGAACATCAGGGCGCACTGCCCACTCCCTGAGCCTGTGTGTGTGGTTCTGTGAAGTGGCGGCTCCCAGATGTCTGTGCATGCCCAAGGGAGATGGGGGTCCTGTCTGGTGGCCTAAACCCTCAGTTCCTTCTGCTGTCTGTGGGCAAACTGAAAGGTCACCAGGGCGATCTCCTTTTCACACCTGGAACGCTTACTTCAGCAGTTCGCAGAACCTTTGTTGAAAAGCATATGGCCAATTCAAAGAACATTAGGAGCTGGAATAGACTTAATGGAGATGCCCATCAGCCAGGTGCCATCTGCCGTCAAAATGCCAGGCAGCCTGGCAGAACCTGGAGCCGTAATATGGGAATTCTGATGCCTGATCCACCACATGGCAGGTGTGAGCTTTTTTGGAGGCGTCAGCAGCCTCTCAGCGCTTTGATTTCATTGTCTGTAACAGGATAATGCTAACAGCGAACACCTATAGAGCTACGTACAATAAAGCTCGTTACATAGACAGAATCATTCAGTTCTTTCCACAACGCTGTGGCACTAGTTTCCTGTAGCTGGCTGAACAAATGCTTCCAAACTTGGTGGCTTAAAGCGACAGAAGTTTACTCTCTCATAGCTCCGGAGGCTGGAAGTCTGAAATCTAGGTGTCGGCAGGGCCCCACTCCCTCTGGGGGATCTAGTGGGAGTTCATCTTTACCTCTTCCCACCTGGTGGCTACTGACATTCCTTGGTTTGTGGCAGCATCACGGCAATCTCTGCCCCCACCCGCCCACCAGGGCTTTCCTCCCTGTGTCTCACATCTCCCTGTCCTTTCTCTCGAGGACACCAGCCACTGCACTTAGGATCCACCCTAAATCCATGACGATACCATGCTGAGATCCGGACTCAATCACATCTGCAAGTACTATTTCCAAACAAGGTCACACTCCCACGTCCCAGGGGTTAGGACTGGGGCACATCTTTTAGCGACACACTTCAACTCATTACACCTGTGAAATAGGTACTTCTATTATCCACACTTTACAGGTGAGGAGACTGTCAGGGTCACACACTAAGTGGCAGATCTGACATGCAAACCCATATGGTCTGTTTCCAGGGCTCATTAAAAAAAATTACTCTATTAGACAAATATTAATGGAGCCAGATATAGTGCTAGGTGCTAGAGACACAACAGTGGGAGGAAAAGGACAAGAAAACAAACCCAAAACAGACCTCAAACCTATTCTAGGAACAGCAACAAAGCAGTGGACTGAAGCCCTGACAGGGAGTGGGCGGGCATGTTGGAGGCGCTGAGATCGGAAGGTAACAGTGACCAGGCTGTGTAGAACCCTCTAGTGAGTTTGATGTTCAAACCGAATGAGATGGGAAACTATTAGATGGTTTTGAGCAAAAAAGTGACAGAATCTGCTTTGGGTTTGATAGGATTCCAGAGTGGCTACTGGGTTGAGAACGGACTATGGTGGGCCCGAGGTATAAACAGGATTTTGTTCAATAAATACTGTAGTTATATTTTCTCTTCCTTATGATTTCCTTAACATTTTTTCTTACTTTTAAAAAAAGAATACAGTGTATAATCATATACAAAATATGTGTTAATTGACTGTTTATGTTATTGGTAAGGCTATTAAGATGATGCAGCCGGGGGCAGGGGGAGGCCGGGGAAGATAGAGTCTGGGCATATTTTGAAGAAACAGCTAACAGGATTTGCTGGCAGGTTGGGTGTGGGCTTTTTGACAACGAGGAAGCTCATTTTTAAAAAAGTTATCTTTATCATTGAAAGTATTAAAGATGTCCCCTTCCCCCTCCCTGCAACGGTCCCCTTCACCCTGCTCCCATCCCCTCCCCGCCAAGCCTTCACCACACTACTGTCTGTGTGCATGGGCTATGCATATATGCATGAGTTCTGTGGTTGATGTCTTCCCGCCCCTCTCCCCGATTCCCTCAGATCTTCAGTGAGGAAGCCAAGATCTTTGAGCATAGACTCCTGCTTTCTTTGGGGGGCTCTCCTGAGAAGCAAATGAGGCAAGAGGGACAGCACTGTGTGACCAGGAAACACTGCCCAGCGCCCTCAGTGGCCATTATTATTATTATTATTATTCTGTGATCGGAAACCTTTTCCAGCTCTAGCTTACCAGGAGGTGCCAGGCTGGGCTGAACCACTTGTCAAGAAAATCAGTGCCACCACAATGAGAGAAGAATTAGCGGAAAATTTTAATGTGTCCTCCCTCTCTTCCTGCCTCTCCTGAGAACACATTTGATATTCAAGGAGCCTCTCTCTATCATAATGAACAAGACAATATCAATAGACACAGCAACAAAGGAAACAGTGGCAATTTTGGAATGATCTCCTTGAGATCCCTGTTATTTTTTTCTTCCTGAGCCATTGAATTTAAATGGGTGAGTTGCAATGAGGGGAATACAATGACAGGCTACTGCTCTAGAAGCGATGCATTTATTGCCTTCCAATTTTCTCAGGTTTCCAGAAACATTCTTATCCATGTGACAGTTTCATGTTGATTTTTTTTTTTCCTCAAAGGAGAGTGTTGGTGAATTTTCACTGCTTCTTCGGTTCATTCATTCAAACATTTCACAACTTTTATGAACAACGAGGTCACTGTTATTTTTATCATCCCTATTTTATAGATCAAAAAACTGATGCTCAGGGGGGTGAAACGAACTAACATGCTCAAGGCCGCCCAGCTGGTAAGAAGCAAAGCTCAGACTTGAAGCCCTCTTGCCTCCTCACTCCAAAGTGTAACCACCACACAGGACAGTGGGTTTTCAAAGTACCATTAGCCCTTGGATAACATGGGGTTGAACTGAGAGGGTCAACTTATATGGGGATTTTGTTCAATAAATACTGTAGATGTCTTTTCTCTTCTTTATGATTTTCTTACCATTTTTTTTTTTACCTTACTTTGTAGTAAGAATACAGCATATAATACAAATAGAAAATACGGGTTAATTGACTGCTTATGTTATTGGTAAGGATTTTGGTCAACAGTAAGCCATTAGTAGTTCAATTCTGGGGAAGTCAAAAGTTAAACGCGTGTGGAAGGTTGGCATCCCTAACCCCTGCCGCCTTATTCAAGGGTCAACTGCACCTGGTTTTACGGAAACTAACTTTTATTTTCTTCTCCTTTGCACAACGGTTTTAATGAACCTTAGTGAAATGTTGGAATTACAGAATGATTTTAATGAAAAACAGTTTTATTACTTTCAAATGTTATATAAATGATCAACCAAGATATAACAGAATGCAAATAATGAATATGAAGGAAGTTAATGAAAAAATTACCATTCCTAATAAGCCTGCAGAATGCAAGGGTGCATCATAAACATAAAAGACCTTTAATGTTACAAGAATTAATTGCTGGACTCTGAAGTTGCTGATGCATGAAAGCAATGCCTAATTTGAGAGCCTTTAATTTTAGAAAAAGGATACTGATTTTAAATAGATTTCCCTTAACTACTGAGACCCCCCAAAGTTTTCAGTAGCAGAGGTAATTTCAAACTATCTACTCAAAAAAGACCATGAACACTCTATCAGTTTTTATATCAAAACCTGAATGCATAGGATTCAAATGAGAAAGCGTTTATTGGATCTATGATCATCTTGCATCAGCGGTTCTCCATCAAGCCCTGGTTAGAGCAGTGGTCTGTTTTCCTGTGGCTTATGTCAGATTTCAAGATTTGCATTCTAACCGCATAGGCTCAGTCAAACTTTGCAGAATTATAACTGGTTAGAAGTAGCAGGGAGCCTATGGCTTTGGAGTTGAGACCTGCCATGGAGTCCCGGCTCTCTCACCTCCTAGCTGTGCAAATTTAGGCACCTCCTTAAACTCTCTGAGCTTCAGTTTCTTCACCAGACAAATGAAGCTGGTAATGATAGCGCCTCTGTCATAGGCTATTTTGAGGATTTGGGGCATTGTATGTGAAATGTCTGTGATGGCAACTGGCACATTAAATAGTGCTGAGTTGAAGGAGCCTATGACTACGATGGAGCCATTCTGCCCAACCCCTTTATTTTAGAGAGGAGGAATTAATGTATCAGGAGGTTAAAGTGACTTGACCAAATCCACCTGGCTAGCTAGTGACCCAGATGCTATTAGAGCAGAATCAAGGGGTCATGCTTCCAAGCTCACCACCTCATCAACCATTATGCTAAACTGAAGAACACTTCCTCTTAAGTAGCCATCATAAAAACTCCTCATCTGGAACCTATCAGTCTAGAAAGGCATTGCCTGTGAGTGAACATGCTAGAAGTCATGAATGCCCTACATTTCCTAAAAATGCAGCTGTAGGACACTTTGGAGGGGAGGACCTGAGCCCCCAGTCCTTTGCCTTTAAGACAGAACTTTCTCCATGACATGTGGTCAGCCCCCAGACCCATCAAATTACTGGTCCTCTGTGTCCTTCACAATGGACATGCCAAATGTGACTACCCAACTTGCTTCTTGATCATTGTGACCTTTGACCCTGTGCTCTGTTGACCTGTGGCCTTGCTGGGTTTGCTCCAATTCAACAGAAAATTTAGGACATTAAAAGGCAGTTCTATTTCAAATAGAAAGTATAAAGCTTTTAGAACTTATTACCATCTGGAAGGTAGTATAAATGTACATGAAGTGGAACACCTGCTTGCTATAAGCAAATGCAGTCAATTCATTAAACCTAGAACCTTTATTATATATCGCAGGAGCAATCAACTTCCACCACTCCTTTTATAGTGTTAATAACAAATTTGCCCCAAAGATTTATTCAATTCTAGTCCACTGCCACCTTCTCTGCAATCTCTTATTAAAACAAAACAACAATAACAAAGTCTAAGTGTAAAAATTGACTATTATTTCAAAATATTCCCTTCCTAGAGCAGTATGCTGTTTTTTTTTGGTTTTTGAATGGGTTTTGTTTGTTTATTCCACCATCTCTTTCATGACATGGCTTTCCAGGGTTCAACCACAAAACTGGCAGCCCAGCCTCTTGGATGCCTATGTCAGTTAGGGAGTCTGGGCTGCACATGAGAGAAAAACCAACTCAATCTGGCTCCAACAGTAAGTACACATAAGAAGCCTAGGGCATTTTTCAGACACTGGACAACAGTCAATACAGGACAGCACTCCCTGACAGAAGTGCATAAGGTGAGTCCCACAATTGCCCTGAATTGCTGCCAAGAGAGCTTCTAGCCTGCAGTCAAGGGAGGAAGAACCCTAACAGAGTCTGTCAGTCTTCCTGAACTGAGGGGAGACAGTTGAAAATTCCGGAGGGGCAAACAGCCAGAATTCATGGGGTTGGAAAGCTAAAAGATAAAGACTATAGAGAGAGAGAGTTCCCGAGTTCTGCAGAAAGTCTCCCTTGAGTCTTCACTGAGTGCACGTGTATGAGGGAACTATTCAGGCTGAGAGAGAGAGAACCACCGCAGGCTAAACAAGCCCCAGAGATCAAACGACCAGGAAAATGGGTTTCTACCAGCCAGAGTGCAATAACTGCAATAAACCAGGCATCAAGTAGAATCCTCAAAACAGTATTGCTTCAGTCGTAGAGACAAATTTGCCATAGACTAGGGCTGTCCTGGGCACACCTAATAAAGCTTAAAAGCAAGCCTTTGAAGCAGAGGTCAGCAGACAATTTCTGTAAAGGGCCAGAGGGTAAATACTTTAGACTCTGGAGGCCATATGGTCTCTGTCTTAATGATTTAAATGTCCTTCTGTCATGCAAAAGTAGCCACAGACCATACATAAATGCATGAATGGAGCTGGTGACTGTTCCATTAAGACTGCATTTATAAAAACAAAAAGTGGGCTGGATTTTGCAGGCTGAAAGTAGTTTGCTGGTCCCTGTTTTAATGCACCAAAATTGTTTCCAAGTAATTTAACTGCATCCCAGAAAGGGGCCCCAGGTATTTAAAAGAATTGAAAAAAATTCAGCACCCAACACCATAAAATTCACAATGCCTGACATCCAATAAAAACTTATCATGCATTCATAAAAACAGACCCAGTTATGACCTATTATAATGAGAAAAATATCCAAATATGAAAAAGGTGATCAGATTAGTAGATAAGGACATTAGAGCATTGTTATAAACATACCATTTGTTCAAGAAGGTAGAGGAAAGTAAGCATGATAAGGAAAGGCATGGAAGATGTCAAGAAGATCCAAAGCAAAATTTTAGTGATAAAAATATATCTTTGATGAAAAATACAGTGGCTGGAATTCATACTAGATTAGACACTGCTGAAGAAAAGATAAGTGAACCTAAAGACATAGCAATAAACATTATCCTGAATGAAACACAGAGAAGAGAAAAAAACCCAAAAATACAAATAATAGAGTATCAGTGAGCTGTGGGATGATATCAACTTTTTACATAGCACTTACATTGTTTTAGGTGTTAAAAGTAATCTAGACATGATTTGAAGTACATGGGAAGTTGTGCATAGGTTGTATGTAAATCCTGTGCCATTTTATAAAAGGGACTTGAGCATCTGCAGATTTTGGTATCCATGGGAGTCCTGGAATTAATACCCCATAGATATTGAGGGACAACTGAATTTTCTCAATTGTACCGATGGGTTCACAGGTGTATATATAGATGAATATATTGACCTACAATGGAGTTATGCCCTGATAAACCCATCAGGAGTTGAAAATATTGTAAGTTGAAAATGCATTTAATACACCTAACCTACTGAACATCAGAGCCTGGCCTGGCCTCCCTAAAACGTGCTCAAAACACTTACTTTAACCTATGGTTCAGTGAAATTGTCTAAGACAATGAACACACTGTAGGGGTGTCAGTGGTTAACCCTCATGATTGCATGGCTGACTAGGTTTTTTTCGTTTGTTTGTTTGTTTGTTTTTTTATATTGCCACGAGAGTCACTATGGCTATTTTGGGGAGAGGAGAACAAACCTTTGCCCATTCATGCTTTTTCTTTTTCTTGACTTGGCCTTTGTTCTAGAAGGATTGTGGTCTACAAGGCAGGAGTTCGCTAAGCAACTGAAGAGTTCACCCTAGGTTTCAGGGAAATATATAACCTGCCTGTTAGAACTAACCCATCGGAAAGCCCCTTACTGGTATCCATTTACATGTTAATGTTCCAATTACAAATACGTTTTATCTGTTTATTTAAAGAAGGGAAGCCCTACTTAACACTACTGAGCACCCTTTGTTAACACCTGGTAAGTGTCAGAAGCAATAACACTTTCCATGGGGGAATCTGAAGATGAGTGGATCTTTTCTCCAGAGTCTCTATACCTCCCAGGCTGACTGCCTAAAAGATTTAGACCGCAAGGATGCAGACCTGCATCTGTTCTTGCATTGGGCTGGTTGGATGACCAAACCCTATACATCTCTGCTCACACACCCTGGAGCCTTCCTTCTCTATTTTCCTGCACATGGCTCCTAGCCTTTGTTGGGCGGGGGGTAGGGGTGGGGGTG
>NW_006291007.1:1368587-1416835 GCF_000327345.1 Myotis davidii
GCTTGCTGGAATCTGCACCTACCACATGGAAAGCCAGCAGTACCTGGGAATTTACATCCTTCTGGAGAGCAACCCTTAACCACTGACTGACAGGTGCAGGGTGTGCATGGATATGTCAGTTCCCTTGTGTGCTTGTTGGGACAACTCTGAGATGGGATCTAAACCATTACAATAAGACCCGAGGCTCTCATTCAGTCTTCGGAGACCCTGGTGATTGCCAGTGTGGCTGGTCCAGGACCACGCTGGAGTCCCTCAGGTCTATGCTGTTGGTGGACGGAGTCAAGTCTGCATCCTGGGGACTCTGTTTGGTCTTCTTGCTTGGCTTGGTCATCTTCTAGGTCCCGATTCACTCCTGATTTTTCCTGAGAATACTTCCCAATAAATCACTGTATAGATGGAGATGCAAACAAAACCAAATTCATCTGTGTCCTGGATTTAAGTTTCATGCCGTGTGTGACCAGCCTCACTGTCCTTAGCAAGCATATCAAAGCCTTCTAGTTGATGATTATCTGTATTCCTTGAAATGTAGTCTTAGATAAATATATATATTTAGCAATAGCCAGAATGGCATGACAACCAAGATAAACATCAAACCGGTAATAGTGTTGACTATAAGCAATCATCTGTCACAAGACCACCAGGAAGTATGGCCCCTGGCGCTTCTGCATTCTTTGTTCCTTTGTCTTGTCAATCATTAGTACCTGAGTTATACTATTAAAAAAAAGTACTGTAGCAGGGGTCTGGCAGCAGAGAATACGCTTTACAAAATTGCTGGGTTGTCTCTTCCATTCTGACCCAATCTTCTCGTAAGTAAATTGCCCTATAATAAATTCTATTACATCCTATGGAGTTGCCGGTTTTGTTTGTCGGTCTTAAGATACCTCGTTCCAGCGGCCATCACACCTTTGCCGGGCTGTTGGGTAATCACAGCCACATGAATCCTTGTCTCAGGGTTTGTCTCAGGTGGAGAGCCCACCCTAATAAATGCCTTGGCAGGTGGAAGGCCCTCTGTGACTGGGCACCAGTCTCTATTCCCCAATTCAAGGCACACCACAACTTTGCAAGGCTTCTGACTTCTACTCATGCTGTTCCATGAAGCTGAGATTATTACTTCCACTTCTCTGCATGCTCCTCATTTTTCAAAACTCATTTTTAATGCCATTCTTACCACGAAGCTATTCCTGATCTCCGAGTCACAATCAGCCCCTCCTCCCCTTAGGTTTTCATCAAATGTTTTGCTTATGCCTTGGTTTCCTCATCCAAATAATGGGTATATCGATACTTGCCCTTATCGCTGTCATGGAATTGTGATGGTCAAATGAGAGGAGAAATGTGAAATTCCTCACTAAGCTGATGAAGTTCACGTGAAAGCCAGCCGTTATGACGATGGTTATTATATAGGAAAAAAACACAGCACCTCTGAGTTTTCCTAAAATAGTTTCTTTGTATCTATACATGAAATCTTGAATTTAAGCAATGGAAAGTAGGGAACATATTTATTATGTACAAACCTAAGCCTTAAAGTTTTCAGATTGGGGTAGAAATCGCCCATTTGGGAGCTCCCACTGTTAACTGGTAATACTCCAGTCCAACATATTACACTTTGCAAAGCCAAGACCAAGGTCAAAGGGGGCCGAGTTCCAGGGTAGAATATGCCGTGGAATCAGCGTCTGGGGTGTGTCAGCAGGGCGCTCAGGGCCATCAGCTGTCCCCTCGACAGCACGCCAGGCTGCGAAGCCCATCACGGTAGGCTGAGTGGAAACTTTTGGGAAAGACAGAAAGTTCATGTTCGACACTTCTCAGGGAAGGATGACAGCACAGGGCAGAGCTCCCTGGGGCTCAGCAGGATGTGTGAAGACCGGGCGGAGAGAGAGGCAGGAAGATGAATGTGGGAACCAGTTGAGGCGGGCTTCGGGCTTGACAAATTATTATTCAGCTGGCTTGCCTGAATCGTGACATATTATTTATTAAAATGGAAAGAAAATTTAAAAACGGAGACGTCAGTCACCACCCCGACCGTCCTGAGCACAGGCAGCAGGTGTAAGGCAGCCTCTGCACAGCCTTCCACCCCAAACGATAGCAGCGTGCGGGAGGAAATCACGGAGCTGATGGGGAAACACACAGGTGCCGGTGCGGGTGTGACTCCGCCGCTCAGTCCTCTATGACCTTGGGGTAACCCCACAGCTCCTTCTTACTGTAAAATGAGATAATCACACAGAAGAAGGGCATTGTCTGGATTCAGGGGGCGTATGGATGGAATAGCCTCTTGTCAATGACTTCATCGCATTCTGACTATTATTATGAATGATGATCGTGATGGTGGTTGGGTTGATATCTTACGGTTTAAAGTATTTCCAAAACATATATTAAATGGCAACTTTTTTACATTAACGGATAAACCCTGTCCTTAGGGAGTCTGTAGGCTATCAGAGAAGATAAACTTAAGAACTCAGTAACTGAGAGATATTATTTTGGTTCAGAACACACACATGAACATCTTCATTAGACAGAAAGGGAACTTAATGCTCAGAAAGTCAAATGACCAGCTCAAGGTCATGCGGCTAGGAAGGTGGACCATAGCTCTGGCCTCATGGTCTGACCCTACGCTATACCTCAAGGATGGCCATCCTCACCTCCTCACCCTCCTGGGACTTGGTGAGGGGACTCTGAGATTAATGTTCTGGAGGGGACGAGGGGCAGGAAGAAGGCTTTTGATATAAGTCCTGCCAAAATCTTACTGGACCTGGCACTTAAATGCATAAAATCATCCATGAGATGAAGCAATGGATTATCGCTTGGAGAGGAGATGGCTGCCTGGCATCATTTGGCAGGAAGGTGGGGGGGGGGGGTTGGGAGTATGCTGGCTGGGACTCTCAACTGTCCAATTTCAGGCTCCCATAATTCAGGTTGTCACCTACCCACACACCTTATCAGCCCGGCTGCTTTCCTGGGGCAGGGATGTCTGCTTTCTCGGCGGGTGAATGAAGAGACTCCTGAAACTGTGGCCAAGCCTCTCGGGTGTAGGGCCTGGCACCACAGCTTAGCTGCTGGCAGAGCCTAGACAGCCCGTTTCCTCCTTTGTAACAATGTGGCACTGACACATGCCCTGCCTTCCAGCATGCATTGCATGCTGTGTGTAGACACCCTGCTGGTTGCTTACATACACCCAAGGGGTTAAGGAAACAACGGGGCCCTGAGTGGGTGCTCCTATAAGCAGGTGAGCAGCTCACTTCATCTTTACCATAATTCCTTGGCCATCCCCCTTTTACAAATGGGAAAACTGGCCACGGAATCCAGACCATGCAGCTATTAAGAGGCAGACCTTAGGTACGGATCCCGTGGCTTCAAAGTACACGAGAGCATGATGTCAGGAGGAGAATGTCAGTGTGGCCTGCAGCAAAAGACGCTCAGCCTTCCCGGTCCGGCAGGAAGGGCCCGAGTGTACAGCGACCCTGCAGGCATCTCCCGGAGCCTCCCACAAGCGCAGGCCGGGGTGTGGAGCACCCCGAGGCGTAGAAATACACTTGCAAGTGGCTTTTCTTGGTGGAAGCGACGTGCCATCGTCAGAAGCAATAAGCTCCAGTGCGAGGGCCTGAGTTTCCCACGTCTGGGGCCATTTGTCCCGCTTAAAGCCGATCAGGAAACACCTAATCTTGGTGGCAGAGCCTGATGTCATGAACAACTCAAGTGACACGAGTGCTCCTGTGGGCTTGTGACGGCGAGGAACCGAGCAAGAGGCTGGCATTCAATGCTAGCGGGTGGGAAGCAGTTGGATATAAATATTTTAAGGCAACAAATATGATTCAGAAGGCTAATCAGAACACACTGACACCACCCAGGGCTCCGGGCAGCATGACACACAGATGGGGGTAGGAACCTCTGCCTCAGCATGAGAACACATACAGTAACCGCATGGAGGGAGCTGTCCCCTGCAAGGACCCACATCCAAGTCCTGGCTAGAAAGCTGGCAGGTGGGGTGGGGAGAGGCAGGGGGAGCAGGCCTGTCTTTTCAAAAAATATATATGTTATTGATTTCAGAGAGGAAGGGAGAGGGAGAGAGAGAAAGAAACATCAATGATGAGAGAGAATCATTGATCGGCTGCCTCCTGCACGTCCCCTACTGGGGATCGAGCCCATAACCCGGCCGTATGCCCTGAACGGGAATCAAACTGTAACCTCCTGGTTCATAGGTTGACACTCAACCCCTGAAGCATACCAGCCAGGACAGCCTATCTTTTTGTCTGTCTTCTTGAGAAAGTCACTTAACCTTTTTGAGCCTCAGTTTCCTTATCTGCAAAATGGGTGGAGAGTGAAAATGCGAGTGGACAGGGGTTAGCCTGGATGTTCTTTAAAATACCTCGCTCTCTCCTTGCTCAATTATGTGGGGTTCTGGAAATCTATGTCCACCACCTGATTTTATGCTCTGTTGTTGAGGAAGAACATAGCTTGGGGTTCAGCACCTGGACTCTGGAGACAGAGAGCTGGGTTCAAGCATCAGCGGCCCCTGGACTCGCTCTGGGCCCACACTCTAGAGCCGTGGGCCAGGGATGGCTCCCCTGGGGCCCTTGGTTCTGGTCTGGGACTCCAAGGAGTGTAAGAAATCTGAATGCAAATTGGGCTTTCCAGTCATGTCACAGGATTATTTGTCAAAAAGGATGACAGAACATTCCTTTACTAATAATTTGTTGGCTGGACTCATCACTCCCTAATATCTAGACATGTGGTGTATTGTTTCTCTTATCCTGGGATCCACAGGTTTTAACCAGGAGCCCAGACCCTGGGGGCATAGCTTAACCTCTTGGTACTGGGTATCCTCAACAGTGAACTAGAAATAATATTAGAACTAACCTTACAGAATTGGCATCTGGGCCAATGAGCTGACACACGGAAATCATATTGAGCCTTCAGTAAAATGTTACCTTGTTATTTTGTCCCCCGGGGCCTGGGGTTCTACCCTCCTCCCAACACGCCCTGCAGACTTCTTAGCCTCCCATTAGAATGGCTTCCCCATGTCACCCCTGTCCTGCCACCTGGCACACGGTAGCCCGACCACCACGCTGCCTGCATATTGTTAGCCCTTGGGGTTAACTTCAGCTCGGGGAGCCCCTGTCAGCCTGGAGGGACCTTCTCTGTCCTCTCCTGGAATCTCTCCACCTAAAGCCAGAAAACAAGACGTGCACCAAGCTGTCTGCAGCAAAATGGAAATGGCTAAGAAAGGCTTCCTTCAATGTCAGCACCCCAGCTGGGGAAGATGCGTGGGGCACTCACATACATGATCCCTCTTCTAAAGGGCTAATACCTAAGTCTGAATTCAGGTCTCAGGCCTTGGCCATGTCATGAACTGGCTGTTTGGAGACATGGCTCATGAGAACAAGCCAGGGGGAGGGACTGCTCTTCCCACTGAACTTTCTATCAGGAAATAGACTTTTGCGTTTCCTCTGATAATGCTTATTTTATTTTTCCGGCATCATGCCAGTTAAAAGTAGGATAAACGATACGTCTGTTAACGAATAGCTCAGTCAATTTTGTGGCAGAGGGTGTAGAGGAGGGAGCAGGTGGGAACAACCCCACAGCATGGGCTCATAATCATTTTGAGCATCAAATATTTATTAAGGACCAATAATAGAAGTCCCGTGATGGTGTGCTGGCTCATTCCAAGTGCTTCCTGCTAATAAAAGGTGCATTGATGTGGAAGACAACATTTACATTCTATCCATAGTATGTCAAGGCGAGAACAACTGTGGATGAGGCGTGAGAACCACTTAGCCAAACGTGTTTAATCATCAGATGCCCGGCAAAAGGTGTGGTCTTGACAGGTGGCAATGTTCGCTAGGAAATGCTTCTTCGGGGGGAGCACCCACAGACGTTGGCTCAGATCCTGGCTCCCCACATTTGCCCTGAGTGACTTTGGACTTGATACATAAGCTTCATTGTCTACTGCAGAAAACGGAGCCATTCACATCTCTCTCATGTGGTGGTTTGGGTGTTACAAAGATGATGGACATATAGAAACGTAGCAGCATTGAGTTCCCGCCCCCTGCCCTTGACCCTGAACATGGCCCTGATCTGGGAAAGCGCACCTCTGGCTTCAGGACAATTACCCGGCCATGGACAAAGCAGCAGGCTCAGAAATGGACCTCTCCTTTCCCTGGTAAAGAGCTGCTTCACGTAACCGCCTTGGCCACCATCACCAACCTGATACGCCTCACGTCCCAGATCCTGATTGTTAAAGGAAACTTGACTGTGACCTTCTCATGGGTATAGTCTTTCAGCAGCCCTTCCCTGTTCATCTCAGGACAAAGTCCACACTCCCCAGCAATGCATCCGAGACCTGCCTCCATACCCCCTCCCCTAGCCTCACCACCTCCCTCGTTCTTCCTCAGGCACTTCCTGTTCCAGCCCCAGACTCTATGCCAACTTCCTGCCTTTGCACATGCGGTTCCCTCTTCCTGGATTACCTTTCCACCATCTCGGCTGAATAACTCCTTTTACCTTATTGGGGAGCTCAGGGGTTCTTCTCTTTAGAAGACCTTCCCTGACATCCCCAGCCCATTCAGAGTTAGCCTTCCCTGTAACCCCTGAGCTTCCCGCCACGAGCAACGATTGCATACCTTTGACATTGCTGCCAGTCCCTTCCCCTCCCCAACTTCCCTTCAGGTCCTTCTCTCAGACCTGGAGGTGAGTCTCATCACTGTATGCCAAGGAGCCATTTCAGTGCCTGGCATAGAGGCAACAAATGACGAGGCATGAGGCATGATTAGAAGGCCCCACACCATTGGCTCAGCTTTCTATCCTTAGGGAATCTTGTCCTGTCTCAGATTTTAAAACTATCGCTGAGGACTCACCAATGACCCTGGTCCGACCCACTCCCTGAACCTCCGCACTCATACTCTCAGCTGCCCACGTACAAAGCTCTCGGAGTCCAAGCTCGCCCAGAGCTCAGCTCCTCATGGGAAGTCTGTCTTTCATTGTCAGAACAAAAGCTCCAGTGCCCCCCGGCTTCTTGTACTTCTCTTCACTGCGTACCTGGTCCAGCTGTGCTCTGTTGCTCCACCTTCCAAAGGGATTCAGAATCTGACTCCTCGCCACCCCACCACTGTGGCCTAAACCATTAGAGGTCTCACCTGGATTATTGCAACAGCCCTGTTTGCGTCCACTCTCGCCCCCTTCAGGTTATTCCCAGAATAGCCCTCAGAGTGATCCTGTGAAATGACATTCCTCTTCTGCTCAAAACCTTCCAAAGGCTCCCCATCACATTCAGGGTAAATGCCAAAGTCCTTGCCCTGATTATCAGGCCGTGCACCATCTGGGCCCTGAAACCTGCCAAGCTCATCTCGGTGGTTCTTGAGCACCCCCGGCGAGCGTCCATCCCAAGGCCTCTGCAATTCTCTTCTCTGTCTGGAATGCCCTCCCCAGATCCCTACAGCTAGCTTCTGGACGTCCTCCAGGTCTTTCCCACACATCGCCTTCTCGGGGAGGCCTTCTCCGGCCCCCTTACCAAACACTCCTCCTCCATCACAGATCCTTTGCCTGAATGGTCTTTTCTTCTGAGCACTTATCAGTCCCCATGCTTTACACATTACTGACTTAACCTCATTTATTTTCTGTTTCCTCCCAGCAGTGAGGGCATGGATTTTGGTCTGGTTTGTTAATGAATGTGTCCTCTGTGCCTACAGCAGGGCCTGGCCCATACAAGGTGTCCGTTAGACATTAGTTGGTTGAATGAATGAATGAATGAATGAATGAATGAAAATCTTCAGGGAGAGGCGGCCCAGCAGCCCTCCAGCGCTGCAGCACCAGCAGGATGATTGCACAGTGAGGGGTGAGTAGGCTACCGCTTTGTTAGGCTACCGCTGCAATAACAAAGCGCTGACTGACTCCCCGCAGGGACAGTCCTGGATTCCTTAGGCACAGTGAGCTATGCAAGGAGATGATGGGCTGTTTGGGGTCACTGGGCTGCGAGAAGCAGTGATGGGTTTCTCTCTAGGGAATATTCTGAATTGGATTTGAGAGCAGGAAGAAATTACGTGTGAGATGGAGGGCACTGTGTTCAGGGGCCGGACACCTCACCCACCCTGAGTGACTGTGCTCCCCATCTGGGCGGCCGGGTGGTAGCCCGAAGGTCAGTGCCCCCTTTGGGTACCACTCAGAGGGGCAGCAGGGCTCCAGCTGAACTTGGCAGCCAGCCTAGACTTAAAACATAAAGCGAACTGTGCACCCATTTATCCATTAACTTAAGTATTGAGAAAAATTAGTTACGCATTTCTTGGGAAAGAAAACGTGACTGCAAGAAATGACTGCAGTTCCCTGGCTACCTTCCTAAATGAGGCAGTTATTTACATTTCTCCTTCCAGTTGTATTTAGCATAATCCTTGTGTTTGGGGCTTGCTCCGTGAGGCCTCCCCAGGAGGATTAGTGAGAGAGGAAAAAAAGCCAAGAATAGCGCTGGATTCCATGAGCAAGGGTGGCACACGGTGCCTGCTCTGACGAGCTTGAACCTTCAGCGGCTAAACCAGAGAACACACTGGCTTCTTCTGGCCAAAGAACCAGGAAAGACAGCCGATGGCGAAAGCCAAGGCCAGAGGGCATGGGGAGCACTTTCCGACAGCTGGGCAGCTGTGCACTGACGCCACAGGAGGGGGCGGCGGCTGGCCAGGACAGGGGGAAGCTCAGTGGACAGGAGAGAACACCTGGACAGGACCCGTGTGGTCCAGAGATGTGGTGCCCGGCCTCCAGGCCTGAGCCCCTGTCTGGGCCACTTTCTGAGGTCCTTCTCTGGCTCAACCACCGAGGCACAGGGCCCCTTGCTCTGTGCAGCCACAGTCCTTACCCAGAGCTCCCCAGCACGTGGGTCATGCTGCGTTCGAATCAATGGTTTCCCTGCCTGCCTTCTGCTCTAGACTGCAAGCACTGTAGGGCAGGGACCTCATCCAGTGGATTTTTATGGTCCCAAGGCTTAGCTCAGTGTTGTACACACATGTGCGTGTGCAAACACACACACACACACACACACACACACACACACACACTTGTATCTACAGGCTGTCCTCAAAATGTATACACACTTTAACAGCAGATAATTCAATTTGGAAAAAAAATGTTTTTTTAAAAAACCATTTTTATAAGAGGGAGAAACAGAAACATTAATGAGAGAGAATCATTGATCAGCTGCCCCCTATTGAGGATCGTGCCCGCAACCTGGGCATATGCCCTGGACTGGAATCAAACCCGAGACCCTTCAGTCTGTAGGCCGATGCCATATCCACTGAGACAAAACAACTAGGGCTGAAATGTATTTTAATAAGCACTGCCTTTATAATTATTCAAAGCATGTGTATACATTTTTGGGGGTGCCCTATATATGTGTCTGTGGGTGTATCCACGTGCCTGTTCAAATCATAGTTTTCTGGTTTTTCTGGGTAATGAACTCTCTAATCCCGCCAGGCCCAAGGTCTAGGGCAGGGGTGGGCAAACTTTTTGACTCGAGGGCCACAATGGGTTCTTAAACTGGACCGGAGGGCCAGAACAAAAGCATGGATGGAGTGTTTGTGTGAACTAATATACATTCAAAGTAAACATCATTACATAAAAGGGTACGGTCTTTTTTTTTTTAGTTTTATTCATTTCAAACGGAGGTCTAGGCCACAGGCCAGAGGGCTGACTGGAGCCACCTAAGAAGAAACTCGACTTGTTTAAATGACGGGAGGAAACTGCTTCCTTCTCTCCCACATGCCCACTCCATCCTAGAGGAGGGAACTTCCACACACTTCTGCCCTCTTGGAGACCATTGAGGATGAGCCCCTTTTTAGCTCCACCCAATTGGAGAGAGGCGGCTTCTCTCTCTGGTCATTCCCCACCAACCCTTCCCTGTGCGGCTCTGGTCACTGTGTCCTTGTTACCTGCAGGCTCAGCCCTTCTCTAGCCCCTAAGTCAGCGAGAAGCCCGCCTGGTGCAGTATGAGGAGCCTGCATTGGGGCAGGAAGAAGGCAGCTGCGCCGTCCCTGGGGTCACCAGAAAGACGGCCTGCGTGTCATTCCCCGGGTCTACTGTCCGCAACCCATCCACCCTCCTGGGAACTAGTCCAGGGGGACTTTACCCTCTTGGGGAATCACCTCCTCCACCCGCCCCATGTGCTTCAGATGAAGGAGACTCTACCCAGATTCCAAGGGTGGCAGCCATGGCCGAGGCCAAGCCACCTGGTGAATTTCATCAGAGGTGAGAATGTGATCCAAGTCAGGGTGATTCTAGCCAAGAAAACTCAATGTGTGTGTGTGTGTGTGTGTCCATGTGTGCCCTACTGGAGAAGTAACCTTTCATTTCCATTGGATGTGAAGCTGGCAGGATGGAGAACTGGGCCTCTGAGAGGAGCCCATCTGGCCAAGAATGGAGCCAACACTGAGTAAGCAGAGTGAGGATAGCGAGAAACACCCCTTGTCCTGGTGACAGCATTGGACCCCTGGGCTGAGCCCCCTGGACCAATAACCTCTCCAGTTTCCTTAACCACAGTTCACTGGGGTTCTCTCCCTGGCAAACCAAGGTGTCCTCACTGATTCAAAGCATCAGTCCCCACCGGTCACTGTTCAGTAGCCTCTCTCCCAATCCTTGCACTGTGGGGTCCTCAGCTTTCTCTCCACCCTCAGTCAGCAGTGGTCCACTGGGACCCCTGGAGCCTGGCTCCGCAGACCGGATGCTCACCCGGGGCCTGGTCCTTAACAGGTCCTCCTCAGCCTTCCCTCAACGCCTGGTCCTCAGGGTCTCAACCCGACCTGACCCTGAGAACAGCACCACATGCAGCTCCTGCCCGCACCCCATGGGAATGCCGCCAGTCCGAGGCAGTGTTTCCCAAAATACTTTCTGGGGAATGCCGGTCCCATCAGCTCTCTTTTTGGAGATTAAAGAAACAAAAACAAATGTGAGTAACGTTAAAAAGTTGGCAAAGCCCTGTACTTCACATTCCTCTCTTGGACAGCCACAAGTACTGCAGTCAGCAGCAGTGTTGGGCACATGATAACCCAGCAATTGGAAACCCGTGTGACTACTGAGCACATATGTTGGAAAACCTTGACTAGAATCTGCAGATCTGAGACCAGGCAATGTGCACAACTGGCCCCTTCCTGGTGGGGCTGGCTGGGGGGTCCTGACACCTCTATCCTGGCCTGGTGACACTGACATCATTCTCTGCTGTCATATCTCCCAGCATGCCGCAGGGCTGGGCCACACAGTCTGTGATGTTTCTTGTCACAGCATCCCCACGACGACGGCAGAAGGAGACAGATTGGGCTGACAGCATCCATGCCTTTCTGGGCCATGTGGGACTCCCTAATACCTCATTCCGAGACCACGGTTCCGATTTGGCAACTAGAGTGTCTGCAGTTACTTGCAAACCGGGAGCTCAGCACTAAACTGTGATTGATGTTTCGAATCCAAGGCTCTCAGGGTCAGGATAGCAGATGAGATTCCAGGAATCAGGGCCTGTCATGAAACCCACCAGGGTCATAAAAATGCAGGACAGCCACCTGAGGCCTCCTGGAGACTCGAACCTGGATGACAGGAAGAGAGCTACATTTTAATGTATATATTTCTCCCTTTCAAAATAGCAGTGCTGTACTTCCCAGGAAGCAGAAATGCTCGCTTGGTATTGCCTCGTAAATTCTCACGGCCTGTGAGGAGATGGGGGAGCCAGCAGCCCAGGCATAATTAGTTCTGGGATTGGTGGGGAAGGAAGGGAGAAGGGAGACCACCATTTGTTGACTACCTACTATGTGCCAGGCTCCATGTAGGTGCTCTGCACTCATGATCTTTCTTTTTTTTTTTTTTTTAAATATATTTTATTGATTTCTAACAGAGAGGAAGGGAGAGAGATAGAGAGTTAGAAACATCGATGAGAGAGATACATCGATCAGCTGCCTCCTGCACATCTCCCACTGGGGATGTGCCCGCAACCCAGGTACATGCCCTTGACCGGAATCGAACCTGGGACCTTTCAGTCCGCAGGCTGATGCTCTATCCACTGAGCCAAACTGGTTTTGGCCATGATCTTTCTTAATCTTCATGAAACCCAGCGAGGTGAATGGTGTTGATGTTGTGCTGTGGGGGAAACTACGGTGCAGAAGAATAAAGTCTCTTGCCTGAAGGAGGCATTGGGATTTGAACCCAGGTCTGACAGCCACCCAGAGCTCCCCTGGGAGGGATTTCTCACTGGTGTGTTATGTAGAGAAATCTCAGACTTGGTCTGTCTGTCTGTCGACTCTCCTTGGCGGGGTGGTGTTGTTGTTTTCTACTTTCTCCCCCTTGACCACCTGTCCTGTGCATGTCCCAATCAAGGCAGAAGATCCTTCCATGGGTTCTGTCTCTCTGGGGGAGGTGAGACTGGGAGGGGATGCAAATAGACCGGATCCAGGGTGCAAATCCAAGGAGATCCAGATACCTCCAGATTGGAGATGCTACCATCAGGCTGACCCTGGATAGGTTATTAGTGATCTGTATTGCAGAGAGCCAGAAGGGTGGTTTGCTATAGGAAACATCCAGATTTTTTTTTTTGGGGGGGGGGGCGGCGTGTAGCCTCAAACAGTCATTCTAATGAGTGGTAATGAAGAGTTCACTGGATTGAAAGCAAGGCATCATGAATCCTAGTCTTGCCTCTGCCCGCTTCTAGCAGCATGACACTACCTCCCTCTCTGAGCCTCAGTTTCCTCATCTGTAAACTGGGTTTAATAACTCCTTCCCTGCCCACTCACAGTGACGACAGATGTGGCATTTGACTCAACTCCACCAGGACTTATTGAGCACCTACTATGTACTGGGTGCTCCACGGGGTCTGAGGAGAGGCTCACAAAGGTGGGTCAGGTGAGATCCCCATCCTGTTGTATCATTTGGTGGAAGCAAAGAGGATGGAGGCAGTGGTGAGCAGTGGCTCACATCTCAATAGTGTTCTAGTGAATTCTCGTTCACTTCGTGTGATAGCTGTGTGAGGTTGGCAGAGCGAATATTCTCATTTGCCAGATGGTGGGAACTAAGGTTAAAGACAGCAAAGTGACTTGCTGAGGGGCGACAATCACATCTAACCCACTAGTCATTTGCACAGGGTTTTCATATGTGGTGTGTCATCGAATCTTTGAAACATCCCTGTGCGGTAGGGGCCAAGGGCTTGAATAGACAGTTCTCCACATTCATGAAAATGGCCAACCACATATGGACAAATGGCCAACATCTCTAATCATCAGGGAAATGCAAATCAAAACCACAATGAAATATCACCTCATACCTGCCAAGATGGCTGAGAGGGATGGAGGGATGGAGGGAGAGAGAGGGAGGGAGGGGTGTGAAATGGTGCAGCCACTATGGAAAACAGTATGGATATTCCTCAAAACTTAAAAATAGAACTACCACTTAACCCAGCAATCCCACGTCTGGGAATTTATCCGGAAGAATTGAAGTCAGGATCTTAAACAGAAATTAGCACTCCCATGTTCACCGCAGCATTATTCAAAGTAGCCAAGATGTAACAACCTAAGGGTCCCTCAGTGGATGAGTAGATAAAGGAAATGTGGTTTGTACACACAGTGGAATACTCTTCAACCTTTGGAAAGAAGGAAATTCTGTAATCTGCGGCAGCATGGATGACCCTGGAGGACATGATGCTAAGTGAAATCAGCCAGTCACAGAAAGATAAATACCTCCCTCAAACAGTCACATTCATGGAATCAAACTGTGGAATGGTGGTTGCCAGGGCCCGGGGCAGGGGACATGGGTAGTTACTCATCAAAGGGCAAACAGCTTTGGATAAGCAAGATGCATGCATCGTAGAGGTCTGCACAACGTTGGACGGTAGCCAATGCTGCTGTACTGTTAAGGGCATCTCAGGTTAAGGGTTTTTACAACAATAAAATAAAATAAAATTAAGTGCTAAGAAAAACCTGGCTGTAAGCACATGCTTAATATATATATTGATTTTAGAGAGAGAGGGAGGGGATAGAGAGAAAACTTACACACCTGATTGATCCTGGAACACACGGAGCTCCTGCCCCTTGGGGCAGCTGAATTCACGCTGGCACTTGGCCTAGAGCAGTGGTTCTCAACCTTCTGGCCCTTTAAATACAGTTCCGCATGCTGTGACCCAACCATAAAATTATTTTCGTTGCTACTTCATAACTGTAATGTTGCTACTGTTATGAATCGTAATGTAAATATCTGATATGCAGGATGGTCTTAGGCCACCGCTGTGAAAGGGTCGTTCCACCGCCAAAGGGGTCGCGACCCACAGGTTGAGAACCGCTGGCCTAGAAGGATCATTCATGCAGAGCTCTGCCTGACTCACCTTTCCCTTTTCCTTTGGGTTTCAACTTAAAAGTGACCTCCTTAGAGAGAGGCCAACCAACTTAGTCATTCCTTATCCTATCCCCTCATTCTATTTTCATCACAGAATCTGTATCTGGAATACTTTACTGTTACTATTAATAACTTGTTCTCTGTATGAAATGCAGGTTCTGTGAGAGACCTTGTTTGTTCTGCTCACCGGAGCAGCCTCAGCCTTTGTAACGGGGCCTGGTGCATAGTAGGTGATCCATGAATATTAATGAGTGGATAGAAGAATGAATGGTAGATTAATGAGAAGACAGCAGTGGCAGAGGTCTGGAGGAATTCTGGAGTGTAAGGGCCACTGCCTTTGGTACCTTTCAATGACCTTGGTAGATACTTATTTGGTCCACCTGGATGTCTTTAAAGGACCACAGGCGACCAGGAGGGTGATGGGAATGGCTCAGCATCACTCATGTAGGGGGAGGAGAGTCAGACCCTGAATGTGGGGTCCTGACCACAAAGCCTGTGCTTTTGACCACCACTGTCCTGCAGGCATCCTATCCGGTACCCCGACAGGCCCGAAACAAGACCATCTGACAGTGTAGCAGCCCAGTCTCCTACCACGTGGCATAGACAGACGATGTTATTCTTGCTGTGAGATTCCAACTTTATTTAGAAATTGTCCCAGTTTTATCTTTCATGAGCAAATATATAGGTCAGCCATACAAATCAGTTGCCCTTACAAACATGTCACACAAAAAGGAATGCTTCCCCCTAAAGCTCTAGACCAGTGGTTCTCAACCTTCCTAATGCAGCCACCCTTTAATACAGTTCCTCATGTTGTGGTGACCCCCAATTTCACTGTTACAAATTGAACACAATTAAAGCATAGTGATTAATCACAAACACAATACGTAATTATATATGTGTTTTCCGATGGTCTTAGAAACGACCCCTTTCGCAGGGGTCGTTCGATCCCCAAAGGGGTCGCGACCCACAGGTTGAGAACCGCTGCTCTAGACCATGCTTTTCACTCTCAGCGCTACTGACATTCTGAGTTGGCTCCTTTTTTGCGGTGTGGGTGGGCCTGCCCCGTGCATTTTAGGATGTTTGCAGCATCCCTGACAACCAAAAATGTGTGCAGACACTGCCAACTGTTCCCTGGGAGACAAAACTGCCCCATTGAAGAACCACTGCCCCGAGCTCTCAGAGGGCAGGGACTTTGTCTGTTTGCGGATGCCTGTGTTGTCGGTGCTGGGCCCGAGTTAAGTGCCCCGTAAATATCTGTTGGAAGAAAGGATAAGTACATGTGTGACCAAGTGAACGAACGAACGCCCGACTCCAGCCAGTGTGCCTGGGCCAAATTTGCTAAACAAACTGACTTCCGCAGCTCCTCACTCCTCCTGCCTTCCTGCCCTCACCTGGGCTGCAGCCTCACTGACCAGCCTCCGGGAGGCAGAGTTAGCCCTTCTGGCTCCCCATAAGCTACCTCCACACAGTCAGCCGCTCCCAAATGGACCTGTCTCAGCCTTGTGCACAGAATCCAGAAACATCTAACCTCAACCCTCAAGTGAAGCAGGGAAAGCAGCAGGCAGAGCCCGGGGGTACGTGCAACAGATGCCCCCATCCGTTGGGGTGTCATTCACATGCTTTGGGAGGAAGCTATGGAGCTGCTACTCCCACCACCCCCCAACCTCCTCATATTTCTTTCTCACAGACACCGGGAGAGCGAACATCCATCAGGGAACATTACACTGTATAATGAGGCAACTGCATTCAGATCGCAAATAAGAAGATGGGAGGCTTCTATCAGACTTTAAGCTGCTCGAGCTCACTGAGCCTCTGCTAATGAAAATATGAGCGGCAGCGGAGGCCGAACCTGCTCCCTCACGTGGTCTGGTAAATATCTTAATATCTGCAGATCCCTCTCTGCCTTCTAAATTGTGTGCATCACTTCTGACATTTACGAGTTCTCTGTGATGCTTGCGAGATTGAGCCGCCATGAAAAGCTGCCATCCGCACTCATTCCCATTTCCCCTCCCTCCCTCCCCAGCCTGGGCTGAGCTGGAACCTCTCAGACGGTTAAAGCGCATCCCATATGGGTGAGATGGGAGGCCCGCTGCAGACCTTTTAAGGCACATTGCCCACTCCCCCCTGCCCCCCACCCCCCCTTGTCTCTATTTGTAACTGCACGTGTTTGGAGATTTCAACAAGTCCTGGCTGAGCGAGAGCCTTCTGAGTCCCCGGAATGTGCAGGTAGATGACGGGGAGTGAGACCCGGTCCTGCCCTCTGAGAAAAGGCCTCCCCACTTATGGATCACTTGCTGTGTGCACTCCGTACAGGCCCTCGCAGTAAGTCCTCAACTGAAATGGAGTGCAGGGTGGTAGCCTCGTGTCACAGTCAACAATCTCATGTGCTCTGAGTCACAGAGCTACTAAGGGGATTCGACTTAGGCCACTGTCTTCCCAAAGCCAGGTGACCGGGAAAGAGGCTTAGCTGTGCACTACAAGGCAGCATGAAAAAAATGCCAAATAAAGGCAGAAGGAGTATTCTGTGGGGACGCAGAGAAAGGGAGGATTAATTCACTCGAAGGACTTAACGTGTCCAGGCTTGAGGAACAAATATAACTCTGATGGAAGATGGAAAGGATTGGGGACTGAAGGGTAGAGTGTGCAAATTCACAGGAGTGCGTGCCCCTCCAGTGGGGGAGGGGTGTGTAGAGAGCCACGTCAGTGGAGGGATGCGGGCGCAGATGGTGCAGCGGGCGCTGGAACCAGCCTGCATCAGCTCATCAGCCACTGCTCATCCTGCTCAGCTCAGTGTTCGGCAAGGTCAGGTTGGTCGCTTGGAATCGGCCACAGTGGGAACATTTACACCACGGAAATGGGCAATCAGGACCCCCTTCCCGAAATCCACTTGTTAAACCTTTACTAGCACCTATGGAGGACCAGAGGGGCCCCACCTCCAAGGTCTCATAAAGCAGCAGGCTGGTGAGGCTGCTAATGAAAGTGAGGGCTCCGGGAAGGTGGCGCTAATGGCTGGAAATTCAGATCTGCAGTTTAGAAAACCAGAAGTGACTGCTTCCTCTTTCTCTTTTCCTTTTCCTTGCAAAGCGGGAATGCCCCGTTAAAGAGAAGTAAACATCTCCTTTAATGAAAAAAAAAATCAAAGTGAGGATCTGACCAGGGAGGCAGGCAGAGCACACCACCCCGCCCCCTCCAGCTATTACAGATGTGACATGATCCCAAACTCATTTATTCACAAGTCTCTTGCCACAGATCAGCGCTCTGCCTCCTCCATTACTCACTAATCCAAATGGACCCGGAGCGAACTAAATTTCAAGGATAATGGAGGACCAATCTGTGTGCACGATCGGCTGGCTCTTGCTCCCTGATAGCATCTGCTGACTCCTCAGAATCGCGAGGCTGCGGCCGACCAGCAGACCCTCCAGCGAGTGAAGAATCGGAGTACCAGAGTTCCCAGCACCCGGCTCCTACATCAGATCCCCACAGTGCACCCGCTACAGTGCTGGTTGTTGGGTGAAAATTATACTTGATCCTCACAACAGCCCCGAAAAGGGAGATAATGTGACTTTCATTTTGCAGAAAAAGAAACAGGAATCCCAGAAAGGGTGGAAAACGTGTGCAAGGTCTCACTGTTAGGTGACCCCACATTTGTCTCTAAGGCTTTTACACTTTTAACCAGACCTGGCCCCCATCCATATCCACAGCCTAATTCCTGGGACCTGGGACTGTTACCTTGCCTGGCAAAGAGAACTTGGCCGGTGTGATCAAGTTAAGGTTCTTGAGATGGGGACATTACCATGGGCCCAATGTCGTCGCCAGGGTCCTTAGAACGGGCAGGCAGAAAGAGAACAGCACAGAAGAAATGAGGGCAATGGGATGATGGAAGCAGAGGCTGGAGTGAGGTGGCCACAAGCCGAGGAATGCCACCGGAAGCTGGAAGAGGCCAAGAATGAGAACAAATTCTCCCTTGGAGCTTCCGGAAGGCACCAGCCCTGCCGACACCTTGATTGTAGCTCTGTAAGGCTCATTTGGAACTTCTGGCCCCCAGAACTATGAGAAAATACATTCTGCTATTTTGAGCACTAGTTTGCGGTCACTTGTTACAGCTTCAACAGGAAACTCATACACTTCCCAAAGCAGGAGGAAGAGAACGGAGCGAAGATGCCAAGGCAGGAAAGGAAAGAGATGAGGTTGGGTGTCCAGGGGTCCTCCCCTTCCTGTCATCCCACCCCCTTTAGCCACACTGACCTCAATCGGGAGCTGCAATCTGTAATAAAGACAAGCATCCCACGACCCCCTATGGAAAGGGAAGGAAGGAGACAGCTGAGTGACAGGGGACAGCACACTGGGCTCCATCAATCCGGTTCTGTCTCAACTCTGCCAGCCACTTGTTATGTCATCCTGGCTGAAGCACTTTATGTCTCTCAACTTCTGAAGATGTCAGGATTTCTCAGATGCAGCTCTAGAATTTTTTTATCTCTATGTGCTCAGCAAACTAATTCTGTAAGCTCAAGTTGGATAAAATAGGGAGTTCACCAAAGGAGCATCCAAAACAGGCTCCCTGCAGATTATTCTTATTCATCTTTTCTGCAAACAGTTTCCCCAGGCTCCCTGGGGAGGCCTCTCCAAGTTGGAGGCTGAGAAACCATCCCTCAGGGAGACACTCCAATGCATATTAATTTGGAAAGATTTCTCTGGCTGCCACGGCCAGAGAGAGGGCACAGAGTGGTCCTATAAGCCTGATTGGAAAGGCTAGAAGCAGTTTTTGGAAGTCTGCAGATGTGAAGGCTCTTAATGCGGTGGCTGGGCCTGGCAACAGTGCTGAGCTGAGGCCTGGGTGTAAAACTCAGTGGCTATCGCCTGACTTAACTGAAAACCATGAACTAGGATTCTGAAGGCCTAGGCCCTATTTCAAGTCCTGTTACCATCCTTACTTGAGGCTTTGAGTGTCTTAAATTTTCAACTTCAGTTTCCTGACCTGTCAGTTGGGTGAGTGATAAGAGCTCTCTGGATCTAGAAAGCAGCAACCCCACCCCCTCACCCCTGGCAGGCCAGGTGTCCTAGCTGCCAATCTCTCTGAGCCTTAGTTTACTCAACTGGAAAATGGGGTTCCTCGTCAGAAGGTTGATGGGAGGTTGGGTGAGAGAGGATACCTACGTGGCACAGGCCCTGGCACGCTGCCCCTGCAGGCTTTCTCACAGGCTGAGAGAGTAATGAGACACGACAGGATGACAGATGTGAGGCGCCCCTGCTATTCTGAGGGGCTGGACTTACGCTGCAGGTGACGTTTGGCCGGAAAGGTACTCACCTCCCCATGCCTGACCAGCTTCCGTTCTGCCATATTCGGAGCAAAGTTCCCCTGCTTCTCTCACTCGCCTTGTTTCCCCCACCCACCCCCCCCTAAGCTTGACCTGCACAGGAGTGTGGCCTCAATGACCCGGGGCCTGCTCTCCGAGCTCTGAAGCATCCCCGACGCCTGTCTGAGCCTCTGCACAAATGACAATGGCAACATGGTACAGGGCCAGGTTGCTACATCCTGCTGAGTCTGCAACCTCTCACCTGCATCCCTGGTCAACTTCCTGGTGATGGAGCCCTCACTCAGGCAGACCACAACACTGAGCTGCCAGCTGAGGGGTGTCTTCTGGAGATAGCACCCTGCCTGGGCCGACTGCTTAGGGAAGCGGTTCTCAACCTGTGGGTCGCGACCCCTTTGGGGGTCAAACGACCCTTTCACAGGGGTCGTCTAAGACCATCGGAAAACACATATATAATTACATATTGTTTTTGTGATTAATCACTATGCTTTAATTGTGTTCAATTTGTAACAATGAAAATACATCCTGCATATCAGATATTTACATTACGATTCATAACAGTAGCAAAATTACAGTTATGAAGTAGCAACAAAAATAATGTTATGGTTGGGGGTCACCACAACATGAGGAACTGTATGAAAGGGTCACGGCATTAGGAAGGTTGAGAACCACTGGCTTAGGGGATGGGGCAATCTGTTCGCCTGCTGTTCTCTGGGGCTGGCAGAGGCTGTGAGGATGGGGTGTGTGTCAGCGTTTCCAGGCACCAGCCTCACAATCTAACCCTCCTTCCCTATATGGGTGCTGGTTGTTGTGCCTGGGGAACATACCCATCACCCTCAAAGCTGGAAGTCTGAACCAGGAATCCTCAAACTTGACTGTGTGTATAAACTAGACCTTGTTAAAATGCACATTCGGATGCAATAGGTCTGGCTGTAGCCCAAGAATCGGTATTTCTAACAAGTTCCCAGGGGATGCTGGTGCTGTTGCTCTCCAGGTAGCAGGGGCCTACACGGTCACCTTGAGGCAATGACAAAAAGCTCCCAAAGAAGGAAAAGGGGAACTACAGTTGCATGTCTGCTGCGTGGCAGCGGCGGGCCAGGCGAGTGAAAGTTGCTCCCTCTTTCATCCTCACATCAAATTTGCAGGGTGAGATTAGAATCCTAATTTCACAGACAGGGACAAGAAGCTGAGGGAGCTACTAGCATGCACTCAGAGCCACATGGCTAGCACGGGAGCCAGCACTGCATTTGGGCATCTGGCTCATGCTCGCTCTGTCTACGAAGGTGCTTCCCTATAAATGAAGACGAAGCTCTATTGCAATTCACAAATGAGGAAATATATCTCATGAGTAAACATAGGGAACATCCTGGGTCTCATTCTTCATCCAAATGGTAGAGAGCCAAATGGTGTGAAATGATTTCTCGCCAGTCAAAGTATAATAGATGTTTTAAAGTAATAATTGCATGTAGGGCACGGTGTAGGAAAATGGGGATTCTTATGTACTTCTGGGGAGAGTGTGTATCGGGGAAACTGATTGGACAACAGATAACATTTATCAAGTGCCTTAGAAATGTTTTAGCAAGAAAAAAAAAAAAAAAGCAAGAACTGTTCCCAGCCTTTGACTCAGTAATTCTGAGTGTCCCAGGACAAGAAACTAGTAGGAACAATGCAAACATCTAGCAGCAGAGGAAAGAGACGTGAACGTGGAATCTCCAGCAATGGAGCTGCATGTAGTCATTGCATGCTGTGTCTAATACCATGAACATGCTAATGTCATAAGGGGAAAAAGTGGTTTGCAGTATGATGCATAGAAAATAATCGAACACTGATATTTAAAAATCCCCTTAAACCTACATAGACAAAAAAGACTGAAAGGAAGTAAGCCAACATGTTAGTGTTTAGGTTTGGGTTGTGAGGTTATGGGTGATTATGTATTTTCTAAAATGTGCATGTGGCTTTTATAGTGATTTTGCAAAAATGTCCTTTCAAATGAATATAGATTTATAGCCCTTAACCCCAGTCAAATGTACCCTGAAGTTTTATAAATTACTAGAGGCCTGGTGCATGAAATTCATGCACAGGTAGGGTCCCTAGGCCTGGCCAGCGATCAGGGCCAATCTGTGGGGTGAGAGAGGATACCTAAGTGGCATAGGCCCTTGCGCTGTCAGAGTCCTGTATAATACGGGTGATGGAGGGGGCGGGGCCTGACACTTGCCTTGGCTGGCCTGGGGCCTGCCGGCTGGGGGCAGCTCCTGCGTTGAGCGCCTGCCCCCTGGTGGTCAGTGCACATCATAGTGACCAGTTGTTCCACAGGTTGTTCTGCTGTTAGGCTGATTTGAATATTAGGCTTTTATTATATAGGATTCCTTATTTCCTCATTGACACATGATTTCAGAGACAAGAACTTCACTTCTGATTGATCATTGATAGGTGCAGCTGTGGTCTGTCTGTCTGCCTGTCCCAAGATCCTATGAGTAAATATGTCGCCATGTCTAAGTCATCAGGAGGGTCAGACCTATGTGTGGTCATTGATTCCTTCAACAGACCGGGCTCTACAGATGCTGAGGTGAAAGAGTTTGTGAGGGGCATAGAGTCTGGAAGCGGAGAGAAGCAGATCAATGATTATGGTCCTGTGAGAGCAGATGTTCAGGGCAGAGTCACACGGGGCATGGTGGAGAGGATGTCAAGAGGGCCCTTCTGCAGATGAGGAAGAGGAGCTACGCAAAGAAGACACTCCAAGTAGTGTTTGCAAAGACTTAAAGGAGAGATATGAAGAACATGGTTGGGTTTAAGAGGCCACCCAAAGTGTGGCCTGGCCTAAGGTTGGCATGCTTGGGTGGGGAGGAAGAGATGAGTTGGGAATGCCTGGGATCATCAAAGGCTATAGATACCATGCTGTGGAGTTTAGAGTTTATTGAGAAGGTTATGGAACCCCCAGGAGGGTTTTAGAGAGGGGAGGAACATGACCAGATGGGACAGTAATGAAGATCACATGCGTGTCAAGCCGAGAGTATAGGTTGGGGAGTGAGAAGCCATCCGGGGGTGTTTCAATAATTTATGTGAGAAACAGTGAGGGGGTGGCAGGGGGATGGAGAGAGCTGGACAGCTGGGAAGGAGGTTTAGGAGGTAAATCAATAGCTGCAGGCCTTGCAAATTAATTGGTTTGGAGGGTTAGGGGGAGAGAGGAACTCCCAGGTTCCTGGCTTGGACAACTGGGTCGACTGTCAGCACATTCATAATTGCTCACTTGAGTATTTTTTGCAGGCTCACATTTCAGGGTAAATGAAAAGGCAATCTGACTGAACAAAATATGATTTAGTCACAATCTTTTAGGAATACATAGAGCTCCTGAGAACGTAGGTACATGCCCAGACCAAAGGCCCGCATCTTCCCCGCCAGCCACTGGGAAGATGCAGAGGCCTGGTCCTTTCCAGAGCCTGTGGAAGGCCCTCAGCCAGCACTCAGATGCCTTGGGTGGGAGTGGGGGTAGGGGGTTCTGGCACAGCCCAGCCGCTGGCTCCACGGACTGAGTGCTCCTGCTCTTACACAGCAAAGGGCACCGCTGTGCAGAGGCGTTTCCTTTTGAATGATGGCTTCCCCAGATCGAGGCGGGGTATGGAGAATGGAGAGCGAGGAACTTGCAAGGGTACCGTGGTTTCTGGGAAGCTGCCAGGTGGATAAGGCAGGGCTTCTTTCTGCAGGTCACCTTCCCTCGCAAAGCAGAAAGGAATCATGAGTTTGTGAGTTCTCACATGTCTGTGATACGCGTGTGCGTGCACGCACACACATACACACCACGTGTGCACACACTTCATAGATGAGCACTGGTGTACCTGAATAGTGTTTTGCAGCATGATGCTTGCTACAGCCAGTCAGGCCGGAGCCTGAGCGTCCAGCTGCTGGGTGCTCATCCTTTCCCACCTGCCCCGTTGACCGTGTTTATACATTCGCGTCGGCGCCACTCCCCCAGAGCACTGTGGGACCTACAGCTTGGCGTCAGGAAAGAGCCCAGACTCTGACTCCAAGCTCGGCTGGGTCTGGAAGGGAGGGAAGCTTTCTCTCGGACCCCTAGGTTTCTCTCCTGTATAAGAGGGTGACAGCATCGCCGTGGAGGCTTGCTGTGAGGAGTAGATGAGATCATGCAGGTAAAGCACTCGGCACGTAGTAGGGCTCACTGCCTGCTCCAGAGCTGGGAGGGACACGCTCGGGCCGAGGGTGCGCTGAGTGGCAGCTTGCCCTCTGGATCTTGGCCTAGGGGACTCGAGATGGGTCTGTAGATACAGGTGCCTACACAGAGGCCCCGTGGGATTATCTAGCGCTGTCAGAGTCCTGTATAATAGGGCAATTTCTGCAGCAAAACTTCCTGTATGTTAGACAGTGCAACTCGTGCTTTTACATGCTTTTGTTTAAGATAAATTAGCTGTGCTGTTGACTCTGGTGTGGAACCACGGCCGAGCTCTCAGGGCGCCTCCCTGCACCACGGGCGGCCCTGAGTGCAGTTTGCATACATCTCATCCCGGGGCGTCTGGGAGCCGGTGCAAAGGCAGCTTCCCGGTGCTGCAGGCGGGCACAGGTCTGGGGTGCGGAGAGCCGGACTCACACCCTTGCTCACACTGCTTGCTCGTGACCTTGGAAAGTCACTGACCGCCACGCTCAGCGGAGAGCCTGTGTTCTCTGCACCTGTCCAGCCCCCGGCACAGAGGGGGCCCAGAGCCCTTTGGGTGAATGAAGGAAGGAACAAGTGCCTCCACTGCACCTTTCGTGAGAAGTGGATAAGGAGTCCTCCTCTGAAGAACTGTATTAGATACAAAATAGAAACTGCCGAGCACTGTGCTTAGCATGTGGGAGCTGACGGCACGATTCTTAGCATTCTCCGTTGAGAACTGCCTCACAATTGCGTAACTGTTTCCACCACCGTATCTGGCAGGGTGCCTCACACACAGTAGGTGTGTTCAGTCAATGATGATGGATTTTTAAAACGTATTTTCCCGTCTGCTTCCAGCGTGAACTGGAAATGTGACCGGGTTGCTCAGAAGCCCCTCTCCTCCTTTCTCCTTCCCTCCTGACCCTTCCCCCCTCACCTCTTCCAGAGACGTAGTGATACGTGGGGGCTACCGCCCTGAGGACTCTGGAGCTGCTACGAATATTTCCCAGCCCCGCCCAAGTAAGGCAGCGCCAAACCGGGCCCAGGGAATTATTTTCGGTGTTTTCTCCAGCTATTCTCATCTTTAACGTTGTGCAGTGGGTGGCTAGAGCTGGTGATTTTTCTTGCTTTTGTGCAAAGCAGACCAGAATAGACGGCACGGGGTGAGTCACTTCAGACTCTCAGTACTTCAATTACTTAAAAACTCAAGGGCCCGACGAAGCTTAGAATGTCACCTTCTCCTAACAGCCATAAGCAGATGGCAAAGGCTCCCTATTCCAGGCAGTCTGCTGCTAGCTAGCTCCTAGCGCCCAGAGGGGAGAGGCAGGAAGAGGGGCAAGTCAGCCTTAAGAAGGCACCCGGATGCCAAGCACGTGGCACACGTTATTTCATATCTCACTTCACTTCATCTTCACAATGACCTGATGAGGTAATACGCTTAGCACCTACGAGGCAATAACTGCCAGCCCCTATATCTATTTCTCGCCCACGGAGGTGTGGGGTCCCCTCTCCGCACCTTACATCCATTATATCTATCGCCTCCACCCAAAGACATGGTTCTGTTGTCTTTGTTTCATAGATGAGAAAACTGAAGCTCAGAGCAGTGAATGGGGAGTAAAAACTGAACCCGAGTCTGTGTTCATAAAGCCCATAGTTGTAAAGTCCTGTGTTTCCCAAACTGTGTCCCAAGGAACCCTGGGGCCTCTTGAGATGCTAATAGATAATTATCAGAGGGAAAAAAGATTCTGTGGTCCAAGCGGTTTGGGAATTTTTGCTTACACTCCCCCCTGGCCCCTGCCCTTTAGAGTCAGTATACATGTTGCTTATTAAAGGCTCTGAGAGGTCTGTGTTAAAGAAATGTGTTGAGCCCTGGCCAGTGGCTCAGGGGTTAGAGCGTTGGCCTGTGCACAGGAAGGTCATGGGATTCGATTTCCGGTCAAGGGCAGGTATCTGGGTTGCAGGTCAGATTCCTTCCCTGGTGTGGGAGGCTATCGATCCATGAGTCCCTGTCATATTGATGCATCATTCTCTCTCTCCTTCCCCCCCTCCCTTCCACTTTCTCTAAAAACGAATGGAAAATATATCCTGACTTCTTGGGTGAGGATTAAAACAAATTAACAACAATAACAACAACAAAAAAGAAATGAGTTGTTCTTCCACTGATCCTAAAATAATGAGAAACCTAGCTGATTAGATTCTGAGTAAAGATTTTGGCTTCCAGGTTCTGCTCCTACTTGGCACTGAAAAACCCCAAAGTTATTTAAGACGCTTATTTTAAAGAGGGGCAAGTAAAATAAATTCACTTTTTTTAGATTTGACTTTGTAAAATAGCCATAATGCGTATTACAAAGCCTCCATTAAGTTGTGTGTTTTTTTTTTTTTGTTTTGACCATAGAATATATTTATTAATTGGAGCTTTGAAATGCAGACACTATACAGGAAGATCATAAGACTTCCCCCTCCCCTCCTCCCCACCCCGCCTCAAAAGTTCATCTTAAATATGATAATTTAGAATTCATTTCCCCACACAAGCAAAGTTGTAAATGGTGGGCAGGTTCTCAGGCGAGCCCCATAGAGGCTCATTTAACCCACTCACATTTATACTTCCCCTTTGAAGTGAATTATATCTTTTTTTAACGATTTAAAAAATTTTTTATCGATTTTTTTTTTGAGAGTGAGAGAGGAAGGGAGAGGAAACAAGAGAGAGAGGTACATGGGTGTGAGAGTGAAACATCGATCAGCTGCCTGCTGCACATCCCCTACTGGGGATAGAACCAGCTACCTAGGCATGTGCCCTGACTGGCAATCGAACTGGCAACATTTCCGTGCAGGGGACGATGCCCAACCAACAGAGCCACACCAACCAGGGTGAAATGATTTATGTCTTAATGCCTTATACTGGCTACCCAACATTTGGAGTCTCTCTTATGGACTGTGTTTTTGGGATATCTTGGGCTATCCCTAGGATAAGTGGATTCTCTGTAGCACCGCACAGAGAGAAAGTGGTGGCATAAAGGTCATGGGCGATGCTCTCTGCAGTTAAAAAGAAACGTGCTGACGACGGGAATTCCTTTGCCTCTGGTCACAACTTCATGGCTTACCATCCATCCCGGCAAACATGAAGTTAGAAAACCCAGTGAACGGATTAAAAAATGTCATATATCCATGCAGCAGAACATTATTTGCCAATAAACAGGAAGGAAGTACTGACACATGCTACGACCTGGACGAACCTTGACAACATTAGGCTTTAGGCTAAGAATCCAGTCACAAGGACCGCACACCTTATGATTCCTTATGATTCCGTTTGTATGGAATGTCCGGGAGCAGCAAGTCTATGGAAACAGAGGCCAGACTGGTGGCTGCTCAAGGCTGGGAGAGTAGGGAGTGACAGCGATGGGTAGGTACCGGTTTATCTTGTGGGGGCATACATGTCCCAAAGGCCGATTATGTTCTAAAGGGTGACGGTGGCAGACCCCTGTTGAACACACCAAAACACATTGAATATCCCACTTTCAAGGGATAAATTGTATGACATTTGAATTATATGTCAATAAAGCTGTTTCTTTTTTTTAAAGAAAGAGGATTTAGCAAAGCAATTGAGGGAATATTTCTCTCTTTCCTGTGCTCCAAAGAGAGCTTTCTCCACTCCCCTGGCTCTGTGCTGTTCACATAAATATACGGGAATGTCTGTAACGAGGGGATTTGTAATTTAGACATATATTTCTATAGGTCTCTTCAGAGAGAGTGTATTTTCCAAAATATATCCAATGAAGCTACCATCTAGCAGCATTCATTCATTCAGTCATTCATTCATTCCTATCCTACAGAAACCCTTTCCTGATCACCAATTCTGTCCCAGAGAGTCAAGTTCACACCAGGAAGCCATGCCTGCAGGAGGGAGCCAGCTTCTCACCAGGGAGCCAGGTTCACACCAGGGAACTAGGTTCTCATCAGGGAATGAGATTCTCACCAGGGAGCCAGGTTCACACCAAGCAGCCATGTTAAAAACAAAACAAAAACGCTTAGATGTGCTAAAAGCCATAATTATCCCTATTTTGCATTCCAACCTGCATCTCACAGAACTGAACCAAAATACAACCAACCTTCCCTTTCTTCAAATGTTTGCCCTTTAACAGCAGATTCTTTTTAAGGGAGAAACAAACATCCAAACACGTGAGGTATTCAACTAAATCAATCAATGTGCTTCATAAAATGATTTCCAGCATGGCGCCAAAGAGGGAGCTATGTGGCATATTCACATCTTTCTTTACAGAATATACTTGGATCAGACAGGAACGCTCTAGGATAAAGAATTGCCTAGAACTGAAATATGTTCAAGGCAGCCGCCCATCAGCGCTCTCTCAGAACCGGGGAGCCAGCGATTCTGAAAAGATAACGTGAGGTGCAGCCCCAAATCTTCCTGGGGGCCTCCTCTGGGCTGAAAGGATGCTGTGCTAAGATCGAGGTGGGGCTGGGGTCCCACATGACCCTCTGTCCCGGAAGGTCAGAGTTTGAGGCGGGAAGATCAGTCAAGGGCAAAGAAGATTCTGGTCGTAGACACCTGCTTTTGCACAGGACCTTCTATGGGACAGCGGTCTGGGTATTTCTGCAGGCGGCTGTCTCATTTCTTTTCAAGGATTTTTACTAATAGACTGGCTTTGGGAAAGGGCTCCTTTACTGCGGATGAGATGAGGCTTGGACACATTGTCTCAATATGGAAAGTAACTTCAAATGCAAGCCAAGAACTCTGGGTCAGGTGTTATGCATTTAAATTTGGCAACATTTGGTAAAAAAAACCAATGGGGTCTGTGTTGGCACCGGACACACCGCTCCACCTCATGTTAATTACTATGCCCTGGCTTTCTGGGCCCTGAATTATTCACGAGGTCAGATATAAAACAGGATGATGATGGGGATCGCCAGCTGTGCTACCCGAATGTGCAGATGTGGCATCTGTTTCCAGGAAACACAGACTGGGCTGAGGAACTCACATGTCTTAGGGCAGTGATGGCGAACCTTTTGAGCTCGGCGTGTCAGCATTTTGAAAAACCCTAGCTTAACTCTGGTGCCGGGTCACATATAGAAATTTTTTGATATTTGCAACCACAGTAAAACAAAGACTTATATTTTTGATATTTATTTTCTATACTTAAATGCCATTTAACAAAGAAAATACAACCAAAAAAAATGAGTTCGTTGTGTCACCTCTGACACACGTGTCATAGGTTCGCCATCACTGTCTTAGGGCTTTGGGGGAGCAGGAGGTGGCAGGGAGAGGAACAGGGAGGCCAGAGAACGGAGAGAAAGGTAAAGCAATGTTGTTCTCAGAGAAGGTGAAAGTGAGCTGACAACCTATGGGTTATAATATCAGGGAGCAAGAGAACAGACCCAACTAGAAGAAAGAGCCGTATAAAGGCCAGGTGAATGAATGAATGATAGAAGTTCACGCGTGAATGGAGGAGGGAGAATGTTGGCCTGTGCGGGTGCCTCCTCTGAGTCATTTATTTAATTGTCACCGCCATTACATGAGGTGAGGCGCATGTGGACACACACCTGTTTCGTTTAACCCCAGGACCCTGCGATAGGGGTGTCAGTGTCGCTGCTCTACACTGCTGGAAGCTGGGGCTACCTGAGACTGGCACTCATGGGTGAGCAGTGGGGACTTCAGGCCATGCTGTCTGGTGCCCACTGGCCAGATGCTGATCAGAGGGATCAGTGGGCAAAGCTATGAGCATCAGGTGCTGTGGGCAGAGGGCAGTCAAGGCCTTCCCTCCCTGGGAGGAGCAGCTCTGTGGGGAACCTGCCTCACTGGCCCCGAGCGTGAGTCTGACAGGGAATTGATGGCCTTTCGGGTCCTCTCCACCCACAGCCACCCCTGCTGCTCTGTGGGGACCTCCCATAGGAAGGGCACCTCCTGAGTGGAAACAGGGCAGCCTTTTTGGACAGCAACTTGGCACTTTCTATCTAAATGCAACAAGCCCGGGCACCTCACACTCAGCAGCCCCGAGGGGAATACTTGCACGTGTACAGAATGAAGCGTGGTGATGCTGGTTACAGCAAGAAACCAAAAGCTACCCGAGTGTGTGCACCCACACGGGATGATTGCATACAATGCTCTGTACAGAGAGGCATGGTTACATGTCAGCATATTGATCCCAGCTCTGCTACTCACCGTCTGTGATTTGAGTCAAGTTATAACCTTTCTGTGCCTCAGTTTTCCCATCTGTACAATGGGGGGTAATAGCAGTACTTACAGGGTCCTTGCAAGGATTAGAAAAATTAATACGAAGAAAGTGCTCAGAACTGTGCCTGGCATATAGTCAGGAGTTAATACATTGCAATAATTAATGGTACTCCATAAATATGGAAATCATTGATAAGACTCCCTCTCCTCCCTGCCCTCTGCCCCTCCCCAGCTCTCTGAGACTCAGGACTTTCCCTCTGGCCAGGTGACCACCTAGCCAGTCTGGTCCCAAGACACAGCTGACCCCTTGGAGCAAGGGCTGGGACTGTGTCCAATCCTAAACCTCAGAGAGTGAGAGGAGTGACCAGTATAGTCCGGTAATGAGCAGCCGGCCGTGGCTTCAGGGGGAGCTGGACAATGCAGCCAGCTGGACCCTGGGCACAGGGTCAGCCAGCGCAGCCAGGAGCGGTGAGGAGGTTCAGGGTGTGTGCTTCTTGGCGCTAGAAAGGAACTTCTATAGCCCCAGTCACTCACGGGTTTACTAACACCCTCCCCAACATCATCACGCCAGACCTTCTCCTTCCTCCTTCACTTTTCAAGCAGACATCAAGGATTTATGTGCCAGGCAGCATCAAAAGGCAATGGAGACTCCTGTTTCTGGAGGAGCTGGTGGTCCCGTGGGAGAGAGAGCCAACCAGGCAAGTAATTCCAGGACAATTGTGAGCTCATGTGACAAGGACTTCCCTACTTTATCACTGACTCCCAGCTTCTGGGGAAGTGCCCAGTACGTAGTCAGCTCACACTAACATTTATGGGACAGGCATGCACAACATCATTTGTGCAAGTCCAGAAGCAGCACACGCCAACTCAGTGGTGGAGCCAA
Organism: Myotis davidii; assembly: GCF_000327345.1. Taxonomy (NCBI): domain Eukaryota; kingdom Metazoa; phylum Chordata; class Mammalia; order Chiroptera; family Vespertilionidae; genus Myotis; species Myotis davidii. Next base: position 1,399,442 of record NW_006291007.1, read on the forward strand.
GAAAGTCTTAGTGAGAAGGGACATGTGAGCAGGGTTTTGGAGGATGACCAGGAGTTTGCCGGGTGGACACAGCATGCACTCTAACATGTCTGTGTCATAGCTGCAGTGATAAATTCCGAGGCCTCAGGAAACAGTATGGCGCATGTCCTCCTATCAGCAAGGGCAGGAGAAAGCAGGACTGAGAGGTGCTGGGCAGCATTGCTCCCTTTCACCCACGTTTGCTCCCTCTCAATGTCGGCACCCCGTCATGCCCAGCCCCTTGGCCCCTCTGTATGGCGACAGCATTCCCAGGCCCCTCCTCCAGTGCCTTCCCCAATCCTGCCTGCAGCTCTGGAGACCCCCACCAACCCAACGAGGGACCAAGCCTGCCTGGGAGCCTCTAACAGGTGAGCATGAGTGCACCACATGGGAGAAGCACGGCGAGGGAGGCTGCGACACGTGCACATGAACGGGAGCCAGTAAAAGTTTAAATGCCCCCTCCTCCCACACTTATTACAGTCTGTATCCACGACCCTTCCCTCCTCTGGAGCCAAGGCCTGTCTGACCCCCACCTCAGTCCATGTGCTCCTGTGCCTCCATCATATGAACGAGTTAACCTGCATCCACACTCCCCTTTATGCTCCAGGGGCTGGGTCCCAGATGGACCGATGCAGAACCCAAGAGGCTGGGGAAGAGAAGGCCCCAGGGTGGACTCACCAATTGTGCAGGGGGCTAGAAGGTTCATCCACAGGGGAAGCCACTCAGGAAGGGGCACAACTCGCCATGACATTTCCCTTGAACTTGGAGATAAAGAGAGCAAGAAAGGCTGCTCCCAGCTGGGCGATCGGAGAGTCAGAGATCCGAGGAGCATAAAGACATGGAGTCTAGGGTGCCCAGTGCTCTGAACTGTGCCAGCGCCGGTGCCGGGGGCACAGAGATGGGGGGCACTTCCAACTGTGGGGGGAGGGCCTCAGGCAGAAGGAGAAAATGCTCGTGCTGGGCCCTGAAAGGCAGGTGTGTGGCCCATGCAGGTGGGAGATACAGTTCAAAGGGCAATGGGGAGTGGGGGAGGGGGGAGGGAGGCAAAGACAAGGAGATGTGACACAGCGTGGTTCATGCCAGGAAGTGAGATGGGGCTGGAGCAGGGGGCCTGCGGGAGGTGGGAGACAGACCTCTCCCCGCTGTCGGGCTAGCTGGATGACCTTGCAACGAGCTGTTTCGCTGAGTTTGGAAATGTCTCCATCTGTGCAATGAGGGTATCAGATTAGATGACTGTCTGGGGTCTTTCCAGCTCTGGCTGCTCCTAGAGGCAGTGAGCTCCACATCACCCAAGGTATTCAAGCAGAGGGTAGGTGTCACTGGGTGAGATTTGAGTCTTTGGTAGGCATTGGGACCAGATGACCTTGAAGGTCCTTTTTCCAGCCCGGGGCTGCCCTGATTCTGGGACCCAGATGGGGCCTGAGGAGCTGAGCCAGGCAGCCAAGGATGGTCATGCAGGACATCTGTCCCTTCTCTGGATCCAGGTGGGACCCATGCTGGCTAGTGACACGCAGACAGGCCATTGAATGACTCATCTTCTGCGGTGAGGCAGTACCCTTCACTTCCGCCTAATAAACTGTCAGATGGCCCCTGGGGACCCAAAGCTGGCAGCTGTCCACTTGAAAATGACAGCGGACAGCTCTGGGCTCCAGCTCCTGCCCTTTAACTCAACAAGCATCAGAGCCTCCGCTTTCCCGGGCTCAGAAGTCACTCTAGACTCAGAGAGACTGTCCCTCTTGGGTGGAAGCTGATGCTCAGTGAGAGGTTAGAGACTATCTATGGGAAAGGGAAGGTCACAGGGAACCCTGCCCCCTGGTCCAGAGGCCAGGGCCCAGGGAGACAAGGGCTGCTCCTTCCATCCTGTTGTGGCCAGTGGTGTGAGGGCCTGGAGCAGGGCTGTGAACTTGGCAGGGCTCCCAGCTCAGCCCTGCCGTGTCCTCAGCTGGTTGGTCTGGGGGAGCCACGCCCTCCCCATGAGTCTCTGTTTTCCCTGCTGTACAATGTTCATAGGCACCAAATACACTCCTGGGGTGAGGTGAGAGGGGAACTGTAAGAGCTGTCACACAGGGTGGGTGCTGAGGTTAATGGGAAGGTCCCCACTCCAGGGGATGTGGCAATGAAAGCAAACATGCTCCAAGGAGATGCAGGTGGTTTTGATATATGAGCATGTACATGTTACATGATATTATGAGTGTTACCTAATTTAAAAATGATCGATTCATGGATGAATTTTTACAGATCTATTTCCTGCTTATACCACCGAAGAGATTTAAGGCAGTATATATGCGAATTTACCCATTTCTTTTACATAACTCAGTTTGTGGGGGGCATCCTCCCATGCTCCGGGGACTCGCTGGGCCACAGAGGTTGGTCTTAGGAACATCCAGATTCCGGGTGGCTCAGGCCATTTCCCTGGGAGGCCAGCAGTTCTCCTTCCGCAGCCAGTCATGGAAGCCACAAACACCTGGGCAAGGGCTTTGGTGTCAGAGCCTGTCTAAGCCACAGTTCCCTCATCTATTAAACGGGACATAACGTTGCCAGGCTTACGGTGCTGTAAGGATTAGCAACAAGCGGCACAGCACCTACACAGTGCCTGGCACAGAGTGGATACTCCATGGGAGTGGTGATCGCCCTTATTAAAGAGTGAGACACGCCATGCACAGGAGGGGCCCTGGGTTTTGCTGAATGAGATATTACAGAGGACAGCCCGGCAGCATCAACCTAAACCAGCCATTTCCTGTGTAGGCCAAGGACATGCTTCTTCTCATAGTAAATACCAAGGAACTATTTATCAAACGCCTGCTTTGAGCTCAGTACCACGCCAGGTGCATTGGGGGAGAGAAACAGAAGATGCCTCTATTGAACAAAGAGGCCCCCAGCTTTGGGAGCCTAAGGCAGGGCTCTCTGGCCCTTAGGTAGCTTAGCATCCAGGTGGAGAAAAATACTGGGTAGGGGAGTCCATTTAGGGCCAAAGGCCACCTAAGTCCACTTAGGGTCAAAGGCAAGCCTCCAGGCACTTGCTGGCTTCAAGGTTGGGAGATGGCATTATCATGCCAGACACTCGTCCTCTTGCCTCCAGCAGAACACACATCCCCACACCTGCCCAGGCCTATCCCGAATGTGTGTGAGGTGTGGTGCTCTTTGGGAACGGAGTTCCAGGAGCCAGGGGCCTGAAGAAGGGTCCCTTGGTCCAAGGACTCCTCATTCTATAGGAGGTACCTGGCTGGCCAAGAGCCAGAATGGGGCCCTCTAAGGCACAGGGCCTGGCTCTGAGGGTATCCTGCTGCCCAGCTTGTGTCAGCTCCATCTCCTCATGGCTGGACCCTGTTGCCCGGTCCTGGGGGCACTAGCTGGAGTCCTATCCCGGACAATGATAGGCTGCTGCTGTGGGCCCCAGCCCCAGATGTCTGCCTCAGATGCTGACCTTGATGCCTGTTGGATCCGGGCCCAATGGCTACTTTGGGCTCCATGATCAGGGCCCTGGAACTGTCCCTGCACCTCAATATTTCTCAGGCTTAGAAACGCTCCTCGCTGCCTGCTTCTGTGGCTAGAACTCTGTCTCGTTTCAGTGTTTCTCAACAATGAAGTCTCCTGTTTTGCAGGTGTCACTCAGCAAATACCCGATAACAACATTTGCAGAAAACTAAGAAGATGAGAAATGGGGAGAGAGGCAGGCAGGCGGGCACTGGGTAGGATTCGGGACACCTGTGTGCTACCCAACTCTGACACTCATTTACTTTTGCTATGGTAAAATAGTCATAACATGAAATTTGCCATTTTAAGTATTTTTAAGTGTACAATTGAGTGCTTTTAAAAAACAGACAAATTACATGTCCTTTGCCTCCTCAGGCTCCTCATCCATATTCATTCTTTTTTTTTTTCCCATCCTACAAATATTTATTATGTAGTACATCTCTAACACCATGCTAGGTACTTGATCAGTTTTGCTATCATACTCCTGAAATAAATTTGAAAAACTGTTAACCACCTAAAACATTTAAAAGCAGCAACTGAATATAATTTATTTTGTATATGTGTTTTACATACATTTTCACTGAAGCCTTGGGCTGGGATTTTTGCTCATTGAATTTATGTAAAATGCCCAGCCTACAACCTGCAGGGGAGGAAAACATTTTACTCAACCCTCTTTGGGTTCCTGGCTGGGTCTGAAAGTTCAAGTGATAAAGATTAATGGGAGAAAAGTGTACACACTTCGTCGAATTTTCATATGTACTTGGGAGCTTTCACAGGAGAATAAGGACCCGAAGAAGCAGCCAGAGCAGGGACCCTTTATACCTTTAAGAAATAATAAATTTGTGAGAGAACTGATAAGAAAAATGGTTTTGGGGCAAGGGCAGTAAGTGGTGAAGAAGTAACTAGAGTGATAAGGGTTAATTTGACAAGGTTTGTTTATACAGTCTCTTGGGCCCTAAATTCCCAGTCTCTGGGTCTCTGGTGATAAGAATATCGTCTTTCCTCCTGGTAGAGAGAGGGCACCTTTCATTTGGGAGTTTTATGACCTGTTTCGGGGAAGAAGAGTGAGGCGGGGAGGTCAGCGTGACTTTCCTGCTTCTGCTATTTTCTCAAATTCCTTCAGTTTAAGTTACTAGATATGCCATCAGTCTGTTCTCCGTATCTATGAGTCTGTTTCTATTTTGCTTGTTCATTTATGTTGTTATTTAGATTCCACATGTAAGTGAAATCATATGACATTTGTCTTTCTTTGTCTGACTAATTTCACTTACCATAATACCCTTCGTAGTCATGGGGATGTAATAATTATTTTTGGTGCCAGGTGGTTACTAGAAATATTGGGGGGATCACTTTGTAAAGTATATAATTGTCTAACCACTGAAACTAGTACAAAATAACATTGAATGTAAATTGTAATTAAGACATAAAATAAAAAAAAATAATCAGTATGCCAGTTACCTTATTTGGGGGTAGCATGTCCTGAACCCCATAAAACCTCAATGGCTAAGCATCCTTATTGTCAAATCCATCAGCCAAATCAGATTTACTTTCAGGCAAGAGTCTGACATCATTTTTCAATTCAAATAAGCCCATGAACACACATTTCCATGGCCACTTCCGAGAGATGAAGATGGATGATGGAGAAGGCGGACGAAGGCACGGGAGAACCTTCTGGCTGCCTACTTCACCACTCCTTATGGAAACCCCCTTAGCTTTGTCTTCAGGGACTTCTCCCTTCGGAGCTGCACATTCTTGAATTGTCCCTTTGATTAAGCCAGGAGATTTGCGCCCCCCAGGGCAATGCATCTAGAAAGTGTAAGGCTTGCGTTTCATCAGGAAATTGGGGGAAGGTGGGTTAGGACAGGGGAGCTGAGAAGAGCCATCTTAGCAGATTCCAGGCACATTCCACGGCAGACCATGTGGAAGTTGAGAATCTGGAAATTGATTCTTTTACCACTTTCTCTGCCTGTGACCCCCCTGCTGTAGTCTTCCTGTATTCATTTCCTCAGTGGTCTGGGTAGCTTGGTTTCAACACAGCTGTACTAGATGAAACTCAATCCTAGCATTCCAGGAGCTATGGCTTGAAGACAGCTGCATTAGATGGATCTCAATCCCAGTATTCCAGGGTCCATGTCTTGAAGACAGCTGCACTAGATGGATCTCAATCCCAGCATTCCAGTATCCATGTCTTGGGCCAACCCCTGTATTGAGGCTCCACCTAAGTTCCAAGTCCTCCCTTTCTCACCCCTGTGCATCCAGGCTGCTCTAACAGGGCCCTGAGCAGACAGCCCTCACACCATTTCCCTAGGAGCTGGATGGTAGCAGAATATACCACTCCAAAATGTATGTGACTATACGAGTTCAGGACATGCCACCCCAAAATGTGCCATGTTGATGTCTTGATTATTTTGAGCTGTAGGCACTTGAAAAACATCAAATGTTCTTAACTCACCTTATCTGTCTCAAGATAAATCCTTCAAAAGAAACTCAACTACATTACCCCCACCCCCACCCCCCACCAGGAGTTTTATCTTTCAGGGAGGACTGATTCACAGGAAAAGAGACCAGAAGGCAACTCTACATCCAGACAAATGGTCACAAACTATCATAGTTCCCATCTATTCTCCTAAGGGCCCATTCATCTTTCCCCAAAATCATTTACCATCCCTTAAGAGGCCTGCATCCACGCCCCCTCTCTGTTCCCTATTAAGATGGTATTTAAGCCCACGTTCTAAAGCTACCTTTTGGGTTAGTCATATTTTCCTGGTGTCTCCCATGTATATATGAGGTACACATGTTACACAGGTGTCAGACAGGGTGCATTCATCTCCTTATGTTTTGTCTGTTGCAGAGCACAGTGTACAAAGAACTGGGCCAGACTCCGAGGAAGGAGGAGTGCAAACTGGTGGAAGAGACACCCATCACTGAAGATGTGTAGACGATACCGTCTTCCTGGCAGAAAGTAGCAGTGATTTGACATGACTTCTGATGACAGTGGAAGACACAAGTGCCAAAGCGGGACTGAATTGAACCGTCACGCCAAAAATCATGACTACAGAAGAAATACGCAACTTCAACATGGACAACGAAGACATTGAAAGTGTTGAAGGTTTTGCTTAGCTTGGTTCAGTCATCCATTCAAATGGAGACCGCAGCCAAAAAATGAATGGAAGGCTGAGACTCGAAAGGGCAGCCAAGGAAGGGTTAGGAAAGAGCCCCAAGAACAAAGATGTGTCATGTAAGATCATCCACACCCTCATATTCCCAGTTACTGTTCACAGATGCAAAAGGTAGACAGTGAAGAAGGCTGGCAGGGAAAAAAGGAAGATTCATTTGAAATATGGTGTTGGCAGAGAGCTCTACAGATACCCGATCTGCCACAAAGATGAACAAGTGGGTCTTAGCGCAAATCAAGCCTGAGACATCCATGAAGGAGAAAACAACAAAACTGGCTGTCCTGGTTTGGGCCAGGCTCATGAGAAGGCAGAGGTTTGTTTGTTTTTTTGGAAAAGACAATAATAATGTGGGAGAAAGAGAAGGCTGCAGGGAACCAGAAGACCAATTGTGAGATGGATGGACTCCATAAAGGGGACCACAGGTGTGAGTCTACAGGAGCCGAGCAGGGCTGCCGAGGACAGGCCACCGGACGTAATTCATTCATACGGCTGCCTGGAGTCGGAGCCGGCTTCACGGCACGCAGCGCACGCCCGCGCGCGCGCACACACACACACACACACACACACACACACACTCATACGCCGTTCTTATTCACATGCCTTTCATGACAGGGGTCTCAGCTAAGAACCCAGAAGAGGAAGGAACATGCTTCTTCCTCCCCTACAGAGATTTTCCCTCCAGACACAGAAAACTCACGTGGTAAGTACACGCCGTGTATGTTATTTCGAGTTGAAATTTACTACTTGACTTGATTCACACACACAGGAACTCTTGCAAGGATTTCAAAACTGAAATGAGACTTTTGGATCGAATTGGAAATTAAACACACACACTTTTATTTTATTTTTTGGTAAAACACATTGTCAAGAGACCCCTCCTTGCACATGCTTACCAAGCTGGAGACTGAGTTGTAAAGGGAGGTCATGGCCACAGGCGGGCAGTTCTCAGCATAAATCCGTTGTGGGGAGATAAAACCTGCCATCAGGAAGCAGCCACGTGGGCATCCACAGGACCACATGACCTCCTTATCCCAGGTTGAAACACAACCTGAGTTCCGAGGGAATGCATTTTATTACCACCACCAAAATGCCTAGAGCAGTTTCTATTTTCTTTGAAGTTAGCAGCCTTTTAAGGGGAAGCTGAAGTTCATAAAAAGCCCTGAATGCTATACAGCCACACCATCCATCTTTTATGAGGTTTGGGGCAGGCTCAGTGCCTCCCTGTAATCGACTGCAAACGGCTGCAAACGGGGCCGAGAGGCTGCCAGCTCCTACCAGGTCTCTCTTGGCTTCAGGAATGGCTGGAATCGCTGAGTTGGTGGGGCCCCTGCAGGGCTCGCCCGGCTGAAGTGAGGGCGTGGTGGTTTGTTGAGCGGGGTCCTTCGGTAGGAGGGGAGTGGGTTCAGAGTGGGTCTGGGCTGCTGCTCACAGTCCCCCAATTCATCCACATCGAGGGCCCAGTCTTCGATGCTATCTATAATGCATGCTTCTGAGTCCCTCGTGGGATCAGGCTGAGACCAGACACAAAGCTGTGACCACATCCTTGCCTGCCTCCTTCAGTCCCTTTCTCCCAAGGGCACGTGACTCTGGCCACATGTTCTCCTCCCGATGGCACTTGTCTTGCTATCTTCTGTTCTTGAAAAGCAAGGTCACTGCTGGGACCTGGGGCTGGGAAAATGTAAGTAATTAGGATTCAAACCCAGCAGGCCCCGGTGATTCCAGAATAACAAAGGCCTCTGGTGCTTTCGTGCTCACAGGTTTTGGGTTTGTGGAGAGCTCCTTCCATTGATTCCATTGCCACCAGGCCCGACCTCCCTCCCCTGCCGCTGGTTTGGTTGTGAAGAACCCTTCAGGTGCAATGCAGAAGGTGGTGAAGAAAGCTGGAGAGTGTCCCCCTGTCCACCCCAGGGAGCTGCACTCAGCCCTGCCAGACTTTTGGCTTCTGAGGCTGCTGTGACTCACTCACCCAGGGAGAGGAGGCGGCCATGGGACTCTGCCAGGAGGCAGGCAGCACGGCCCAGGGCAATGCTGAGGCTCTGGCTGCAGGGCGCCGCCTCCTCACTGGCCTCCCTGCCTCCTCCGTTCCCTCCCTGCAGGCTATGCTTGACACTAGGGCCTTCAGATGTAACCCACTGCTGCTCTGCTCAAAACCGGCCCGCTTTTCCCATTTCACTCCCAGGAAAGCCGCATGCTCACCGTGGCCTGCCTGCCATCGATGGGCTCCGACCTCACCGCCTCCTCCATCTCTCGTACCCACTTAGCCTGGACCGCACTGACCTCCCTGCTCAGCCAGAACATTCCAGGTCCGCTCCTGCCTCGGGGCCTTGGCACTGGCTGTTCCCGCTTCCTAGAGTATTCTTTCCCCAGAGATCCACAAGGCATACAGATACCTCTTTCAAGTCTTTGCTCAAATATGAGGCCTTTTCTGAGCACCCTAGTTAAAGTTGGGACCCCCATGCCCACACCCGGCCCCAGCAATGCCTGTTCCCCACTCTGCTCTAGTTTCCTCCATGGCTCTGGTCCCCTCTGACACGCCATACACTTCACTTACGTATTTGTTTATCCCTTATGTCCACCGCAGCTGAGCAAAAGCTCTGCAGAGCAAGGGGTTTTACCTGGCTGCTCACTGATGTACAGTCTGGTGCCTACGACACGTTCAAGTTCGCGGCAAGCACACAATAATTATGTGTCCAGTGAATGAAGGGGCACATGAGAATTTTTAAGATGTTGTCTGGCATGGCACATGGTATGTGCCAGGAAATAATATTATCCTCTCGCCCTCCCAACATGATTACAAATTCAGAAGAAAGGTTGCTGAGATCTGGGACACAACTGTGAAGACATCTGTAAACTCCCCTCGATGTGAGTCCTGGGTAGTGTTCAGTACCTACCCACAGTCAGCACTGTGCTTGCCCCCTCCATACGCTCTCTCCTCTCTAGTGTCCAGGCCTTTGCATGTGCTGTTTTCTAAACGCCCCTTCCTCCAGGAAACCCACCCTGACTTCCAGACTAGGTCAGACCTTTCTCCTTGGTGCTCCCCCAGCATAGCATTTCCCAGACTGTACCACATCTGCCTGTTAATTTGCCTGCCCATCCTACTAGGCTGTAGGAGAAGCACCAGCTTTGGACCTGGCACGTAATAGGTGCACAATAACGGCTTATTGGAAGAGTTTATAACACGGGAGGCAGAATACTTTTGAAATGGGTACACTCTTAGGTGGTTGACCAGATGCTTTGGGCCAGTGGGTGCTGGTTTCATCCCTGCCCTGACTGGGTCTGCAGAAGGAGGGATGCTCCAAATTGTGTGGGTGAAAACAGGTGATTATCCAGAAAATACTGCCCTCCCCGCTCCCCTGCCCCCCGTGTCTCTCCTGAAATAGATGCTCAGGGCAGAGCAGCTTCTCACACCAGGCCCGGGGCCAGCAGACTTCACTCTGGGCCCAGCTCATTTGAGAGGATTCTGTTCAGACCTGCTCTTGTTGGTCTTTCTCTTCCAGACCCTCCACTCAGGTGAGAAAAAAGCTTCTCACAGGAAGCAGCCTGCCAAGGAGATGGGAGATGTTTGGTGCAAGGCATCTGGTCAGGAAGCAAATCCTGGCCGCGCCTCCGGGGCCTACTAGGCTCAGGGCGGCTCAGGCCTGGAGTTCTTCGTCTGGGCGGGAGTTTCCATTTCACTAGAGGCCCCACCTGACCTGCCTGTGGGGCTATGGGAGGCGCATGGAGGCTGTCAGCCCCAGGCAGCCTGGAGCAGGAAGGAGCTGTGGGGTCTCCCACCTCCCATTCCTGCCAGGTCCCTGCCCGGCCAGTGTCCTCCCTCCACAGACAGGGATGCTCAGGAGCCATGTTCTTTGTCCAATCGTGGCCAGCCGTCTCAAGAAAAAGCACTGAAGTCAGGACTTTGGCACACCGGTATCCGGGGATTTTAGCTCCTCAGTGAACATTCCCACTTACGGAGCATCTACTCTGTCCTACCAATGAGGAGTCTGGGCGGGCACCTGCATTCTCTATTCATCTCCCTGATCAGCCCTGGGACCTAGGGTTCACAGGCCTTCTTTTATAGATTAGGAGACCGAAGCTCAGGTTCAAGGTCACTCTCCTGGCAAGAGGCAGAGTCGTACTGAAGTTCCTCCTTCCATCTTCTTCAAACTGAAACCAGGCTGTTTCTCTTGTTTTACACGTAGGGTAAGGGGGCATTGTGTGCTTAATGAACGACCCAAAGGGTGCTGGTGCTTGGAGAGGAGTAGAGGCAGGAAAAAAATTAAACACATTCGCCCAGTCGAGAGGACCTTCCTCTTTCTCTGCTGCTTCCTCACGTTGCAGTGGCCTCCTTCACGCCCGGCTCGGCTCCTCCCCTCAACCTGAGTTTGGGCCCCTCCTGGCCTCCCTGTGGGCCCAGCACTGGGCAGCCTTCTCCGGCCTGCGCTGTCCGACTTGGGATGAGTCTGTGCCTGTCCAGCCTTCAGCATTTGTCTCCGAGGTCATTTTCCCACAAACATAAACCATCCCTCATCTAGACCTCATTGGTCACCCGGGAAACACTGCAGCCTCTATCTTGTTTACTCTTTTCTCTTATTTTTCCAAATGGCTCAGAACCTGGGCAGGAAGAGGGCTGTTTTTACTGGTCGTTCTGGACCCTGGCAGTCCTGTGATCTAATTCCTTTTGATTTAATCCCAGACACCTGCTCTGTGAATCCAACACACACAGAGGTTGTGCCGGCGCCAGGGAGCTCTCTGAAGAGGCAGGAGAAGGCAAGCTCCGGTTCTCCTGGGCATCTCAACCACGCAGGGGAGGCGCAGGGGCGCCACAAGACACTGGCTCCAAGGCAATGCCCTGGACCGCCTTCAGCACGCCATCAGACAGCCGTGGAGTGCTCCGTTTAAATCACTGTCCCTGTTGACAGCTGCAGTATGTAAATGGAAAATGCAATTTCAAAATATTGGAAGGCAATAATCTATATTCTCCACTTGAACTCTGAACCTATACCAAAGGAACTGATTCTTTCTTCAATGAATCCCAAGGTCTTTCAGGGATTCAGGGAATTCACAACGGTCTGTGTGGTACAGCCCAGGGCTCTGGCCAGTTCGTTCTTAGTTCATCTTCCATGCTCCCTGTACGGGAGGTTTTATCATCCCCATTCCACAGATGAAGAAAATGAGGCTCCCTGGATTTCAGTAACTTCTCGAGGCGACTTAAAGTGGATTTAAAGCCAGTCTGCATGGTTCCAAAGCCACGTCCATCTGAGCACACCACGCTGCCTCTCGCTAAACACACAGCATTAAACCTTGACATTCACGAGAGTGATCCCAAGACCTCCGGGAGCTCCCAATTGACAAATTCTATGTTAGCAGGTAGTCAGCTCCATAGAACATCTATTTTCTAGCTAAGGGCCATCCCTTCTAGGTCCTATGTCCATCACCAGTGGGCGGTTGAGGCTCACTTTGGGGGTTGGGGGAGGGTTGCTGTCCAAGGTGCTGGGCAAGAACAAGTGTGCTGAGAGGTGACTGCCAGACAGCTTAGCTTCCCTGCAAGCTGCATGCTCCCTGGAACATGACATGCCTGTTGCAGGGGTCAGAGGGCCGGGCCCTGCTGCAGAAAACACACACGTGTGCACACACCTCCCATTCTGGGCAGATACTGGGCAGAGACACTAAGCAGGGCTGATCCCCAGAGACTGGCCGCAGGCGACAGTGTCCTTCAGCACAGCCTGCACTGAGATTTCAAGTTGTACATCAATAGACGTTCTGACTCTGAAGTAACTAGGCATGTTATAATGACCGTTAGAATCAGTGTAACTAGTACCTCAAACCCAGGTTTCATACATAACACGGCCCATTTCCCATCGATAGCAACGGCATGCAGTTTTCTCTGAAAATATATTGAAGTAAATAAAATGAGCCAGTTCAAAGGTAAGGATCGAGCAGATGGTAGCGCTGGGTCCCTGGTGATGGCGAAAACCCTAAAGATGGTCGGCAGAGGAGTGAAATTGGGGTTATCCTGGCCGCGAGAGCTTGGTGAGGACAGATGGGAGAGACGCAGGTTGGGAAGAAGCCTGGGGCCACCTCCAGGGGTCTGGAGCTTCAGAGACAGGCTGGCTTGCATTCTGGCTGGTGGACAGAAGGAAAACAACAACAAGAACAGGAACAAAAGACCAAGCCCCTGCTTCACCGTTAGTAATTATGTGTAGAACAGACTGTGTTACGTGGAGGACATTCAAAGTGTAGGAAAGATCCCTTCAGGAAGAATTCATTGAAGAGGCGAATATAAAAACAGGAACCCCTCCTGCTATAATCAGGTACTCTCGTAAGGTTTTTTAAAAGAAACTCTTTTATAAGGAATATTTCAAACATAAGCAAAATTAGAGAGAATAGTCTAAAAACTTCCATATACCCATCCCCAGGTTCTTCCCAGTCATTTTTATTTTTTTTAAATTTTTTAAATATTTTATTGATTTTTTACAGAGAGGAAGGGAGAGGGATAGAGAGTTAGAAACATCGATGAGAGAATAACATCGACCAGCTGCCTCCTGCACACCCCCTACTGGGGATGTGCCCACAACCAAGATACATGCCCTTGACCGGAATCGAACCTGGGACCTTTCAGTCCGAAGGCCGATGCTCTATCCATTCAGCCAAACTGGTTAGGGCTTCCCAGTCATTTTTAACCCTCTGAAAAAAAGGATCACCTAACTGGGAGTTGGGAGAAATGAGTTCTAGGTATGGCTCTGCCACAGTCAGCTGTGTGGCCTTGGAAAAGTCACTTAACCTCTCTGAGGCTGTTTCCTCTTAGGTTACATGAAGGGGATGGACCAGGCAATCACTCAGGAACCTCCTGCCACCACAACTCAGTTCTATAGGTTCATAAACAGCAATAAAGAACGCACAGTTCTAGGCTACATGTGGTGTGAGCAAGTTAAACCGGCCAGGTCTTTCTACCCTTTTCTTCCTGGCGTCACCTTTCCCATGGACCAGGCAGGTCTAAGGCAGTATGGGGACGTGCTAAGTGGTCCTGTTAGGACAGACATTCACACTGGGTCAAATATACTGTCCTCATCTGCAATGAAGGAAAAGGCTGAACAAAATTCTCTTATCTGAAATGATATATATGGTGTCCCCAAAAATGGATACACATACATTTTTCGATAGTTCAGTTAATGTTTCTTTCTTTTCAGAGTTAACCCAATGCAATTAAGAATTATTCAAAGTGTGTATACATTTTGGGGGACAGCTGTGGAATAATAGTGGATCTGTATTGGCAGTGATTGGGGACAACTGTGTATTTGCTTGCAATTCCTACTGGGAAGGCAGGTTAGCGACCACCCATCGACGTAAGAAAACCGTGTGGGCCACCGGACTAGCAAACAAGGCCCCCGGGAAGCCTGGGAAATTCTCATTTACACAGTTGGGCGGCCTTTGTTGGTCAAATTGATCAGATCATTGTTTACAGGAGCGAACACATATAAAACACTTAGCACAATGCCTGGCGTGAGATGTATTAGACATAATTCTGGTAATTTCTATTTTCCATGTGTACATTTAACTGAAGTGTACACATAGCATACAGCTCACACAACACGATCAACTTTGGTAACAAAAAGGCAAACGAAGTTATAATGATCTGCTTGGCAGGGATCATCTCTCCGTATGCCCTAAACAGCACTGCAGGGAAGTCAGCAGCTCACCATCTCAAAGACTCACACCTGCTGTCCCTGCACACCTTGTCTGTGCCCCGCCCCCCCCCGCCCCTCTCCCTCCATGAGCTCTCCGACGGGCCTTGGAGACGGAGTGCCTTCAGCACTGATGACAGTGAGCAGCCCTCCTGCCAATCCTGCCTTTCTCACGGGCTCAGCATCTCTGCTCAGGTGAGAATGCAGGGGAGAGAGATGAGATGGATGGTACAGGTTGGTAGCAAGAAGGAGAAGAAAGAACGGGACAGGGAGTGAGGGGCCCTGCATTTGGTCTTGGTTCTGCCAACCACGTGAACTTGGGCATGACCCTCTCCCAGAGTTCTGTCTCAGGCACTTGACAAAAGGGTTGCGTGAGATTATGGGGGCATTATTAACATGAACACGGTCTATTCTATCATAATTATGACATAATTATCATATTACTAGATCATAGCTGTAGCGGTTGATAGGAATAACCACATGCATTATAAAGACTCCCAATCAGGCCCTTAATCCTGGGACTGCCTCACCATAAGCGCTTTTTCCTCCTCAATTGCGTTTTCACAGGGCTAGATGCTGGGACAGGGGCATCTCTGAAAGCTCCTGGGTGGAAGCTACCAGGAGAGACAAGGAAACATCAATCAAAGTGCTATTGTGGCGATGAGAACAGGTGCTGGAGGAGCCCAGAGGAGGCAGCTACAGTCCTAAAGGGGCTGGAATTTCGGCTCATCTCTG
Source organism: Myotis davidii (assembly GCF_000327345.1). Taxonomy (NCBI): domain Eukaryota; kingdom Metazoa; phylum Chordata; class Mammalia; order Chiroptera; family Vespertilionidae; genus Myotis; species Myotis davidii. The sequence continues at coordinate 1,414,509 of NW_006291007.1, forward strand.
GGTTAAACATCTGCTTTGCCACACTGAGTCAATATGGAAATCCTGATTCATTCAACAACTGTTTGCTGGACTTCTACAGAGCCCAGGTGCTGTGTGGCCGCTCTGAGCATGCCCTCTCGGAGTCACTGATGCCGCGGAGGCAGGCGTTACACAAGGACAGGAGGGAGAATGCAGGTTCCACACTGTGTGTGGAGAGATGAAGGAGGCCCAGAAATGATCCGAGAGAATGACAGGGACAGAGGTAGAGAGCTGGGGAGGCCTCCTTGAAGAGGTGACTGCTGAGCTGGCAGCCGAGGGCTAAGATGGATCGTACCAGTGAGGAGTCGGGGGAAGAGCACTGGAGGCAGCGTGGGCAAAGGTGCAAAGAGCCAGGGGGCAGGGGGAGGCTCAAGACACTGGAGACTGAGTGAGAGCCACATGGGGAGGAATGAGGCCCAAGGGTGAGGCGGGCACTGTGCAAGGAGTTCAGGAAGAAGCACTGAAGGGGAGGGCAGGGCTTGAACAGATCTGCTTTACGTTTTAAAATGCATGCTGGGCCTGGCTGGCGTGGCTCAGTAGTTGAACCTGACCTGTGAACCTGGAGGTCATGGTTTGATTCCTGGGCAGGGCACATGCCCTGTTTGTGGACTCAATTCCCAGAAGGGGGCATGCCGATCAATGATTCTTTCTCATCATTGATGTTTCGGTCTCTCTCTCCCTCTCCCTTCCTCTCTGAAATCAATAAAAATATTTTTTTAAAAAGCACGCTGGATCCTATTAGGGGATGAGATGAGAACCCTGTGAATGCGGGAAGGCCAGTTTAGAAGCGGCCATACCATCCTCCCGGTGAGAGGTAACAGTAACAGAGAAGATGGAGAGAGGGGGGTGGACTTGGGGTGCATGTTGAAGGTAGGCTTGGTTGAGGACGAAGACGTGGGGGTGGGAAGAGGGAAAGGAGAGAGTAAAGTGGCTCCCAGCCTCCTGGCTTGAGGTCTGAGGCAGACAGAGGGGCTGTGTGCTGAGAGGGTGAAGACAGGAAGAGAAACAACACTTCTGGGCTCACAGGCTTCTATGAGGATGAAATGAAATGGTGTGTCAAAAACACCTAGCACCCAAGAAATGTCTGTCCCTTCAATGCAATGGGCAGCATGACTAAAACCTAGGCGGGCTGGCAGCCAAACCAGCGGGCAGAATGGGGTCAGGATGCAACTGGGCAAACAGTAGGTGCTGTGCCAGGGAGTGGTGCCAGGGAGCGCGGCCGACTCCGGCTCAGGAGGAAATGAGGCACACCTCCACACCTGGTCCAGGGGGGTCAGCCGGTGCAGCTGGTAGACCATCGCATCGAGAGCGGATGTATATCGCTTTACCGATCCCATCTGATTCCTACACGGAAGCAGAGCCATAATCCCAAGTCCAGGCTCAGGGAGGCTGAGAGTGCGTTTGGGACCGACTTGTTCAAGCTCACACAGTCCACCAGGGGCAGCCCGGGCCTTTCTGATCCCCACGGAGGGTTCCCCAGCAAGGCCAGTCTATCCATCGGCCACCATGACGCAGGCCCTGGGACCTAGGTTTTCAAGAGCCTACAAAACACAAAATTGGGGCCTGAAAGAAAAAAACACACACACGTATTGGCTCTAAAACCCAAAAGGAAAAGGGCAGAAATGAAATAAATGAATGTTTAATGAAATGTCTCCAAAATGTAATGTCATCTCAACTTCACGAATTGTTCCATGGAGCACGCATAAAGGTTTCATTAGGTTGAGAAATAACATGCAGGCTCGATTCTCCTCCCCTGTGGGAACTCCCAGGTGTACAGGATGGGGGTTAAGAAATCACAGCCAAGCCCTGGCCAGGGATCTACTTCCCTGGGAAGTAATGAGATATAGTAATCCCCCTTTATCCATGGGGGATATGTTCTAAGACTCCCAGCAGATGCCTAAAACTGTGGATAATGGGAGACTGCTGTACCGTACTTAAGCTACAAGGCACATCAGAGATGCTTAAACAACTTTAGTTTTTGTCCTCCAATACCCACCCAAAGGGAGATGTCTCTTTTTAGAGGATCAGGAGGTGCAGGCAGCCGGCCTGTGGGCTTGGAGGCCAGGACCAGGAGTCCATTCCTCATGCGGGGCAACTGGTTTCCTGTCTCAACTGCACAGGCCAGCCCAGCACAGCCCAGCATAGCCCAGCCACCTCACAAACCCTTGTCCGGGGAGGCCAGGGGAGTCCTGGGGTGGTCAGGCGGAAGGGTCACAGGAGGCATTGCCTCTAGACCAGCTGTGGGCAAACTACGGCCAGCGGGCCGGATCCGGCCTGTTTGAAATGAATAAAACTAAAAAATAAAATAA
>NW_006291007.1:1417207-1446460 GCF_000327345.1 Myotis davidii
CAAGTCACCATTCCTCCATAAGCTTCAGTTTTTCAACTTGTAAGATGAGAGGTTTGAGCTACATTTGAACTACACTGGTTTGCATATTTTCGCTTTCGAGCAGGAACACATTTTAATTTCTTTTTAAAGTTTTTCATGGTAAATGATGTTAAAACAGATTAAAGAAGCCCTGATAAAAGGGGGGGAAGGGGGCTCAGAACCCTCCATATCTCACCAAGGTAGCCCCACGCACCTCCATGGACCCCGTAGCTCTAAGGAACAGACTGGAAAATTCTGACTAAAGGCAACATTTGCTAGCGCTTCTGAATTTAAAGCTGTATGTGACCGGAGTCAGAGGAATTGGTGCTGATGAATATGCATTGCAAATAGTTATGTATAAGAATGTATTTGTGTGTATGCTTTACTTCCATTTTTAACCTGCAGATAGCCAGCCAGATTCTTACTGTCTTATGCCCACTTGTTAGTTTCTTGATGTCAAATTTGTTGCACAGTTATATTCTGATGAGGGGGCTGACTTAGTATTTGTAGTCAGTTAAAAATGCTCTAACTGTAAGACAGAAATAGAGAGACAGATCCTGAGCTAAGTATTTCTAAGGTCTCTCAAAGCTCAAAAAAAAAAAAATCTCAAAAAGGATAACTTTTTCTGGTGCTAAGTCTCTATAGTTTCTTGAAGCAGGTTCTGGGTTACCAAGAAATTTAGGAAAAATGCTTTTGTTCAAGAGTCAGGGCAGAAAGGAGAGAGTAAAACCAGTTTCAGCTGAGCACCTACTGTGTGCCAAGTACCATCTTATACCTTATGTTAGTTAATTTTTTGACCGGTGCACGAGGGTGAAAATATCATTACTCCCATTTCACATGCAGGAAACTGAGGACCAGAGAGGTAGAGTGACGTCTCAAAGGCTATATGGCTAATAGGTTCAGGATTCGAACTCAGATCTGCATGCAAAGTCTGTGCTCTCCCCACCCCACGTTGTTCCTAAGGGCAAAGGTCTGTCTGATTTTAGCAGACAGTCATCGAATGAAAAGCAACCCCCTTTATTAATCTGAAAATTCTTGGTTCAGCTCCAGCTCCCCCATCTACTTTACGAATGCTGATCTTCCATAAACCCTGCGAGGTAAGCAGGCCAGGTACCATCGTGCCCATTTCTCAGATAGGAAAACTGAGGTTTGGAGAGAGGGAGTGAGTTGCCTAGGGTCATGCCAAGTGTGGGGAGAACTGGGGCTTTGTTATTCCCTTCTGGACCTTCTCCCCGTCAAGAGTACGTGCCATGAACTATAGGGCTACCTTGCTAAGGGGGAAGTTCATGTCCCCCTCTTTAGCAGAACCTGTTTTGTTTACAAAGTGCTCCAAACTCCCCATCACTGCAGGCTTTTCATTTATTAGGCATTCACTTTCCCTTCCGTTCATCATTTATTTGCTTCTGCTTTCATATTTTTAACAGGGGAAGGAAATGCAAATGAGCAAATGAATGTCATGCATAATACAGCCAGCCCTGCTACAAACAGCCTTTGTCACAGTCCGCTCTGTTCTAGGACAAATCGGTCTACCAGGAACTGACACACCTCTCCGGCGTGTTGACACAGACCCAGCCTGGAGACCAGACTTCCTGCCCGGGGCCTGCTGGGAGAGAACAATGGCGAACGTGTGTTTCTGTTTGCTCTGCCATTCCCAAGGTGAATGCACTGGGAAAAGTCAGGCGCACGGTTTGCCTGAGCAGCAGGAAAACGTGTTTGCAGAGGCCAGCGACGGCAGCACAGCTGTTCAGGGCTGCTCACAGTGTCGCCTGGTGTGGACCCCTTGTTCCTGGCCTCAGCTCCTGACCTGCTGTGTCCCTTATCCTTCAATGCTTCTTGGCTCTCCTGGCTGGACTTCTGCTGTCCTCCCCCCAGTGTGTCTCTGCCCAGATCGTTGGCTCATTATCTGTTCCCTTTCCTCCTTTCAAGAACTTGGCTCTTTGCTGGGCTGCATCTGTTCATTTTAAGAACACCCTCCAGGCTGCCTTGGCCTCTTAAACTTACTGAGGACCCTCCTGCCCTCTACACTCTGCCTCTACCAGGTCTGACTTGTTCTGGTGCGGGGAGCTCAGCCACACCTGGGTCCCTCCATGCTCACATGATGAGCTGCATCAGAATAACAGTTACCATTGATTGCACGCCGGATGCTGAGTTAGTCTTTTCATTAGCTAGCCAGTACTCACACCCCTGTGAGATTGTTATTACAGTACTAGAGGCCCACAGTGTGATTGAAATCGTGTGAGGAGGCTCCCTGCCTCCCGCTGTGCGAGAAGGTACCCCGTGGGCCGCCGCAGGAGTCAGGCCGGACCCAGGTCGGACCGGTGCCATGGGAGTCAGGCCTGACTGGTGCCGCAGGCCTGGCTCAGGTAGGCCCCCCTGTCTGTCTCCGTCTCCACTCTGGGCCTCACTTGCACACGCAACCTCCTCTTGTTCGGTTGTGACCCGTTACGGCATCTGGCCTAATTAGCATATTACCTCTTTTTATATATAGATTCCCACTTTGCAAATCAAGAAATGAGCCTTAGAAAAGGTATACAACTCCCCAAGATCTAACAGCTCATGGGGGACAGAGCAGGGGGTTCAAATGCAGGTTCACATGGTTTTAGCAACATGCAGTCCTGCCTCCCAAACTGACAGTATGCTTATCCTCACGAACTCAGAACCAAACAGGTATTTGACTGTGGTTTCTAGCTTCATTTTAGACCTGAGTATACTCAGATGTGAGCATGTGTGCATACATACACATGTACACACACAAATATACCGCACCTCATCTGTATCACTGGGAGTTATATGAATTAGACCCAGCGTTGAAAATGAAAAATTACCACCAAGTCAGTATTATTAATGCCTCATGGCAAACATTCCACTTGTAGACAATTAGGCTGATGGATATTCTTGCATTTTTCTCTTTTTTTTCTACTTAATACTACAGATGTTTACAAGAAGAAAAATAAGATGTCTGCCTAGGCAGCGTGGATTGGCGTTCGCTGGCGGGTATGATCCTCTTCGGATGGGGTCTCAGGGCTGAGGTGGGGCTCAGGTTGGGGAAAATAGGTGAGCATCGAATCCTGGAGACTCTAGTTTTCATAAAAAGAAGAGTAAAGTGACGACTGATTGAGAAGAGGATTTTTAAAACAAGTGAGACATCCAAGAGTCATGGGTCTCCCAAAGGTAACATGTGGAAGGTGGCCTGTTCCCTGGGGAGGTCTCAGGGCCATGATGCTGAGGATGGGGCTGGGGTCAGCAGGTGAGAAAGCATGCTTAAACTCAGCCCTGGTTCATGCAACTCAACCGTCTGTTGGTTTCCATTACTATGTGGGACCCCACGACCTGTTTCCCCTGAATCTCATTTTATGAACTGTAGTTCATGGAGGGCAACTGTAGGAGAGAGAAACAGATTTTTTTGGGAGCAAGTTTTCCAAAACAATTTGTGTCAAATTGTTAATGGTTCCCCTAACAGGTGCTCTAGGGCTTGGCGGTGACGTCCACCAGCTGAAAACATCACAGCTATCAGGAAAAATTAAGAAAACTGTCCCAGAAGTAGCATGGGCTTGCAGGGGAGAGGGAGGGCTGGCTGGGTGATTTTTTTGGATGTCAGTCTATAGAGGCCCGGGAACAAGGGTTCTGGAATTTCTGGGAAACCTGTAACCCTCTCCCTAGTCCCGCCCCTACACCATCACCAGTGTGACGATCCTAAAGTGCAAATTTCAAACATGATTGTACCATCTTCCCTTCCCTTCCTGGATGAAATTGTCCATAGGTCTCCTTGGCCATCACGACAAAAGTCAAGTTCCTTAAATCTAGCCCAAACCTTTCTGAGCGCTGGCCCTCGTCTCCCACCCCAACCCATTCAACCTCATGAAAAGTGGCGTTTGCCCCAAACGTGTCAGTTCTTGGGCATCTCAGAGCTGACAGTGTTAAACCACCAAAGGCATTGAAATAAAAAAAGCCCCTTTCTAAATGCAGCATCCTATTTGGTAAGGATATACGAGGCCTCCATCTCGGTGGCACTATCTTATACAGCGATATAATGCATTGTTATAATTCATGCCATCGGTCTGCAACACCAGGGTCATAAAACCCTGTAATTTAGAACAGAACCCTGCAAACCTATGTATTGTATATGTGTGGATATCATCGCCTGTCATTCTATAGGCAGTAACCACTTGGTTTAGAAGTTAGGCCCAAAGACGCTCCCTGAACCCCTTCCCTCAAGCCCTGTAGGCCCAGGACTCACAGGCAAGGTGAGGCATGTACATTACTGCCAGAATCCGCAGGTGGAGGAGTCAGTTAAGCAACAGGAAGACAAAGTCACCAAAACAGCAGGACTGGGTGGAAAGAACAGGGAGTTCTCACAGTCTGGTGACCCAGATGTGAGTCTGGGCTTGACCATTTATTTCAGGGTCCTACCAGGCCATCTGATCATATGGCCCCTCCCCCACGTCCTGCTCGAGGCTGAGGACAGGGATGGATGCAAGACACGAGTCTCCTTCTGGGACGGTGTTTATCAACCTCAAGGTGCATACACATCCCTGGATCCTGTCAGACCACACGTGCTGGGCTCCCCCTGCCCCCGCCCATAGTTTCTGATCTGGGTGTGGGGCCTGAGAACTTGCATTAACATGCCCTCAGGTGACGCTGCTGCTGCTGGTCCGGGGTCCCCACGTTGGGTCCTTCCAGGGGACTCTGGAGGCCACCGTACAAAAACTACAGAGAGAGAAACAATCTATCCACGTTGTCAAGCAGAATGGGGCAGAGCTGCAGGTAAAACCAGGTTTCCTGGGCCCCGAGGCTGGTGCTCTTCCACTGGCTGATGCTGACATACCTCCCTCTGCCCATGCCCTGCCTGTCTCCTGACTCTGTCCCCAGCCTCCTCCAACCATGGGAGCCACAACTGTTAGGGGAAGCCATGAAGGATGCCAACCAGAGGCACGTGGCTCGCAGCAGCAGCTGCCCGCACATTAGCTCTGCGGGAGCCGGTGGAGCACTTGGCAGAGGCCACGCTGAGTTTCCCGGGGCTCCTGGAAGGTCAGGTGGAATCATCTAATGGCTTCTTGAAAGGAAAATGATGGTCTGATGTTTTTTTAGGATTCAGGTCTGGGCTACACTGCAAGGAGGGAGGCTTTTTCAAGAGAGGTCGTAAGCGACTTATGGGGTCATGGGAGCAGGTGGGGGAGCCATGCCAGGCGGGGCCCTGCAGGCAGAGATGCTGGCATACCTCCCTCTCCCCATGCCAGTGCCTGTGGTCCCTGCCTGCTTCCGCAGGGTGACCTTCACCACCACCCCTCACCAGCCCCCTCCCTGCACAGTGCAGGTCCTGGCCCCTGGGCGCCTGCATGTAAATGAGCGTGGGCAGACCAAATGCTGGCCTCCCACGGTGGCCTGGCCGCCTCCTCCCATGACTGTAAAGATGCTTCATTGCCACTTGATTGCTCTTCCTGGGGAACCTCCTCTTCAAAACACTTTTAAAGCCTTTCCGACAAACATGTTGACTTCATTCCTTATTGCCCTGATCTGACGGCAGATCCCCACGCTCCCGATTTGACTGCAGACTTAGAAATAAATACCCAAGTGTGCCCTACTCAGAGGACCATTTTTGCCAAATAATGGTCACTAGGGACCCAAACAGTCTCCTGGTCCTCCCTCACTGATTTCAGCAACTTGGTGCCCAGTGTTGCCGGCTTCACCCTATTATTTCCTCACCTGGTTATTACAATGATGACCTACCCTCCTGAGCAAGACAGGATACTGAGGAATGAGCATTGTCTCCCGCCTTCCCCTCATTTTTGGCATCACAGCATCGTCGGTTCTCATCCCCCTGTCAATCATTTATTCAACAACTGTTCTCTGAGCTGCCGCTGGGTGCCTAGGGGTGGGTGCTGGGCCCTGGTCCTCATGGAGCTTCCAGGGTTATGGGAGAAATAGCAAGGAAATGGGGAACTGGGCTTTGTCATGAATCTCCTGGTGACCTGGAGAAAGTCAATTAACTTTGGCTGAGTGAGCCAGGCCTGGTCCCTGCCCCTGAGAGAGAGGCAGGCATCCAGATCATTGCAATAATGGTAACTGTCCAGATGCTCTGAGCACTGACCACAGCCAAGCACTTTATGCACGTTGGCTCGTTTAATGCTCATCACTGTCCTAGGACGTGAGCACTGTCGTTATATTATCCACATTTTTAACCCAGAAGTGACCTGTATGCAGCGGAGTGAGGATGTGAACTCGGGATGCCGGCCCCCAGAGTTCATGCTTTCAACGCGGCAGTCACAGCCATGCGTGTGATGGCGGTGCGTGTGGGGACTGGCGGCTGCCTTCAGTCGGGAGGTGCTTCCCATCCCCGGGGAAGCCTGCCGACGGCGGCTGAGGCCCTCTCTGCAGCCAGCAGGGTGCCATGGCCTCTCCCTGCTAAGGCAGTGTCTGCAGACAGGAGTCGTGAAGGGGAGCTGGTGCATGGCCAGGCTGTCAGGCAGGGGACTAAACAGTTCATGTGCGAGGACCTAGCCTGCAAGTCCATGTGGGCTCTGGTGGAAAGGTGTGACCCTCCCAATGCCTGCTGGGAAAACACCCCCAGGAGTGACTCCCCAGCCCCAGGGACCAGGTTTACCAAAACTCACCAACCAGCCTCCATATTCACTGACCCTGTGCATCCCCCAAGGGTCTCCCTCTCCTTTTTTCTCTTATCTTTCAGTGACTAGAAGAAGGAAGAGAAAGAGAGAGGGGGAGGGTGGGAAGAAGAAAGGAAGGGAGGGAGGATGATAAAAAGTCTATTAGCTGCTCAAATGCCTTACAGCGGTTCTCAACCTGTGGGTCGTGACCTCTGAAAACATATCCTGCATATCAGATATTTACATTACGGTTCATAACAGTAGCAAAATTACAGTTATGAAGTAGCAACGAAAATAATGTTATGGTTGGGGGTCACCACAACATGAGGAACTGTATTAAAGGGTCGCGGCATTAGAAAGGTTGAGAACCACTGTGGGCTTATCATGTGAATCCTCCTGTCATTCAAACCTCAACCACTTTCCAAACTGACCTATCCCAATCTCCCAAAAGACCACTCATGGATTTAAAATTAATCTACGTGTCCAGTGGGAGACACATGCTCCACTAGCCCCTGGCTAAGCACCATGAGTACAATGGACCGGCCCTGATTGCTAACAGACATTCAAGAAATAAATACGCAAAGAAATGTTCGATCCCACACTGTGCAGAGTGCTACGGGGAAAAATAAGGAGCCACGAGGGGGGAAGCCAGGGTGGGGGGCAGAGAAGCCTTTCTGGTGTCCAGGGGAGGAGTCGGGGGCGAGGGTTAAGGCTGCCTGCTCTGGTGACGACATCCAGGCCTCAGCCAGGCAGGAGGTGCCCCAGGCTAATGCCAGGGACTCGAAAGGACTTTAAAGCAAGTCATGGCTGTTTGCTCTGTAAACGAGCTATTAAGGGGAGTGTTATGGATGCCGCTTCGGCCCACCAAGTAGACAGTGAGCTCCCTGAGGGAAGGGCATCAGCTTGTTACTCATCGGGGTGCTTTCCAGCCTAGCTGAGTGCTTTGTATTTACTCATTCAATCAGACACCACCTCGCTATGCAGAGCATCAGCCGTGGCCTCTTCAGCGCAGGTGGCGAGGGAAGCGTGTTCACTCTGCACACCCCACCCGCTGTCCCTCGGAGCCATGAAGATAACCCACGTGGGAAGGACTGTGCCGTAGGCCTGGGCTGTGAGTCCAGCGGCCTCCCTGTCAGCTGCAGTTGTCGGCTTTCTGTGTTTGGGTTAGTAAACGCTTTTCTCCAAAGAAAATCTTGGGTGTAAGTCCACCCTGTGGAACAGACTAAAGCAGAGACACTCTGGCTGAGCTGAGTTGGGGGCTGAGAGGCGCTGGTGCCCAGACCACACACAAAAGCTGGAACCTAATCGGTCCTCCCACCAGGCACTCTGGGGAGCCCAGTTTGACACCCCTGGCCTAGCTGTTCTCTGAGGTGGGGCCTCCCCTGTCGGGCCCCGTGAACACCAGGCTGCCACCTGCTCCTGTTCTGACCAGGGTCTGCTCTTCAGCGAAGGAGCACTGCAGAGTCGGGAGTCACTTGACAGCAGGAGCCCACATGCCCATCACCCAGCCTGGATGCCCCAGATTGCACAGGTCTTAGTGTGTGGAAGGGGGTCTTCCCGTGGCAGAACTCTGCCTGCAAGAGGAAGTCATATGGCACATTGCAGAGGTCCTCTCCAGGCTCGCTTCTTCATAGGACAAAAAAGGGGGCTGCTGCAGGCAGAGGGTGAGGGCTGGTGAGTCTCAATGACACCAGTCGAGTAGCAACAGGTCCCCGAGTTGCCAGGCAGGGAGCCTGGACAGAAGACCGGTGGCAAGAGGAGAAAGGGCAAGTGCTCTGGGCTAGCAGCCCGCCCTGCCTCTCGCCAGCCCTGTGACCTTGGGCAAGTGACCGAACCATGCAGGGCCTCTCTCTCTGCATCTATCAAATCCATCCTATAATGTTTTTGTGATGATTGAATGAGATAATGTGAGTGCAATAAATCGGCAAGAGGCACGAGGCGCAGGCCAAGCGTTTGTAAAGTACTCCATGAGCGATAACATCGCCATTGGGATGAGATGTGGAAAGCACCCAGAATGGAGCCTGGCACACACGTGCCAGCTGCCTGACTCCGAACTGGAGCTCGGAACCAGGTTACCACTGAGCCCCCCACCGCGGACCACCTGTACCTCTCGAGGCACACACTGGAGGTGACTGCCGGAGGTGGGTCTTCTCCGATCTGACCCCACCCCGGACGAGGCCGCCGTTTTCTGGAACAATGCTCCATCAGGGGCCACGAGGTCAGCGCTGGTCCCAGTGTGCCCACCTGGAGCTCTGTGGCTTCCTTAGCTCAGCTCCCTTCTCCATGCTCCACTTTACCCATTACAACATCATGGACAGGGGGAGGGTGTTAGTGGCATGAAATCTGGACCCTGCTGGCTTTAGGGTGCAAGTCTAGGATTCGAACAGTTACTGAGAAGAGCAACAGTTGGGGAAAAGTGAGAGGCAAGTCAGAATCACCTGCCCTTGGGGGGAAAAGCACTCCCAGCCTGGCCGGACAGACGTGAACTCTGCCAGGTCCGAGCACTAACCCAGCTCAGAGCAATTCTGGGACAACCCAGCTCACCTGATGCTATGAATACCTGGTCGTAGTCACCTTAACCCTAAAGAATAAAGAAGGAGGTAAAACCAAACAAACATCTGTATACCGTGTGACCTTCACTGGGTCATGTGACCCCAGTCCACAGACCCCCCGTTACTCCCCAGATGTGCCATTTTCTGTTGGGGCTCCTTGAGCCAGGCTGAATGTTCTCTTTGGCCGTGCCTTATCTGACTGGGCAATCCCTTCTCATCAACCCTCCAGATTCAGCACGGGCCTCCTCTTCCAGAAAGTCTTCCTGGATTAAGTGCCTGGACTCTGGTTCCCATCATCTTGGGCTCACCTCTGCCCCAGGATGCACCAGGTGTTCATCACCTGTTGTTTCATTTGTCTCCACACATAGCAGTGAGCCCCTGAGGCAGGCGCATTCATTAACTGCTATCTTTCCCAGCATCTAGCATGGAGCCAGGCATGGAGGAGGAGCACAGGGCAGGAGAACAAAGGGGGGGTGGGAGTTCATTCTCTCTAATGTGAGACTTCTATGGCCCAACTCTGTCATTGATCACCTTCATCTCATCACAAGCTACACCCCCCACCCAGAGTCGCCTGGGAGGCCCACACCCCCCTCACTTGCTGCCCTGTGGCAACCATGGTCCTCTCTCTGGTCCCTGAGCACGCCCAGCTCCTTCCCGCCTGAGCCTTTACTCTAACTTTTCTCCGCCAGGAGTGCTCACCCAGGGAACGTCATAAGATTGGCTCCTGGTCACTTAAACCTCAGCTAAAAGCCATTCCGCAGAGAGACCCACCTTGGCCATGCAACCAGCGCAGTCACCCGGTCACCCAGTTTTAGTCCTACACCCAGCACGTGTGTTTTCATCCGTTCCCCCCTGTGGAACCTGAGCCCCATGGGAGTGGGAGCCGGTCTGTCCTTTTCTCCCCTGTATCCATGGCGCTGAGAGCAACGCCCGATTCAGAGCGCGTGTTCACTAAATACCTGCCTTCCGAGAGACAGAAAACTACCTGTGATTAATGAGCAACAACCAACTCTCCCTTTTCATTTGCACTGAAAAGAAAGGCTGCTCTTGCTTTCAGTTCACAGAAGCAGAAGAAGGTAGAAGTGCTTTCTTTTTTTTGCTGGGGACACTGCGGGGGTCAGGAACTGCCTCCCGCCCCCGGCTGCAGTGCTGCAACAGAACCGACACCCGGGGGTCTCCGTGCCGACCCAGGTCTGTCCCTGTCTGCTCGCCCACGGCTGCCTCCTCAAACATGCTTCCCGACATCTGGAACCAGACACTAAGTGGATGATCGCCATGATTAAACCGCCTTTTAATTATTCAATGAGATGTCAGTGGTGCACGCCATTGTGACATTCTAATGGACTCTGACTCCCTCGCAAACGTCGAGAAAGGCAGGGGGCCATTACCTTGTCAAAATGTTCGCTGTGACTTTATTTCCAGTGCACCAACTAAAGCTTCAAGCAGCTCAGAGCGGCGGAGTGAGGCGGGTGGCTGACAAGGGCTCCTGCTCAGAGTGATTTTGGTGACACAAGGATTCGGTTGATTCTGTCCAAACACAACAAAATATCTACTTTTTGAAATGTGTTGACTCTCAACATAAATGAAGTTTGTGGGGTACACAATCAGCATGTCTCGGCTGCTCAGTGGCAAAGGGCCTTGAGGTGAGCAGAGCTTGAGCAAGGATGGGGCGGGAATGAGAGAGAGCACCCCAGGGCATCCTCACAGGGCTCTGCGCACTTTGCAACCACTGATGGACGATTACTGTGCCAAATACAGTACCAGCCTGGGCCAACTCAGAGAGGTGGGGCACACACACGCACACGCATACACACATGCACGCACGCGCACACACACACGTACACAAAGGCACACACACAGTCCAAGGCAGCAGAGTTGGGCATAATAAGAGCTTGTCTCCAGGCCTGGAACTGTCTCTGACCAGTTGTTCAACTTCGGATAAGACCGCTCTTTGGATTCAACTCTCCAAGAGGTTTGGCTGGACTCGTTCTAAAGATCGGATGATGTAGCTGATGACTCCATGCCACACTCCCTCATTGATCACTGATTGGCACGCATTCATTGGTCACTGATTCCGAACCCAACACTGTGCTAGGACCACGGGGAGGATCAGGCCAGTTTGACAAGATTTCTACTTTCGGGAAACTCGGAGGGAGCCCACACCCCACGCAGGCTGGGGTGAAGGACAGTTCTGGGGCTTGCTGATGGCAAGGGCCACTGGAGTTCAGGGAAAGCAGCAATCGGCGTGGGCTTGGGAAGCTGCAAGGGCTCCTCAAGCAGGTAGGAAGTGACTGTGCTTTACAAGGGGGAGGGAGGATGCGCAGAGGTGGAGGGGAGCCAGCAGGCCTGGTGGGGGGAGAATGAAGGGTGAGTAGAGGCATAAAGGGGATGAATGTTGGGGGCCAACGAAGACACAAGTCACTGATGCTGCCACCACTCACTGAACACACGTCAGTAAGTGTTGGGATACTGAGCCCCCAGCAGCCATTCTCTCTTCTTTTGGCCTTAATTTCCTGTTGGCAAGTTACCTGTGCACACAGGCTGAGGGTGGGGTTTATGCACCAAGGAATATGTGACCCAAGGTACATCGACTGGACTCTCCCCCCAGGACTGTGACTTGAATGCAATTAGGTCTGGGCATGAACAATGTCTGCTGTTCCTTTATCCAGACACAGGGTCCTGCTTTGACCGTGAGGTAATTATTGCTGCCTTTTAACCCGGAAGCTCCTCAGTCCCTGCCTTTTCCTCAGCCTGGTTTTCCAGTACTTCTCTCTGTATGTGCACCTGTGTGCATGTGTGTGCATGCATGGTGCTTATGTGTGTCCCACCTCTCTAACTGGGTTCTATCCTGGTACCATATTTGGTATAGGAAAACTTTGCTCAGTGGTTGTTTAATTAAACAAACCCTTTCAGGGCTATTGATTCTAATATAATCCCTTTTGCTTAATTTAGCCAGGATCAGCTTCTATTGCTGACCAACAAACCCTAACTGATATAAATTTATCCACCCATCCATCCACCCACCCACCTATTCACTCATCCATTCATCCATCTATCCACTCATCCATCCATCTGTCCACCCACCTATCCACTCATCTATCCCTCCATTCCCCAGTCTTTTATTAGAGTGTTGAAGACTAGAGAAAATCAGAATAGACAAGGAGCACAAAGATACAGGGAACTGAGAAAGCCAGAAGGAGTTTAAAAATTAATCTTATAATAACAAGCAAATCAGTGCAAAGTAATAGCACACAGATGGTCTGCTAGATAAAGAAGCACCAGGGCCAGCTGGCTTAAGGGAGGGCTCTTCAGAGGAGAGATTTTTTAAGACCAAAGTTTAAAGGAACCAACACCTATCGAGCAGATAGCATCAGAATACAGAATCTTTCTAAATATTTTTACTGAAGTGATCGCCTTTATTTCCCAACCACCCTACAAAGTAGGTGTCAGCAACCCCATTTTCTGGAAACTGAGGCTCAGAACGTTTGGGCAGCGTGACCTAGGTCACACCTATTCAATGGCAGAACCAAGATTCAAACTCAGCTTTTACTATTTCTTTTTGTTATTGTTGCTTGTTATTGTTGTGTTAAATGTTTTGTTTGTTTTTAGAGAGAGAGGAAGGGAGAGACAGAGAGAGACAGAAACATCAATGGGAATTAGCTGCCTCCTGCACACCCCCTACTGGAGATCAAGTCTGCAGCCCAGGCATGTGCCCTGACTGGGAATCGAACTGGTGGCCTCTTGGTGCATGGGACACACACAATCCACTGGGAACACTGGCCGGGCTCAGATCTTACTACTTCCAACACCCTTGGTCCTTCCATTATCCCACGCTGCCTAATGTTAACACTGTGTGACCTGGGCTAGGCCGACTACCTCCCTGGGACTTAGTTTCCATCTTACCTATTTCCCTCCCTCCCACCCTCTCTTCCTCCCCCCTCCCTCCCTTTCTATGTATTTAAACACATTGGGAATGGTGGGAGAAACATTTTCTATGTCTGGAGCAGCAGGGAGTCCTGGTCAGCTTGGGCTTCCTCATTGCCCAAAGTTCCACTACTCCTTAGTTCTTTACAGAGAGCGGAGGACAGTTTCCGATCTGAGCACGCTCACTTGGTCCCACAGGCTCTGTGGTCCAGGCCAGAATCCCTCCTCTCCAGCCTAATGAGGGGAAGCCTGGGACCCCCGCCCTTAATTTCCACTCTAACCAGACACTGATCTCACTTACAACTTTTACTGTCCACAGAGAGTGGTTTTTTAAATCGATAAACTAATTCCTCACAAAATCAATGAGTTAAAAAACAACAACCTTACTTTTATCCTCAACCACTCACTCAAACCCACAGGTTGGTGGGTTACTTCCATTAGAAGGAAGAAAACCCTTTAATTGTATAATCATCTTTGTGGTTTTTTTCAGACGATAGGGCTGCATACTGATTATGCAGCTAATTATGTTATAATGAGCCATTTCCTCACCCCGATTCTCCTTTCACATGAGAACAGGGCTTCCTGGCTCCTCTCCCTGAAAGTAACCAGACCCGGGGACCCACACCCCTTCCATCCGCCCTGGGCACTGCTTCCAGGACAGTCTTTCTGAAATGCAAATCTGAGCCAATCCATCTGTTCAAGATGCTTCTCTGGTGCATCATCACCGCAATTACAGGGGTCGCAAACCCAGGTCAGAACTGGGCCTCTCTGAAGAGGTTTTGTTTGGCCCACATGGGACTTGACACATTCTAATTAGAACATCTGTAGGCAGGATGCAGCTGGCCAGTGGCCTTGCTTTTCCTAACTGCTTCCACCCGGCTATTTCTTATATGACCCGTCTGAGCCTTCAAGACAACTTCATCTCCAACCCTGAACGAAGGCTGGATTGCCCATGTGGAACCTTCCCTTCATAAATTGGGCACCTTGGCAGCACCGCTGACTAATAAAAACCCTACCCTACTGAACAGGTTTGAAGAAAATACAACTGCCTTCTGTTTACTGAGCACCTACTATATGCCAGGCCCAGCACGAAGCACTGACTCCTTTAAGCTGCACAATAATGCCACGCACAGGAGGATGCCAAGGGCCAGGAGGCGAGGGCCTGCCCAAGGCCTGAGCACTAAGAAGTGGCAGTGTCAGACCTGGGTTCAGGGGCCTCTGGTTCCAAAGCCTATGCTTACAGTCTCTACACTGCATAGCCTTTCATTTCCAAGTACGGGAGAGGCCTGCCCTTGGCTACTGCTCATTGCTGTGCAGTGAGGACCACCCTTCTCTCTTGAACCCATGACCCCTAGGCTTCTGTTAGCCGTCTCCTGGTTTCCCTCCCACTTCCCTGACTGCTTCCTCTCACAGTCCTTTGCCAGCCCCTCTGCTTCCTCACCCCTGAATGTTGGCCTGCCCAGTGCTCGGCTCACTGCTCATCTCTGTCTGCACACTCTCCATCCAGTCCATGCCACCGAATCCCATCATTCCACCGATGACTCCGCAATCCCCATACCCTGTCCTGACCTCTCCACAAGCACCAGGGTCATCTGTCCAACTGTCTACTAGGATGCCCATTAGTTATTTCAATCTCAACATGTCCAGAATGTTGAGTTCAACCTGCCCCCTATACTCATGTATCTCCCATCCCCCACATCTACTCTCCCCAGCCCTCCCTTTGTCGGTGCATGATACCAGCATCAGTCCAGTGACTCAGACCACAGCCTGCGAGTTACTCTTGAGTCCTCCCTTTATGACACTCCACACCCAATCCAACATCCAGTCTCATTGGATCCACCTTTACCACAGCCCACACTGAGCCACTCTCACTACCTCCATCATCAAAACCCTGGTCCAATCCACCAGCAGCTCTCATCCCAAATATTGCATCGCATGCTGACTTGTTTCCTGCCTCCATTCTTATCCAATTTCTGAAGCCAGAATGATCTTGAAGAGTATATTAATTCACAGTGTTCTAGACCTTTGAAACCTCCCGCAAATCTCTCACTGCCCTGAGAGTAATCTCCAAATTCAGCCCAGCTTATAAGGTTTGCCACAACGTAGCCTGTGCCTACCTCTCCAACATCAGCTCAATCCACTCGCTGCCTCCTCCTCTCTGCTCAAGACACACAGATCTTCTTTTCATCTCTCACACAGCCAAGTTCATTCTCAACTCAAAGCCTCTGCATTGTGTCCCTTCTACCTGGGACTCTCTGCTCCCGGATCTTCCCCTGGTTACATCCTCCCATCATTTTGGCCTCAGTTGAAATGTCACCTCTTCACACAGGCCTTCCTGAGTACACAAGCCAAAAGGGTCTTGCCAACACCTCTATCCATCACTCTATATCCTATTGTCACATTTTATTGTCTTCAGAGTCTTTATCACCATCTGGAATTATTATCTGCCCAGACGATTACCATCTATCTCCACCATCCCACTCTACCATATTCCAGACAATATGCCCCACGAGAGCAGGGACTGTGCCTGCTTTGTTTGTTCCCCGCGGTCCAGTGCTAACGGGTTCTGGCACACAGTAGGCACTCAATAATATTTGCTGAGCAAATGACTGAAACATCTAAGAGGTGAACTGAGTTCCGAAATCTGAAGTTGATTTTAGGTAGATGATTCTTGACTGAACATCTATTTTGTATACATAGAAAGGTACCAGGCTCTGAGGAAAATCCTCCTCTCATCATATAAACCTATAGGCTCTACCCTGCACATGGCAGTATCACTATCATCACCATCACCACCACGATCACCACTGCTAACACCACCACCATCATCATCACCAGTAACAATAATCTCCAACAGGTTTACAGTACTTTACATTGAGTGAAACAATTTTTTAAACATTATCTCTTTGCATTCTCAGAACATGTCAGTGAGGGAGATCAGCCCCTAATTTTTGTCCACATTTTACAGGCAAGGAAACTGAGCCCCGTGAGCAAAGCTTCTTGCCTGGGATCACTCAGCTCCAAAGTTAAAGAGATGTGACTCGAATCCACCACTTGAGCTGCATGCCCAGCTCTGACTGAACTGCCTCCCTCTGTGCCACCCTCCCTGGCCACCTGGAGGCAGGTGAGGCAAGCCACGCCCAGCACTCACTCCTATTTTAACAACACCTAATTAAGAGTCTGTACATTTTCATCCTGGGAATGCAGGAAAGGGGATAGCTTTTACATTATAATCCCTGGTGACATTTTATGAATACTAAAGGGTGGGGGGAAACAAAAGCTTATAGGGCCAGTTTAGGAGGACTTTTTGGCTGGTTAAGGAAAAAAATTACAAAATTAAAAGAGTGGAAAAAAAATAAATTACTAGTGACTATTTTTACTGCATGAGCTTACAAGCTGGAGTGGGGAATTAAAAAGTTATATAGCTGAGGTTTCTAACCATGACTTATCACAGGCGAATCCTTCATATTTATAGCTTTTTCCTTTTTTCCACCTCAAGATAGTAAGCAATCCCCTGATATAGGGCTGCCTCTCTCTGCCAGGAACCCCGGGGGCCTTGTGTGCTCAGCAGAGCTGTCGTGGCTGAGAACACAGTCAGCAAGTGAGGACTTGGGAAGCTGTCCTTGCTTACTGTCCCTCTGCTTTGGGTAGGGGGGACCACTCCCCAGATCACTCAACAACCACTGGGGGCAAGGAGGGCAGAGTAGTCCTCTGTGCCAGGGCTCAGTGAGGAGAAGGAAGACTCTAAGTAGTAGAACAGTAACAGCCAATGCTCTATGCCAGAACCTGTTCTCCCAAGGCATTTGGTCCTCACAACTGCAAATGCCATGGATATACCCATTTTACAGATGGGGAGACTGAGGTCCAGAGAGATTAAACAACTCTCCCAAGGTCATGCAGAGTCAATTGATTCTCAGGGTCCCAGTCCTTAAAGGGTTTAAAAACCAGCAAGGGGAAAGGAAGGAATAAGAGGAGAGTAGGGGAAATCATGGCGGTAGGAAGGGAGGGAGAAAGGAAACATTAATTGAGCAGCTGCTTAGTGCCAGGCTCCAGAGGATTTTTATCTGGTTATCTTTCTTCCCTCTTACAATCGTACTCTGGAAATGGGTAGCATTCATGTCCATTTTACAGATGAAACTGAGGCACAGAAAAATTAAGTAGTCAATGTTGGTTTGGAAGCTGCATTGCTGGGGTTTGAACTGCTATCTGCTTGCTGCTTCCATCTTTTTCCTGGCTGGATGGCCTTGGGTAAGTTACCTGACCATGTGGAGCCTCTGTCTCCTTATCTAAGAAATAGGAACAGTCTTCTCCACTATCAGGCTGCCTGCTCAGGCACTGGACGGGAACACCCCTTGTAAACCAGATGGTGCTGTGACACTAAGTCTGGTCCAACCCCTGCTCACAGGCAGGCAGAGCTGAGCTGCTGTCTCATCATCTCGGGAGAAGGAGACTGAGGCCCAGGGATCCCAAGGGGACTGACCCATGGCCACAGAGCTGAGCTTCCTGCCTCCAGATGCAGTTCCCCAACACTCACTGGCAGAGGGAGCCTCACTGGGGAGAAGATGAGACAGGAGCAGGTCCAAATTACTGACAGCAATAATCTAGACATGGAATCAAGTCACCTTGAATCTCAAGGTCACTGACTTGACTTTTTTTTTGTTAACACAGGCTTCCTAGAATGCCCATACTAAGGAAGGCCGCATAGATCAGTTTAGTCCAGGGACAATCCACTCCGGCTAAAAAACTACCCATGTCTGGGCTCTACCTCAAAGCCAGTGAAATCAGAATCTTTGGGGGTTTTGCTTGTGTTGCTAGTAATTGTTATGTTTTAAAAGTTCCCTCGGGTTATTCTAATGTGCAGCCAGAGTTGAGAAATAGTGACTTATGATTTCCTTTATTTTTCCAGATAGAGCCCAGAGGCCCAGAGAGGGACAGCTAAGGGCTCAGTGCTCCTCAGCAGTCAGTGGCAGACAACAGATTCTAGTCTCCCGGCTCCTAGTTTGGGACTTTCTCCACTCCCTTCACTCTGGTCACAGGGACCCTGATACCTGAGAGATGAACACCCTAGTCCCCCACTCTCCCAATTCCCTCCCCCCTCCAGCATCTCATGTTCCCAGAGAGAGCCCTGTGCACCTGGGAGCCTAAGCTGAATCACATCCTACAAGTCTGCACCTGGGCTGGTCCACACACGGCAAAATGAAGTGGAGAACCGAGGCAATTACCCAATGTATTAGCAAGCCTGTCCCTGCGGCACTCTTGTGAGCCAAAGTAATAAATACAAAATGGTAATTTCTCTCTGGAAGCCTGGCTCCGGCCTCCCACTCAATTCCCCTCCTACCCAGAAGTCATATACCACTGCCTGGTTGTCCTGCATGGAGTGGCAGTAACTTGAAAGTTATTTAAATATCTTGGGCAAAACTTGCTTTCCAAAACCTGAATCATCATACAATAACCCCAGCTCCCCTCGGTGGCTTACTTGTCTGGCCAGAGCAGATTCTCCGGCGGAAAGCAATGAAAACGCCCGACAGGTATTAATGAGCGGCTCCCCGTGGCTAGCCTCTTTGTGCATGCTGCAGACCAGCCTCAGCCCTGAGAGGAGCTAAGTTGTAGTTAAGACTTGGCTTCTTCTTCTCTTTGTGACCTTGAGCAAGTCGCTCCACTTGCCTGGGGTTGGCAGCCCTTCTACCTGCCCTGAGAGCTGTCATGCAAATCCAAATGGAGAATGAATGTGAAACTGGGTGGACTCCAGTGATCTCTCTCCATGGTCATACAACTAGCACATGGGAAAGCCAAGACTTGAACCCTTCCTCTTAACCACTGTGTGCTAGACTGTCTCAAGGCCTCGTTGGCTCTATGCAGCCCAGGAGAGGGAGGGCCTAACTGCATTAGCATGGAGGCACAGGGAAGGGGCGAAGATGACAAAGCCGAGGATGGAAGGATGAGAAGAGTTTCCCAAGGACAGGTCGGGGCCGCAGGACACTGCAAGCTAAGGGAACAACATGTGCAAAAGAGAGCATGCAGATGCAAGGAACCGAGGCAGCTCAACATGCAGAAGGCATGGTGTGTGGGGTGAGAGTCTGGAGCTTACCTGGCTGCTTGGCCTTATCTTGTCCTGGGAACCACGTGCTGACTTTAAACAGGACAGATTCTCAGAGCACAGATAACAAATGGCCAGCTCAGGTTTTCAGCACCCACCTGAAGACGCCGTTCAGGCATATGGACTGTTGCTGCCTATAGGATATCCCGGGGTGAGGAGACTGAATTGATGACTTAGAATGGATTTACTTTGATATCCTAGAGCCCATCACTATACTTGGTATATACAAAGCACTCGATACATGAATGAATTAGTAGATGAATCTGCGAGTCATAAATGAGCAAAGTAATGGATGACCGAAATAGCAAGGAGGGCATGAATGAGAGAATCAAATGAACAGCCCCAGGCATGGCTTGCGAGCAGCCTTAGCAATTCTAACTAATGGCCTTGCAGCAACAAACGCACAGGCTTCTGGCTGTATTACCTAGAAATGCCCTGCTATTGGCACGGCTCCCTCAAATTGAAGTCTTCGCCCGCTCAGGAGCGGCACGCTGCACGAACACTGATCACTGTGATTAAGCTAGAAGCCATCCTTCCTGGACTGACACCGCTCGCGGATGTGTCCACTGACATGCACAAAATCAGGTAAGTGTGCGGAAATACCCAGTGTCGGCTCCTCATTTTGGAGGTATGCGACTCCGTTGCCATTTTCCCCATTCACACCGTCTCCCTAAATGCCTAGTCATTTCGGTATCATATAAAGACAAAGGAAAGAGTTATCCTTAACAGAGACTTCGCCAGGACTGTGCCCTCTGCATTTTAAGCAGCCGCCGCCTGAAAGCTAGCCTGGAAGAAGCGGCTTGGCATCTCAGGGCAGGGGCGGGGCGAGGTGGTCCCTCCTGGAGCTCCATCCATGAGGGATGATTGTTTTAACACAGAATCAAGCGTCAGGGTTGCTATGCAACCAGGTCCTATCCAGGACCAGAGGCCCTTCCTTTTCTCAGACTCCATGCTGCCTTCTCCTCCTGCCTTGTAGATCCTTGATACTTAAAATGTGGTTCGTGCAGCAGCGGCATTGGTGTTATTTGGGAGCTTCTCGGAAACGCAGAATCTCAGGCCCCGCCTACTGAACCAGAGCCTGCATTTTCGCAGTGCCCACCGGTAAGTCTTGTGCTTGGAAAGTTACTGAAGTTGAAGAAACTCTGGAGGGAAACACCTCTGAACCAAGGATTCAACTCCTTGACCAGGTTTCACGAAGCCCTCCTGGGGCACCAAGGCAGACTTTCCAGAGGAGGTGACAGGAACAATGAGACTTGCAGAAGGGCACAGATTTTGCCTCCCGGTGGCGTGGCGACACACTGCCACGGGCGGGGGAAGAACTGAGCTGCCTCTGGCACTACTTGGGTGACGTAGGGCAAGTCAATTCTCCTTTCTGAGCCTTAGTTGTCCCACCTGTAAAATGGGAAGGATACCGTCTGCTTTTTTGTCACATGGTTCTCATGGAGATGAAGAGACGCTGAAAAGTTTGCAAGTTCTCCCTGAAACACAAAAGCCAGGCCCAGGGGCCTGTTTTCAGTGTGAACACTGGCCAGCCTGACCCAACGCTTCAGGAGATGAATAAGGAAAACCCACCTGCACATTAAAGGGGTGAGACCCCACCCTCGTGAAGATGCATCAGCAGCAGACGGGGTGCAGAATAACCAGGATGAAGCACTCGCCACACCGGTCTCACTGAGCTGCCCTTGCACAGGGATCTGCAACCGGCTTCCTGGGACGGGGGTTTTCTGCTCACTTGCAGTTATTTTCTAGAGCAGAGCTCAGCCTCAGGACCTCAGGCTCCATCACATTAGCATTCCGAATGTCAGTATTTCCAGAACTGCCAGAATCATGTTCTCTCAAGTGTATGGGGGAGAGAGGCAGCCATGTTCTGGAAGGAGCCAAATGCACTCGCAATACAGAGAACAGGAGAACTGAGCTACCGAAGCTGAATTTCCAGGGTTGGAAGGAAGGAGAATTTCCCTCCCTCGCTCCCTCGCTGCCGCTGCCACCACGCAACCCCAGGGCCGTTAGCTTGCTGTTCCCTGTCGGGAATGCTTTTCCCTGGATCCCCCCCATGGCTTCCCTTTCTCACTTTCCAGGTATCTCAGGAAAGATGTCACCTTCCCTTCTCCCTTCAAGTAGCCTCCTGCCATTCTCCATTGCCTGCCCTTAATCTTTTGCCTTCACTGATTAATACTGGAGTCACTCTTGTTGATGTATTTGTTCATTTGTAGATTCTCTATGTCATTGGCAACACAGAATGTTCTCCTAAAACCCTCAGTCACCGGGGGTTGCATGTTAAAAACAGATCGATGGTCCTCTCCCCCATAAACTCTGATTCAGTAGTTCTGGGTCCGGGCCAGGGATGTTTAAACACTGATTCCAATTGGCACGTAGATCATTCATGGAGCTCCAGAATGTGTGCTCCGTGAGGGAAGGGCCGGATGTACCCACTTCCCTCTACGTGCCATGCCTAGCAGAATGCCGGCACACGCAACTCGTCACTGAATGAATTCATGCACCACTGAACGAGCCCACATATATTTTGGTGGCAACAATCCCTTCCTGTTTTGGCAATTCAGTCCGGTATTCAGATCGAGCCCTTGGTACTTATGAGGAATGGCAGTAGGTCCTGGGGTGCCAGAAGGTGGAGCCAGGCATGGCCCTGCCCTCAGGAAGGTGATGGTCTGATGAGGGTTGTAATAAAAGGGCCAGATCAGAGGGGCCTATGCAGAGTGAGCCTTGGGTGGCTGAAGGGATGAGACCTTTACTTGCCAGACGGTTTCCATGGAGAAGTGGCTGGAGAGAACCTCAGAAGAGACGGCATTTGTTCAGAGTGTACTTTCGTTTTGTTTCATGTGTTTGTTTAGTATAAGTTACACACACACACGGTTGAAAAATTCAAACCATAGAAAAAGGTGCAGAATAAGACGCTAGGCTCCTTCCCACCCACCCTGCTGCATCCTCTCAGGCCCCTCCTGGGGGGCAGCCTGTTATCACACCCCACGCACCCTTCCAGGCATAGTGTGTGCAGAAGAGACTTGGCTGGGTGACTCAGGACCATGAGCTCCTGACACCAGGAAAGTGGGGAGAGTAATAGGTAGTTTCCTACCTCACTGGCTGGTTGAGATCCTCGGAGCAGGGGTCAGGGGAGGGAAGGGACTGGGAGGGAGGGAGCCAGAGGTCAATAGCCAGAAAATTAAATATTCAAAATGCAGTAGCATCAGCTGCAGGTTCCTCATCGCACCACTTCCCACATGAACCCTATAAGCCTTGGTTTCCACATCTGTTAAATGGGCACAACAGCACTGTCCCCACAAGTACCGTCCTGAGGGCTGAAGAAGACAAGTGTGAGGCACAGGGCAGAGCAGGTGGGCCTCCATCCTGCCTCCACTGTCCCCACCCACCTCCTGACACCAGCCAATCATTGTACCCGAGAGGCCAGAAATGCCTTGGTGGAGCCCTGAGCTGACCCCAGCCCCAACACTTATTAGAAAAGTCACATTCAGCAAGTTTCTGTCTGTCTGCCCTCTGGGCCTCTGCTTTCTCGTCGAGGCTGGGGTGGTGCCATAGGGAGGGGAGCTAGGATGATGTTCCAGACTGCCCGTGGCTCCTGCCACACAGGGGCGCCCACTGTCCCTGCCTGTTCCCTTCTTCCCTCAGCATCACAGCTCTCCTGACTCCACTCTGCAGCCCAAGGGGCGTGGCTCTTGCCTTTCCAAAGGCAAGGTAAGAGGGGGTTGCAGCCTGCGCCACTCACCCAGGCCGGAATTTTAAAAATGAAACCACTTGGATGTAAAACATGCAGCCGTGTCTCCCTGGCTACTTAAAATATCTGATGCTCATCGAATATTCAACAACAACAGAAAAGACTCTCACTCCGCATACTGTCAGAAATGTAATGTAATTATAGCCACGTTAACTATCCCCAGCTGTTCTGAGACTTCTGAATCCGAAATCAAGCCTGCCTGTGCGATCCCGGGGTTGCAGCTGGAGACCCGCACCGAGGACCGCACAAACGCAGAGCTGGGGCAATACAAGCAAGAACTCTGGGCCACAGTCTTGGAGCCTGTTTGTCACATCTGGGCTTCACCCCAACACCGGCATAAGGACCCCAAACCTCAGCTATTGGCGGGATGGCCAAAGAGAACCATGCTTCTCAACAGGGCTGTGCAGATTGGCCGGGCATACGCATCTATCCAAATAGTCTGTCGAATCCATGTGCAGGGAGCGTAAAGAGATAGTGTAAAATAAAGGGTAATAAAGTGAATAAACACGCGTCTCACTCCGGAGCCTTTGAGGTGCTTCTATAAATCAAATTCTTGCCATAATTTGCTCTGTGAGGCTGTGCTGAGACGCCGAATCGGACCTCATCTGCTTTCCCGAGCAGCAGGCTTAGATTTATAGATGTGATTCACAGTGGATGCCCATGCCATTTCAAAGCAGGAAAATAATTTTCCTTGGGAGGGGTTCCAAGAGAAGATTAAACCCTTCACTTTCAAAGCAGCGACGACGGTCAGATCAGATACGCCACTGGAACCAGAAGGGATGGCCAGCACGCGTGTTTCAGCAAAGGGTAAGGTCACAGAGGAAGCAGCAGACCCCGCAGCCATGTAAAAACATCTTCTGTGGGCTTGAGCTCAGAGTGCACCTCAAGCTTCCCAGTGGCTTTTAAAAAATCTTTTTAGTTTATTGATTTGAGAGAGAGAAACATTGATTTGTTGTTCTACTTATTTATGTATTCATTGGTTGATTGTTGTATGTGCCCTGACCAGGGATTGAACCCGAAACCTTGGTGTTATCAGGGCAATGCCCATGACTTTTGAGTGACCTTGAGTAACTCAATCTCCATCTCTGATTTTTACTTTGGTCAGGGTACTGGATGGAGGAAGAAACCCTAAAAGGCTCTGCCCTCCCCATAGAGTGTGCCATGAAAACTACATACTGGCTCCTGGTTAGACTTGTGACAACAGACAGAAGGCCACCATGAATGCACTACTCTTCCAGGGCCCAGCGTCTTCCCTGGACAGAAGTGAGAGGTGTCTCCTATTAATAATGGTGAGGAGGATGACAGTGATAGCTCACTTTCTAGCACCTAGACGTCTGTGCCTTTATAGTCCAGAGAGCAGGGATGCTTTCTCTATGTATACCCATCTTTTGTCAACCAGGACTATAGCATGGGTGGCCATCAATAAATAATTTAAAAGTTTATCTATTTATTTATTTACTTATTTTAGAGAGAGAAGGGAAGAGGAGAGAGGGAGAGAGAGAGAGAGAGAGAGAGAGAGAGAGAGAGAAAGAGAGATAGATATAGATATTTGTTTTTCCACTTATTTATGTATTTATTGGTTGCTTCATGTATGTATGTGCCCTGATTGGAAATCAAACCTGAAACTTTAGCATATTGGGTTGACACTATAACCAGCTGCGATACCCGGCCAGGGCCTCAATAAATAATTTTAATGGGTTAATATATTATCTTTAAGTTTCACAAGAATCTTGTAAGAAAGGCATACTCTCTGATTTATAAATAAGGAAACAGTCTTAATGAAGGTAAGCAACTCCCCAATAGCTACCCAGTTCATACCTGGCGGATCTGGGATTTGAACTTGAGTCTCTGACTCCTGAAGCCACCTTCTACCTATTCCTTCAACCACCTCCCTTTTAAGTTAGTGGGGTCTAAATTCCCAATCTTGCATGAATGTAAGCATGACTAAAATATTCCCACGTTGACTACTTTTAAACCTAACTTAAGCATGTTTGTTATAGATTCTTCTATTTTCTTGGTTTTGGGACAGACCCTAATCCAAACCTACCCAGCCTGGCTATGTAGAATCAGGTGTGTAGAAGAG
This sequence comes from Myotis davidii, assembly GCF_000327345.1. Lineage (NCBI taxonomy): Eukaryota > Metazoa > Chordata > Mammalia > Chiroptera > Vespertilionidae > Myotis > Myotis davidii. The sequence continues at coordinate 1,442,232 of NW_006291007.1, forward strand.
AGTGCTTTATATGTCCGATGAGGCTCATAGTAGTTTTCTGTTGATGCTATAACAAACTAAAACAAACAGTAGCTTCAAGCAACACAAATGTACTATGGGGCCTTGACTTATGAGTTTAATTCGTTCTGAGACGAGCTCGTTAAGGAGCTCGTTAACTCAAATTACTCTGTCAACTCAATGCAAAAAATTGGCTGAGAGACAGCTGGTATCTCAAAAAGCTCGTTAGTCGGGACACTCGTAAGTCAAGGTCCCACCGTACTAGCTTCAAGTTCTGGAGGTCAGAAGGCTAAATCAGGTGGTCGGCAAGGTCGTGTTCTTTCTGGGGGCTCTTGGGAGAATGTTTTCTTGCTTTTTCCAGCTTCTAGAAGCTGCCTGCTTTCCTTGACTTACGGCCCCTTCCTCCAATTCAAAGCCAGTAATGCAGTGTCTTCAAATCACTCTGATCTCTGTTTCTGTGGTTACACCTCCTTCTCTGATATGATTCTCCTGCCTCCTTCTTATAAGGACCCTTGTGCTGACGGGGGGCCCACTAGATGACCCAGGACAATCTCCACAGCTCAAAGCCTTAAATTAATCACACTGCAAAGTCCCTTTTGCTATATAAGGCAATGTATTCACAGGGTCTTGGGATGAGGATATGGCTACTGTTGAGGGGTCACTACTCAGTCTACCAGATGGCCTTAGCATTTTGGTTTGGTTGACACTCTGGCTAGGCCCATGGCCCCTCTGTAGACCCTGCTTTGATGTGGTATGAAGGCTGCCCCCAGAACAGTGATGCCTGTTATGCCCACCCTCCTAGTTTCACTGGGGAGCCCAGCACTCCTCTCCCAGGTGCCATTCCTTGCTTCATTCTAGGATGCTCATTTCACCTGTACTTGTCCAGAACCAGTGAATCGGACATGACTGAGCGAGGCTATGGATTCCTCAGCATTCATGGAACTTTAAGGAGCCCACAGCCTTGCCTCCCCCAGGGTGGCCCATGGACTAGCAGCATCTGCCTCATGGGGGAGCTTTTAGAAATGCAGATCTCAGGCCAGTTCCAGAACTACTGAGTCAGGAACGCCCTGGTGGGCCCAGAAACTGGGAATGCTAACATTTGAGAAGCATTCCTGCCACGCCAAGTGGAGTGTGCCCGAACAGACTGCTTAGGAAGGAGGGCAGATCTCTGGGCAAAAGATCAAGAAGGAGCTTAACATCTGCCTCAGTGCCTCTTCTCAGCGGTTTTCGCACTGACTCTGTTCTGCACGGAACTCAGAAGCCTGTTGCTTTTGCCCTAAGAAAACCTCCCACGGCAGGTAAAATCTCTCCAGCCCATACTGAGCAGGAATAGAGGAGCTGCAGGGGAAGAAAAGGTATATGGGAGCCTTAAGAGGCCTGACTCCAAATTCCAGCTGTCTGCTGTTCCCAGGCCATGTGACTCATGGATCCTGTCTCTCTGAAGTTAGGCAGACGTTGGGTGCAATAACCACCCTCCACTGTTGTGGGGACAGAAGGAGGTGATGCACACTGTAATAATTAACACTCTACTGCACTGGGATTTCTCTGCATAATAACTGTGATGCAATGTGAAGAGCTCTGACTTTGCAACCCTAAGATCAGGGTTTCTGTCCATGACCTTGGGCGAGTCACTGCACCAGTCTGCCCATCAGCTTCCTCCCGGGTACCAGGAACAAAAGAAAACCGTCCTCTTGCTGTCGGGCTGAAATAAACTAATGAACGTGAAGTGCCTGACGGAGAGCAGGAGCTCAATAAATGTGTGTGAAATCAGAGAAAACAATTTACTGAGCAATTTAATAGTCTAAACAGTGGTGTCAGGGGAGATATTTGACATGCTCAGGAGAACAAACCTGCCCAGTATGGTAGCGGCCTCTATTTGTTTTATCAACAATTCATGTTCCAATTACGAGTGAGTCATCTATTTCTTAGCACAGGCCTGAGCTGGATCTCAATTTGGCAACATTTCCTTAGCCAGGACTTAAGTTACCAATGTCCTTGAGAGAAGGGAAATGGTCCTTTAGCTCAGATGATGGCTGAATTAAAACTTCCACAGCTCTGGGGTAGACTCCCCTTCGTAGGTCTACTTCTACCCAGATGTTTGGCGGATGGAGCAAGAGGGACTTGTCCATCATAGATCCTATCGTCTTAGGAATGGCCTTTCCTTCTCCGACTTGTAGGCCTTGGAATCCAAATGCCTTCCTATAGCAAAGTGCAGTGAAAGAAACCGTGAGTTCAGATGCAAAATAATGTGAGGGGCGCCCTCAAGGGAAGGGTTTGTTCACCAGAATCACTGAGTGTTGGCAGAATGGTGTCACAGAAAAGAACACTGGCTTTGGGGCTGGACTGGTCTTTGGTTGAATCGTCACTGCCCCTAAGCTACGACTTTGTATCTTCCTGAGCCTTGCTTTCCTCATCTGTAAAATGGGTTCCATAACACCCATTCGATTCTGGTGAAACTGATGTGACTGTTTACTTAACAGGTGTCCTGTACAAATCCTAGGTGGGGCCTACGCCCAGTAGGATGGGCAGCTCCTGATAGATCCAGTCACCGGCCGAAGCACAATGACCTTTACAAGCCTATTTCCCAGAAACAGAGAGAATTTATGGTTGTCTCCGTGGCCCAGTGCCTGGCACGCAGTAGCCGCTCAATGAGCACTGGTTGATTGAATCTCCGAGTAGCTGATCCAAGCAAATCACTCAGGAGAATCAAAGCAACCGAAGCAGGAAGCGAACAGCCTCCTCATTCTTCCAGCCCTTCTCGACTGGGCAGACATCTGATGGATGCCTTCCTGGCCAGCCGCCGTGGCCCCCAAATAGCCACTATTCGAATCAGCCTGGCGCTGGTCAATCTGGATATCTGCAGACCTGAGCAGAGTTTACATTTGATTCCCTAGACTAATTTCCCCGAAGTCACAGAACGGGTGCAGGTCCTCTCATGGTCCTCGTACACATGTCTATTTAATCACCATCCTGTCTCTAGCACTTCAATAACTTGTACATTCCCCCCCTCAGGCACGGTTTCAGGAGGGCAAAGGAAAGAAATGGATGGCTGAAGAGCTCAGGCCATTGGCAGGAGTGAAGCCCTATCTCCCCCTGACTGCTTACTTGGACAGAGAACTTCTTAGCTGAGTCCCATTGATCATTCAGCTCATGTCCTCATTTCACAGAGGAAGATCCTGAAGCCAAGCCACATGGCGGGTCAGGGCAGGACTGAGACTGGATTGGTCCTCCCAGCACACGTCCCGCCTCCCAGCAATGCCCCTCCTTCCTCATCCAGCTGCACGCCCCTTCGCCATCACGAGGACCTGGGTTCAAACCCCAGCTTTGATGCCGGCTGGCTCTGTGACTACGGGCAGATTACAGACTCTCCCTGATCCGTGATTCCCTCATCTGTAACATGTAGATAATCACACAAGCATTTACGGCTATGGGGAGACTTGACATGGCATGAAACATGCCCAGCCTGGGTCTGGCCCAACAGCCGCCCAGTGCTATTTGCTCTGGTCCTTCACTGGAAACGCTCACTGCAAGTAATGATAACAGAAATACTTCACTTTTATTGAGTCTTTGCTTGTTGCCAGGAAAGGCTGTAAGCACTTTACATGTATTAGCTCGTTTACTCGTCTTTCTCTAAAGGCAAAAGTATCTTTCTTGCCCCCTTAAAGACATCCATCCTCACAACTGCTGCAATTCTTGGGCTAGCACCGTTTCAACAGAATTTGCTGACTGGAAGCATAGTATGCTGCTGAAATGATGTCTTGTTTTCTGTCACTGGCTCGAACCAGCCAGCCTACTTGCTGTGACAAGGTATGATAAAACTAAGTGCCGTTCCCTTGTCTTTATCGTATGACTAGTCCAAAATCTGTACTCCAGGTTGACCCCTGCAAATGGGGGTAGAAAAAGGGAGAAAGGTAGAGGGAGGAGTGGCCTCTGATGGAGTGAGGCATGGGGGTGGCAGTTGGGGGCCTGGGATATAGATGAGGTCTCTCCTTCCACAGCCCATAACAGCCAGTAGGTTTGGTGATCCTGAGAGGGGGTGGTGAACGATTAAGAAGAGACAAGAGAAGAAAGCTGGGGCTGGGTGGGATGCTGCCCTCTCTGATGGAGAGACAGTGTCCTGGCCTTCAAGCTGAGTCTTTATTTTATAGCCAGATTCCACGAAGCAAAGTAAGAGTATGGTCAAGATCAGGGGTCCTCAAACTTTTTAAACAGGGGGCCAGTTCACTGTCCCT
>NW_006291007.1:1446477-1451127 GCF_000327345.1 Myotis davidii
AGAAAAGAAAGTGGTTGAACTAAATGAGCACTGAAATTCTTCCAAATGTGGTATAGTAATAAGGTATAGACCCTTTTGCTTCTTCTAGCTCAGGGGTCCTCAAACTTTTTAAACGGGGCCAGTTCACTGTCCCTCAGACCGTTGGAGGGCCGGACCTATAGTTTAAAAAAAAAACTATGAAAAAATTCCTATGCACACTGCACATATTTTATTTTGAAGTAAAAAAACAAAACGGGAACAAATACAATATTTATATTTGCATGTGGCCCACGGGCCGTAGTTTGAGGACCCCTGGTCAAGATGTTGACAACATTCTCATGGGTTTCGAATCTTCTCAATTACATAAACCTGATCAAGTTTTGTTTACTTGCTGTACCTCCCACAGCCCGTATCACTCAGCCACGTGGGACCACAGGTTCGGACCATAAGGTCAAGCTTACAACCATAGCCTTTGGCTATAATTGTGCTGGGACTTGCATGTGACTTTGCCACGAGAGGATCATGCCCTCTCATTAGTCCCAGGCTTGAACCTGTCCAAACGCTGTGGCCGCTCTCCACTCCCTTGCACAGCTGCAACACACAGGAGCTGCATGGAAACCCACCCTGAGCCGGCCTGCTCAATAAAACTCAGCAGATGCCTCTCCAAGTTACTCTTCTCTTCCTTGGAGAGGACAGAGGCCAGCCCCTCTCCAGTGCCCCTCCCTGAAGGTCCTACATTACGGTGGCACCTGAGAGAAGGGCTTCTGTCACTTGCCGTATTTTTGTCCTGTTGTTTCTCTGAACCGTTTGTATCCAGACTACGAGTCTACTGAATGGAGTGAGATCTTGGGGAGAGCTGGCACATTCCCCAAAGGTGTTCCCTGGGAGCCCATTCCTCACCTGTTGCACTAGCCCTCTTAGGGCTTGGGAAGCACAGGTGTTTGGGGCGTTGCTTGGTATCTTGTTCCCCCTTTGTCCCAAAAAGGAATAAATGCCCCCAAATTGTTTGGGCATTTACTCATTAGAAATGCATCCACTGCTATTTCCTGGAGAAATTAAGCCACAAGCTTTGGAGCAGATGACCCAGGACAACAAGAAGTCCTGGGGGTACCTGGTGAAGATATTCATTCCCCAGACCTTTACCGAGCACTTAGAATCAGACTCCGTGCTAGCTGGGTCTGGAGGGGGAGACAGACACAGGCCAGCAGGTGTGATGACATACACACATGTGAGGACTGGCACCTAAACAGGGCGCTGGAGGGTGAAAGGAGGAAGGCATCCATTGTTTGGTGATGAGGGCAGAAGGGAGGGGTGGTCAGGAAACATCCGCAGGGCTGGGTGTTGAAGTAAGTGTCCCCAGGTTAACAAAGCAGCAGAGTGGGGGGCAGAGAGTCTGGAGGAGCGGATCCAGCTGCTGTAAGCCGTCTGCAGAGCTTGAGTATGTGTATGAGCAAGGGCACAGCAAGGGAAACGGCAGGGCCTAGGTGCAGGGCCCCTGGAATTGGGCCTCATCCTGAGGACAGGTGAGTCACTGACGGGTTTTAAAAACAGATGACATGCTCAGAGTGGAGCTTTAGAAAGACCACTCCGTCAACAGTGCAGAGGATGGATGCAGATTGCAGAGTACCAAGCTGGAGGCCAAAGGTCAGATAGGAGGCCAGTGCCACTTAAAGGCAACATTTTTATGGGGGCCCAGCACAGTATACACATCTATCTATCTATAGCCACACACCCCTAATATGGTATATATCTACTATTGCTACCTCCACTAGATGGAGCAGACACTAAAGAACAGAGAGATCAAGTCACTTGTTCAAGGACACACAGCACGTGGCAGTCTCGGCATTTGAAACATCAGGGCAGCTTGAGCATTCATTCAGCTCTTACCCACTACACTGTTGTGCCACTCCACCAAAGATGACAAAGGCTTGAGACAGGGTGGCGCGGTTAGAGAAAAGTATTTCTCATGGGTGCACTCTGTATTTAGGGCTCCCCTGAAATGGCTGCTTCCAAAGAGAGAGGGGTACAGCCTTTTATTCTGAGGTCCTTGGATAAAAACCTACAGCATGGCATGTTAAGGGGCGGGAAACTCCCAGGACAAGGCTGTGATAGGAAGCCAGTAGGGGTCACTTGAGCCCCCAGGAACACATACCTTTGGGGAATGGAGGTAGTACTTTGCTTGGTTGGGTGTGTACCTGCAGACTCCTCAAATGCAGGAAAGCAGGACACAGGGAGGGAAGAGAAGGGCCTGCCCAGTGGGAAGAGCCCTGCTTTCTTCACCTGGTGGCCATACCTGCACCTGCGGAGGTGGCTGAGGCCAGGCAGCTCCTGCAGGTGCTGTGTGCTTTTTGCACGGCTGAGTTAGGCCGGGGAACAGGTGGCCAAGGACATGACCGCCTAGACCCGTGGTTGGCAAACTGCGGCTCGAGAGCCACATGTGTCTCTTTGGCCCCTTGAGTGTGGCTCTTTCTAAGCCTTAGGAGTACCCTAATTAAGTTAATAACAATGTACCTACCTTCATAGTTTAAGTTTAAAAAATTTGGCTCTCAAAAGAAATTTCAATCGTGTACTGTTGATATTTGGCTCTGGTGACTAATGAGTTTGCCGACCACTGGCCTAGAGCCCTGGAGCAGCTCCAGTTTCAACGCTCCTAGGAGGGATGGGATTTGGTGGGGATGGGGGAGGGCAGAGAGTTCCACTTAGGGGCCCGCTAATAGGAGACAAGCCCAGGGCCAGAGAGGAAGGTTACATGTGGCTTCTATAGCATGGGTTTGATGGTAGGCAAAGCTGGACTCTGAACTTGCTGGCTCTGAGCTTTGGACAGTGTTTAAGAGCCTCATCTTTAAATGGGAATAAAACTCATTTCGAACGCAGGTGGAATGTCAGATGGAGGCCAAAGGTCAGATAGGAGGCCAAAGGTCAGATTCACCACCTCTGGTGGTGAATGTCAGCGGTGAAACTGGCTGTTAGCATGCAATCCTGCACACCTTGTGAAACCACCACCAGAGGCGCAGAATTGTGTTTGGTGGGCCACGTTGTGTAACTCGTAGCTGGAGCTGCTATTTGAATGTAACACTAAACTTCAATATAACTCTAGGGGCTGCTAGTTAGAGGTCAAACAACAATAAACCAAAGGGCATCACTACGTAGCCTCATTCCTTCATCTCTGTGGAACTCAGAATTGTGTGTGAAGTTTGAAAGAAGTCACTTAGAAGCCAATATTCACGGCATCGCCTGCTTCCTAAGGTAGTCACCAGGTAGGTATTCTCTAAAGGCAAACTGAAAAAGCCCAGGAAACAATAATTCAGGGTTGCTCTACAAACAGGCTGAAAGCGAGGCAAGGAGGGCACGACTGAAGCCAGGGTTACCATTCTAGACAAGGTCCAGTCTGATCAGCCAATCAGAGGCCTGGCCTGACTTGCCAACACCTGTTGGAATGGTGGTCTCTCTTTCCCATCCCAGAAAAGGCCTTGTCAGAAACGCTGCTGTCAGAAGTGATGCATCAGGGCTGGCAGCACTACAAATAAATACACACGCCAACATTCCCTGCGTTTGTGGGAAAGCAGAAACCCACCTAAGACGCATTAACACACAAATGGCTGCACAGGCTCGCTCCATGCTGGGGCTTGGCACCCAAACTCCTCCCAGGCAAGCAGCACAAGGCAGATACCTTCTGTGCAAACAGCTGCATTATCCAGACCCACAGCGTGGGGGAACCAGCACAGCAAACGGCTTGCAAACCCTGAGCAGAGCTTCTCCGGGCCCCAGCCGTTCCAGCCATACCTCTGCCCCCCTGCTTTCTCCACTGCAGGGCTTTGGCTCCTATAGAGCAGAAGACCCTTAGTCACACCTGCTGCGGGCAAGGGCCCGCCAGTGCCCGCCACTGCTCAACTCCTTTGAATGCTGAAGACACAAGCCATTTTTAAAAGTAGCAGAAGGGACTGCTGCTCCCCCACCAAACTGCCTACAGCTGCCATGTCAATATTCTGGGAGTTTTCTCCCTGATTGGAAGGGTCTGGAACTCTGAAGCCATAGCTCTTGGATGGGTTAAGCTAGGACCCCGGCGCGCCCCTGCCCATTTTGGAAGAACTTCCGGTTGGTTTTCCCAAAGACAACAAGCCCACACTTAAGACATGCTTCTCTTTCCTCTCATCCATGCCTTCGACCCAGTACAGTTGCCTGGAGTCCTGTGGATGGGGTAGCGGGAGTTGGGGAGGTGGGGGGCGAGAGAGAGCCTGGTGAGGCCTGCTATTCCCAAAAAGGGCCATAAGGAGCAGAGCTGAGGACTTGGGGGTGGATGGTGGAAGGAGAGAAGCAGGTGCGGAAGAGTAGGCGACTTCTCCTACAGCTGTGTTCAACTCCCACCCCCTGGAGGAGAAGGCACAGGGGACCCAAGAGTGGGTCACGGAATGATGTCACCGCAAGGGGCCTAGTATCCAGCCCCCACCCCCAGCCCCCTGGAGTGGGGACCTTCTGACTCTGGGGAAGCAGAGGGAGCGGTTCGCGCGGAGGGTTGGCAACTCACGGAGGAGAAGTTGTGCGGGCCGCAGAGCTCGCCCCGGTACTTGCAGGAGAGCAGCATGTCCTCCAGCTGGTGGCCGAGGCGGTCCATGAAGGCGGCGCTGATGCCCTCGAAGTGGCGCGGCGGCAGGAAGAGGCGGAAGTCGGCCA
>NW_006291007.1:1451868-1452648 GCF_000327345.1 Myotis davidii
TCCCGAGTGCCTCCCTAGACTTCCTGGCCCCCGTGTTCCTGAAGGAAGCCCGACGCCGGTCACTACCTCTGCCTGGTCCCCCACCGGGCGCCGCCTCTCCAATCCCCGGGTGCTGCGCCCGCCTCCCTGCGTCCTGTCTCTCGGGGGACCCTAAACTGAGCCCCCCCTGCTTCGCCTAACCCCAGCTTTGACGCTGGTCCCGGGAGAGCAGCCACTCGGCCACTATGGCCGATTTGGACGTTCCCAAGGACCCCACCAGCCAGGTCCGTAGCCCAGCGGTGCTGGGACACCGGAGAGAAGTCGCCAGGGAATGAGCGCCCCCAGAGGCTCCCTCAGCGGCTGGGGTGGGTGTGTACTGGGTGAGTGGTCGCTCAGTTGGCTGCTGCCCTCTTCCCCTTCCCTCCAGGACCCTTCTCACTGCTCCTCCGGCTGCGCTCCACCGTGAGTGGCTGAGGCTCCCGCAAGTCCCGCGCCCGAGCCCTGCGTTGCGTGTGTCCCCTCCCGCCTGGGGCTGGGGGCTCTCAGGGCGTCCTGCTAGGGCTGCTGGCTCCCGTCGAAGAGGCTGGCCAGAGAGATGTGTCCTTTCTGCAGCCTGCTCTCCGGGGTGCCTCGAGTCTCCGAAGGCGGGTCTCACTGTCCGTGCCTCTTCTTCTCCCTGCCCCGGGGGCACCAGGTGCCAGGAACTGCGGAGCTCCGCTTACACCTCCCGGGGGTGACCCCAACTCGCTGCTCCTCGAGCTCTTCTCCTCTCGAGACTCCAAGCCCGCGGTGGCGGCGGCG
>NW_006291007.1:1452662-1463818 GCF_000327345.1 Myotis davidii
GGGGGCTCCAGGAGACGCGGTGCTGACGCGCCCGGCTCCTCCTCGCTGCATTTTAATTCCTGGCCACTGTGGCCGCTGCACACCGAGCGGGAAGCCGCTTGCTGGAGTCGGCGGGTGAGGGACTGAGGGACGCACTGTACAGATGTTCTGGGGTGTACAGGCTGGTGGGAGAGGCATGGAGTGGATGCAGGCTGTTTGGTGGTGGTGGGGGGCGTGTGAAGGTAAGTGTAAGAGCCCTTCTGACTGTGAGGTGGGCTGTGAGAGTGTGCCACTGGCTATGTGGGCATTTGCACAAGTATTTGAGTGGGTGTCGTGCCCTGAGTGGGGGTGGGATGTGCATGTGTCTGTGGGAATAGGCATTTCCGTGGTGTATCTCATACATGTGAGCTTGTTTGCACATGCTGTACTGTGGCCATTTGAGTAGGTGCGGTGTGTGTAGGATAGAATGATGGTGTGTATGTTCTATGTGTGTGCGCATGTGTGCACTTAGTGGGTGGTAGGTACCAATGGATGTGCTGATGTGAGGTGCACAGTAGGTCTACCCCTACTTTCCAAATACTTGACTCACTGAGGCCTCACGGGTACAGGTGACACTTCCAGCCCCATGACTCCATGGGATAAAGTTTTCCAGACATTTCCAGGAGAGATCTTGATGGGGGTGGGGGGTGGTTGGCAGGTGGGAGTAGGGTGGGAGGGCACTTGGGCAGATCTGTTAAATGAGCAGCTGGTGTCAGAAAGGCACTGGGTGGGCTTTCCCTCCCTACCTACCTGGAGGGCATCCTGTCAGCATCTCAATTCCCTGCCTCTGGTCTCCAGAGAAGAGGACACCTGAGCTCTACACATCCCCACTTGCCCACACATACACATATGTAAACACAACACACATGCATATAACACACACACATATACACAACCCCTGGAGCCTCCTCTCATTCACCTGGGGCACAAGCTATGGAAGTTGGGCTTTGCTGAAATTCTGCTTTGGATTCAGTTCTTTGAAGATGTCTGTAGCGGGCTTTGGGGGACAAAGGGCTCTGAATCTTCCAGTTTTATGGGACCCCTAACAATGGCTCACACACCAGTGTTCTCAGCCAGGTCCCAACAGTCCTGGGCGGTGCCACACCGACACATATCCCAGCCAAGGTGGGACAGGCTTGTGAGCTCCATGCAGTCCCTGATGAAACAGCAGGGCACGCATGGGCCATCTTCCAGCATCCGAGCTCCGGGTGGCACCGTGCTCTGTCTTCCAGAAACCTTTAGGGCATTTTATGTTTCTGATTTGTTCAGCGAGCGGAGGCTTTTCTTTCTTGGAAATTTCCTCGTGGAAACGTACACATGCTGCTTGGTCTCCTGGGTGTCTTTGCCATGGGTGTTCCTGTTAATTCTCTGGTGGTCGCTTCCCCAGAGGCGAAGGGGTGCCCTGCACGGGCTCCAGGGGTCTTGGCCTGGAAATCCAGAGGCAGACTCAGAGACAAATGGTGACCCTAAGCTATGACTGGTGGCTCTCTTTATGGCAAAGGTATACAGTGTGTTTCCTGCCCAGCCCGAAATGCCCCGACCTCCTCCCTGACCAATACTTTGACCAACTCAGTGAAGTTCAACTCTTTCTTTAAATACTGCCTACTAGGTAACTGGATGGACACTTCCTTTATAGCCCTTGTAGCACCTTAGCATTGCTTGTGTCCAGGCCTTTCTTCCGGATGTGAGTCCTTTGAGGACAGGGACTACCTCTCATTCACATTTATGTTCCTACCTCTTAGCACAGCACCCTGCCACAGTGACGAAGAGGGGGAAGGAACTAAGATTGCTTGAATATTTCTATATGCCAGGCACTGAACTGTACACATAAACATATTGTATTTAATTTCTCACTCCAACACTGCAGGGGAGATTTTTGTTTGTTTGTTTTACAGTTGTTAAACCAAGGGGCTTGGAGAGCAGGAATTGAACTCAGCTCCAACTCATTCCAAAGTCTAAGGTTTTCCCTCTCCATCATGTTTTTCTCTAAAGTATTGATAGCCCTGGTCCGGTGGCTCAGTTGGTTGGAGCATCATCACCGTACACCAAAAGCTTGCAGGTTTGATTCCTGGTCAGGACACATACTTGGGTTTCAGGTTCGCTCCTGGTCAGGGCACGGACAGGAGTCAACTGATCGACATTTCTTTCGCACATCAATGTTTCTCTCTCCCCCCCCCGCCATCCCCTTCCTCTCTTTGAAAACATTAAAAACATATTCTGGGGTGAGGATTAAAAAAGTATTATGATAAATAACAATAATATAATAAGAAATGTAGTGCTTCCTAAGCACTAGGTCCTGTTCTAAGTGACTTACACTAAATATAAGAGTCATCACCGTTGTAAATGTTCAATCCTCAAAACAATCCTATGGGTAATTATTTTCTCTACTTCGGAGAGGAGGAATCCCTACCAGAGAGGGGGTGAGCCACTCTCCCGAAGCCCCACAGCTCCTAAGCAGGAACGCAGCCTTGGACCCCAGGCAGCCCGGCTCCATCCCCTGTGCTCTCAACCCCTACCCCACACGATCTCTGCTCTCACAGCCACACTGACACGACAGCTCCTGTGAATTAGCTTTCCCAGCCTGGCAGACTCACTTGGCCGGAAAGACAAATTCACAGGGCAGTGCGTGAGCTGACCTACATAACCTGTCCACCAAGAAATTAGGATTTAGTGTTGTGATTTGCCAATAATAAGCTTTTAAGAACATTTCCCTTTTCTTGTTTATCTCCAAAACATCTGTTGCTCCACACCTGGCATCCTGGCATTCTGCGCGGTGCTCGTGTGCAGTGGCAGAAGGGCCAGTGGCCAGCCAGTCCACATTCTGCCGTGTGACCACCACCATTAATAATAAGCTCTTTCTCCCATGAAATGAGTTTCTTGGGAGAAAGAGGTCCATTGAAGTCAATGCGCTTTTTAAAAAAATAATGTTTTTATAATCTCATTTAGGAGCTGACACTTTTGTTGGCTGGATCAGGCTTTGCTGGAGCCCCCCATGTTCCTATTGCCCCCAAGCCCTACTACTCGGGGGTCTGGCACTGGAAAGTGTCCGAGGTACCACCTGATGCTGCTCCCGACCTGCTGCAGGCAAACCCCTCTACACACCCTCTCAGGGACAGCCCACCAGCCTATTCTGGAACACCTGGCAGTGCTTAAAGCTTCATCCTGTCATCAAATTGGAATCGGTCTCCTTGTGACTTTCTCTAATTGACCCATCAGGAGCTGCACCAAATAGCTTGATCTTTCTTTCGCATGGGAACCCTTCAAAATGCTTTATGGGATCAGAGCACGTCACTGCTAAAGGGGCTCCCGTGGTCTACCTAATAAGGTGGTTTTCTGTTCTCTGGGCTAAACATTCAACTGTTTCTCCTGTATGTGCTGCTCTTGGGATGGGATCTCCTTAAAAAGGGACCCTCCAGCCTGTGGAGGAGAAGCCCCCCAAGCCTGTTACACTGGGCCTGGTCCTTGCAGCCTCCGATCTTACTGCTGATGGTCACGGGTTATTAGTCCTCTTACCCCTGGGGTTTAATGGAGCGGGTGGGTGAGGAGAGGGGACATTAATGATGGGTTCTTGGTGTCCCTGCTTAGAATGCATGGTGCACTTTTTTTAATCCTTACCTGAGGACATTTTTTCCCCATTGATTCTAGAGAAAGTGGAAGGAAAGGCGGGGGAGGGGGGGGAGAAACAATGATGTAAGAGAGACACATTGATTGGCTGCCTCCCACACGCACCCTAACCAGGGTGGGGATGAACCATCAACCGAGGTACATGCTCTTAACTGGGAATTGAACCCAAGACACTTTGGTCTGCGGGAAGACGCTCTAACCACTGAGCACCGGCCAGGGCAGAGTGCACTTTGTTTTAGGACTTTGCTGCTCATAGTGATGAGTCAACGCTACTTTTAACATTCAAGTTCATTGATATGATGGGAGAGATGGTCTTCTATGGGTCTGCCTGTGAATCTCATTATCTCTTTTTCTCCTTCTTTCTCTTTCTTTTCCTGTGTCTGTGCTGTCCCAGGCTCTCTCTCACTCTCTCTCCCTCTCTCCTTTCCCTTCCCGTTCTCCTCTCCCCAGCCTCTGCCTGAAGCCTAGTGGTCCTCTCTGACACCTCCTTCGCCTGCACTACCAGTGGCCTCTGGGGTCACAGAAGTGGCTGCAGTGTCACAGGCCCTGAGCACATGTCTCATTGTCACAGTGAGGGTGCCTGTATTGGTGAATGACAGCAAGGAGGCCCTCCCCACTGTGGGTTTAGCTCATCACACACTCATTTTTTCCACCCGTCCCACGGTGGGGTTGGCACTGGAGACACTGTTCATTCCTACCTTTTCACAAGCTTCAGCGTCTCTACTGCTTTTCCTCTCACTTCAAGTCTATTGCACTTGGCCTCTCCTAGCTTTCTCTTCTGGGCTCTTTCTTAGACTCGTCAGATATCTGTTTGCCCCTTTGGTCATCCCCATCCTCCACCAGCACTAAATTCCAGGGGTAAGAGTGCAAACAGGAGCCCTCGAGCACCATAGAAAACATTAAAGGCTGGTGGGCTCGCGCTCCCCAGAGCTGGAGGGAGCTCTGCTGAAGCACTGTGCTCCCTGTTGAGTGGCAAACCCGAGAGGTGGGAGCTGGACGTAAGAGCTAATTTCACTCTCAGGGGAGGAAGTTGAGGTCCAGGGAATTTTCTCTAAATTCACACAGATTGATACTGAGTGACAGAACTAGAATCCAGGTTCCAACTTCTGGTTCATTGTCTGATCACCCAATGAAATAACTTTTTAAAAATCCATTTTGCAATCAGTAATGTATTTACATGGTCCAAAAAGGACACAAGGGGGGAAAATTTAGTAAATTTTACTACATCTTTCCTCCCTACAGGCAACAAATGCTATCAATTTGTTGTATAATCTAATAGTGATGCTTTATGAATATATATGTGTGTACAGTCACCATATGTCCCTTTTTTTTTATACAAATGGTTGTGTTCCGTGAATACCATTTACTAGAGCAATTGTAGTCCATATTCTTCACACCTTTCCCTTGTATTTTCAGCTATTTTATGCTTGCCTTCCTCTGGCACCTTATTCTAACTTCTGTTATTTTTCTCAACTTCTCATTTCACATTGTCCTGCTCTCCCATCCAAAAAGGACAGTGGGTACTACGACAAGCTGGTACACAGAGCTTGGCATTTTATTATCAGATTTTTTGTTAACTGTTTGGGAGATACACTGATGGATGGACGCTCTCATGTGGAGAATCTCAAAGAGCAGGTAATGCAAAGATTTTCCTCTCTGCCTCAGAAGACTATTACACGATGCATTTGCACAGGTTTTAATTTTCTGGTCATATTTTCCTTAGGCTAATTATAACGCACACTTGCAACTGAGTGCTCTGAGTACACAGCTCTTGTTGGTTTGGGAAGGTGGTCCAAATATGCATTGACTGGCAGAGAAAGCCAGGCTGGGATTCAGCAGTTTCTGTAATTAATTTAGATAGAGTGTAACACATACCACAGAGAGAACCAGAGGGTACCAATGCCAAAAGTGATCTGAGTGGGCATGTAATTGAACTTAGAAAATTGATGCACACAGTTTAGTGACTTGCATCTGGTCAGTGGGAAGTTGATCTGATGATGGTACTGATGGTGATGATGATGGTGTTGATGGTAATGCTGGTAGGGATGATATGATGGTGGTGACGGTGATGGTGATGGTGATAGTGATGATGGTGATGATGATGATGATGGTGATAGTGATGATGGTGATGATGATAATAATGGTGATGATGATAATGTTATTTGATAACTGACACTGAGCATTAACTCAGGCACTGTGCTCAATTAATATGCATTAACTCATTTAATCCTCACAACAACCCTATGAGATATGCACTACCATTATAGCTCTTCTACAGAGGAAGAAACTGAGGCAGAGATTTACAAGAGTAATTATAGTCCATATGCATTGCCAAGCAACGCCAGCACATTCCCTCCATCAGCATACAAGTATCTTGTCCAACAGCTGGATTCAAACCCAAGTATGTTGGCTCTAGAGTATAGGGTCTTAAGTTGGTTTCATTAGCTGAAAGTAGTGACTGTAGCAGATATTTATGGAGCGTCTAGGTTATGTCAGGCACTGTCCTTGGCACAGGAAATACAACGTCTACTCAGATAGGGTCCCTGCCTTAGTTTACAGTCCAGTGGGAGACCTGGGTAAAAAGAGAGCTAAATTTCATAATGGCTGAGAAATGTTATGCCAAAGTGAGCACAGCGTGGTGAGGGGCCAAAGGAGCACACTCCCCTTGAACAGCCTGACAGCTGTGGCCATCCATGCTCTCTGCTTTCCTCAGAAGGTCTCCATTCACTTCCATTTTCACCCCAGCTCATGGAGAACTGTGTGGCCTCTACCATGAGGACCAACCTTTGAGCCATGACCTGAGACAAAGCAATGTCAGCACAGCCCCACGTCAGGAGGCCTTGATCCTCGTGGTCCCGGACATCTCCATCCATGTCCTTTTCCTGATGTGGGGTTTTGTGTCCCCAGGGCTGTCTTGTTGACCTGTGACATATACTTTCTATGTTCAGGCCATCTCCACAGTCTGTCCTCCTCCCCTAGCACAGCCTTGCTTATCACTGACGTATTCTGGGTCTACGCTTGAATAACTGGGTCTTGGTTGTAACTTGGGCTATGAAGTTAGCAGAGAAATGGAGTTTTGCACGCTTTTCTACCCAACTGCCTCTCCCATGCCCATAACAAAACTCTCATTAAAACAGTTAAGCACATCACCTTCTCCAACACTGACCGTCCACTCAGATGACGAAAAGGCATCCGGTTAAAATAGGATTTAATGAAATATACAACTCTAGGCACAATTAAGAATTTATTCACAATTCCTTGAGTGTCCCCTCAACTGTTTTCAGCCATGACTTCATCTTGCCCTGGCTCTCACCTCCGCGTTGGGGAGCATTAACTAACCAGCCCCGAATCTGTCCGGCAGACAGGCCCTCTGCAGTGACATGGAGATTTAAGGCCAGGTTGATTGGTCTGATGCCTCCATCCAGGCTGCTTTCCTCTGAGCCACAGCTTTCCTGTCTCAGCCACTGGAGGTTTGTTTACTCTCTTTTCCTTATAAACGACCTGACCATACCACTGCCACGGATCTCCCTGCTCCCAGTTTATCTTGCCTGTCCACCCACGTAGGAAGCAGAAAGGGAGGGATTTAGTACATTCTTTTCTAGTGGTGATGATCCCAACAGAAGACAGGAAGAGAAGGGCAGGCGGGGAAGGTAGAAGGGAAAGGAAAGGATGAGAAGGGAAGGCAGAGGAGGAGAGAGAAGCACAATAACAGAGTCCCAACTAGGTACCTACTACGTTCTGTTACATGCACCAGTAATGACTCTTCATGACAACCCTCCAGGTGAGTAACATTGTCCCCGTTTTACAGATGGGGACCAAGAAACTTTATCTAATTTTATTATCTCTTCTATGGGTTTAAGGACAGCTTAAACCACAATAACAGCCATGATCACATAATGCAATCATTCACTGAGCTAGATGTCAGGCACTGAGTTAAGCCTCACTGTCCAAATGAAGGAAACGAGGCTCAGAGAGGTGAAGCAACTTGCCTAGGGTCACACAGGGTATGCCACAGGGTCAAGAGCCAGGATTCTGACCCAGGTCTGACTCCAATGTATTGGAACTTACTAGATAGGCAAGAAATTGGGAGTTCAGCAAGAGAAAAGACAAAGTGGGTGGCAGCATAATTTGGAGTTTTGCAAAAATCCTTGGGGAGATGAAGGAAGTGAAAACAGAAGCAAGACTCTCAGTATCCTCTGTGCATCTGGAGTTCTGCTCTTCCAGCTCTGGTGTGATGCCATCTTGGCAGAGCTAAAAATATACACGCGCAGGGGTGGGGAAGAGGTTCGGGGAAGTACCCATGGGTACAGTGCCAGGCTGGGCTAAGTAAGCTAGAGAGAACCACACAAAATATTTCCTCTCTCAACATCTAAGTCACCTATACACTGAGTGCCATCACATGGCCACAGGGTGGGAACCTACCATTACAAACCACAGGTTTTCAGCCTATCCTTCCCTGTCTTCTTTCTTCCCTTCTTCCCTCCTTCCCATTTCCTTCCTCGCCAGGTGTTAGCCCGGCTTCTGGCTTCGCGGCGCTCCTCCTGTGGGAGCATGCTGACCACCAGGGGGCAGCTCCTGCGTTGAGCATCTGCCCCCTGGTGGTCAGTGTGCATCATAGAAACTGGTCATTCTGCCAATAGGTCGATTTGCATATTAGCCTTTTATTATATAGGCTAAGAGCATGAAACACTTCATAGCCTTTGACCTTGTAATCCCACACCATTGTAGGTTCCCCAAGGAAATAACCCCAAAACAAAGAGTACAAAGGTGAAGCTTTCCATGATAGAGGTGGAAAAAGAAAGAGAAACAAACAAAACATATTAAATACAGTTCACATGCCCAACACTAGGGGAATGGCCAAGAAAATGATGGTGATACTGTGTCACTGGGAAATTAGATCATTTTAAAAGATGAAAAGGACAAGGATGCCAATGTGTTGACTCATACATAAAATAACAGTGAGTAATCTGAGTACCAAGGCACACGAGCCTGACCTCTCTCTTTGTATATGAGTGAAGATGGCCAGAGGGGAATTAGGAGAGAGAGGGTTTACTGACAAGTAGTTAAGCCACGCTTGGAAAGCAGGCACATTGGAAGCAGAAGGTATTCTGTCTCTATGAAGTGGCATCACTGGCTTATGGGCCACTGCAGCCCTGAACCTCTTGGCCAACCTCACCATCCTCCCCCAAACCAGGACGCTGCCCACCAACTGATGAACATGAGCCACAGATGTTGCCCTGATGTGGCTGTCTGCAATCACCCCGAACCGTGCCCACTCTGAACCGTGTTCCTCTTGGCTTCTGACTCCTGGACTCCCCGCCTCTTCCCCCACCCGTGGCCCTGCATTATCAGGCTTCCCACCTTCGTCTCAATCCCTCAGCAATGACTCATGAGATAGATGCTCTGTGACCAAATAGTGAACCATAATGAAAACTGACTCAGAGGCTAAACTGTTCCCAATAAGGGGAAATGGTTATTTGCCTCTGAGGTGATATTTTCCTTGTGTCCTTTCTGCTTGTTGCCTCTCTATTATCTGTCCCCAGTCTCTGCCTGGAAACCTTACTCTGACTTGTAATGCAATTTTTGACTGGGAGACTTGGTTTGGTGCACTTGACCCTGGTCGGACCTCAACAGCATGAAGGACCTGAGCACTCTCCCCAGCTACAGCTGTGCTTCCATCTCAAACTACAGCTGGAATTGCCCTTGGTCTTGGCACCCGTAATACCTTCTTTCCAGCTTAGAGGTGGTGCAAGCAGATAAGGAAAAATACCATTTGAGCAGTCACAATGCATGTCACAAAATCCGTAACAACAACAATAATAATAATAATAGCAATAATTAATTGAGGGTAGTCATGTGGCAGGCATGCTGGGAACTTTGCATGCATTAACCCGTTTAATCCCCACAGGAAAGCTAATGGAATAGATGCTATTCTTTCTATTTGTGCCAAGGAGGAATCTGAGGCTGAGAGATAGCAAGTGGATTATTTAAGGTCAAATTCAGGTTTTGCTGATGTCGAGTCCTCTCTGTCCCGGCCCCTCCCCCTTATTTGATCCCAGACACTGAAGATCCCATTGCATACTTTAAGCATGAGTGAGCCCTTGCCTTTCACAGAGCCTGCCTCGTCCTACTCTGTGTACAATCCTGATAACGCGCTGGGCTATTTGTTTTTCAGGCTCCGAGCAGAATAGAAATGATGCATGTTATGAAAAGAAACAAGCAGGCTTAAGATGCAAGAGTAGCGATAGGCAGAAAGGAGAGCCAGAGCCCAACAGCAAAGGAGAAGACAAAATCCACTGTAAAAACAGATAAAGGGACTAAAAAAAAAAAATGATGCGCTTTCATGTTGGGAAAACTCCACACATTAAAAAAAAAAAAAAAGTCTGAAGTCTTTTAGCTCAAAATTATAGTTGGAACCTCCAATGATGGCCTCGAGTCACCACGGTTACATTTTGTTCTGTGTCATTTGCATAAGAATATAGGAAAGGATGGGATATATTTCAGAAGGTGTTTTAGCCAAATGGTTCCATTTTTTTAAAAAAAGTTGGTGCTTAAAGGAACCCATAAATCCTGGAAACACTGGCTATTCAGGAAAATGACTTACTTCTTTGGGAGAGAAAGTCTAAATAAGGAAGGTTTGACTCTCTCTCCGAGCCATTGTTCTAGCCACCACCTTGAACCAAAGTTGTCATTTTGTACGATGGCCAAACAGTGACTTGGGACAGGACTTCACATTCCGCACTGGCTACCTTGCTGCCAGTGGGGTTTGTCTTGTGGGTAGTTAGTCGTTCCATAAAAGTAAGTTTTGTGGTATTTAAATGTTTTGATCACTCTTCTGTTTCTTCAAATAAAAACGACGACAGACCAATTTTTATCACAGTTGTTGTCCTGCAGGAAGAAACAATAAAGGGAAATGGCATTTTATTTGAGAAAACAGTTCTAAGTGTCTCCATCAGAAGCATTTTAGGGTTTTGTTCTGTAGACTGGGAGGTCTTGTGCAGTGGGAGACAGCCAACTTCTGATCGATAGAGGGGGGTCCCAGGAGCTCAGTATTAGGGTCCTGAAGGCAAACTTCCCCTGGAGCTTTTTTTCTGTGTGTGTGCATGTGTGTACACATATGTGCACGTGTGTGTGCATGTGTTTCCCTTTGGCACACTCACTCATTGGCTGATACAGAGAAATGTGCAATGTCTGTGCTGCTCTGTGAAGTATTGACGGCATATCCTTTTAAATTGGGGCTGGACTTTTACCCAGGAGAAGAGACATTTCAGTTATAAATTCTGTCTCTAGAAATCTTGGAAGTATTCTCAACTAAGCCCTCACCCCACCACATTCCATCCATCACCAAAGGCTGTGGAATCTGCCTCCTAAATCATTCCCAAGCCCCTTGTCTGTGACCCCCAGTCCTGTCACCTTGGCTGAGGCCTCCTGGTCCACAGCTGACAGCTTACCCTGGTATGGAAAGATCTGAACTGGGCCCGGCCTTTAACTGCCTTCCTCTCTAATCCTTTCCC
>NW_006291007.1:1463829-1474750 GCF_000327345.1 Myotis davidii
TCTCTAATCCTCCCTACTCTGACTTTCTGACTGTGTCCTTCCTCCACTTGAAATCCTGCGATGGCGCCCAGCGCTGACTGCAGAGCTCACAGCCTGTGTTCTGGGTCCCACAATGCGTTACAGGGAGTTCAATACTGATGCGCACAGCTCTGGGGGCAACAGGGCAGGCTTGGGGCAGCAGGAGCCCCAGGAGCCGCTCAGGACCACAGCCATGTCCATTTGCCCCAGGGTGCTGTATAGATATCTACTTTATTCTTGAGAAAAGTTCCAGGAAGTTTTGGAAAAGCCTAGCTTATAAAGCCCTTCTTCACCCTGGCTCCCTCTGCCCCACCAGCCTCTCATGCTACCTCCTACCCTCAAAACCCTTTGCCCCGGCTAGCTAAGCCCTTGCTTTTCCATTTCTACATCACATTTTTTGCAACGTTATGCCTTGGGAATGGTGGCCCAAAAGGCATCCTCCCTTTTCCTGTGCCTGCTGGTTGTGAAATATGGGGAATTAAAGGTACTAAATATGTATAAAGGGGCATTCGCAAACTAACCTCCTACCCTGCACAACACTGGCCTCTCTGGAGCTCTCCCCTGTTCTGCAAACAGGATTAAGCACTGTCTCCATTCTGCTCCAGTGCAAGCCAGCAAGGGGAAACTGGGCAAGTTCCTCACACTCTGAGTCTTAATTCTCTCATTTGAAAAATGGAGATAATAATATCTGCCTTGCAGGGTGAGCGTGAAGATTAAATAAAATAACATACGTAAAGCATTTAGCACAGAGCGTGGCATACAGAAAGCACTCGGTAAATATGTGTTGAATAATAAATGGTAGTTGCTATCATTAACCACCAAGTTCTGCCAGTGTGCGGATCCCACTATTGCGCAGCGGTTGTTAACTCTTTTTAAGACTTCCCTGTTCATCGGGTTGAATAGATTCTCCTCTGCTAGGAGGCCGGCTCTGTGAAGACATGGATCTGGGGGCTATGAACCAGGAGCATCGACCTATGAACCAGGAGATCATGGTTCAATTCCCAGTCAGGGCACATGCCCAGGTTGTGGGCTCGATCCCCAGTAGGGGGCATGTAGGAGGCAGTTGATCAATGATTCTCCCTCATCATTGATGTTTCTATCTCTCCCTCCCTCTCTGAAATCAATAAAAATATATTTAAAAAAATAAAGAAATGGATCTGGGGTTCGCCCACTGGTGTACGGTGCACCCGCTCAGCAAAGCCTCAGTGTTGGTTGCTTGCTTTCCTCATTTGGCTCTTGTGAAGGTCAAATGTGATGATGCATGTGAGAGATGTTGAAGGTATAAACATCTCACACACATCTTATAAATCCAGGAATCGTCCTTTCATTGAGACGTTTTGTCTCAAGGCGGATGCTCAGGTTGAGCTGTCAGCACACAAACCTGCTCCCACTCATGTTCCCTGAAAGGCGTGGCCTGCAAGCTTAGGGACGTCTGGTGCTCACATAAAACGCCAGCACCTTTGCTGTATAGAGGTAAGCAAGGCGGGATTCTAATTGGCATCATTACCTTCCAAAATAGATGCCTGTACAGAAGAGCCATTTATGGCTCTGTCAGCTTCAGTTCTTCAGTTCTTAAGCCTCTAACATAGATGCGGTTCCAGATGTTTTGTTCACTGAGTCCAGTTACTCTCCTTCTCCAGACCAGGGTGTGAACACCCTGATCCAGGACAGTCACCTTGGGAAGGGCAGGTGAGCGAGGCTCTAGTGTGGATCGCACTTCACTGGAGAGCTGGCAGCGCGTTAGCAATCAGCTGGTCCACTCTCCTCAGTCCAATTTATAGATAAAGAAACTGGGGCCCAGAGAGAGTCAGTGCCTTGTCCCAGGTCACACAGCCAGCTTAAGCATTCCTTCCTTCCATCTTACCACAAGGTTTCTATGACAGAAAGAGGAGGAAAAGGCAATACTTGACAAATACTGGGGAAATGAAATCTACTTGAAGGTTCCATTCATATATATTTGGTAGCTTGGGTCTGTGAACACAGTCGGGGAAGTGAAAATTCTCTATATGTGCAGGTGGTGAACATAATAGGTAAGGTACAAAGGTGGCTTGGTGTGTGTCTGAATGTCCCTCTGTCTGTGTGTGTATTTTATTATTTAGATAATGAAGATGATTTTATTTTTTTATTTCATTTGCAAGAAATTGGAGTAGGGAAATATCTATACTAATAAAAGGGTAATATGCTAATTAGACCAGGTCAACCAGACTTCTTCTGGTCATCCAGTCCTCCCAAAGCCACAGTGGGAAGACAGAGGCAGTCAGGGGTGATCAGGCCAGCAGGGTATCTGGGGAGACTCTCTCAGAGGGAGAATTTTGCCTTTCAATTATAACCACCTAAAAGCCATGATAAAAATTGCTTTGTATGAAATCAAGCCATGGAAATTAAACTTTGGGGGAACCGCACAAATTTCATGCACCGGGGCTCTAGTAAGTAATAAAAACCTTTTAGAAAAGTACTTTCTCAACAGGTATTAGGATGTATTAGAGGTTGGAAGAAGAGAAGTCAGGGAGACAATTGCAACCTTCTCTGCTTACACTGATGAGCCTGAGTATGATGGTGATGGTGGGAATGGTAAGAAATGTTTCCATGGAAAGAAAGCACGAAGGGATACGCGTGAGAGACACAGGGAAGGAAGAGTCAACGTGAGAACTTCTTAAGGAAAAGTGGTAACAATGAATCAGGTGTTAAGGTGATGAAGTGGAAGTCAGACAGGTAACAAAACTGATGGGAACCTCCCTTAAAATCTTAGAGGCCAACAAAACCAGGGAATCTCATTTATGCAAACAAACTTGAGCTTGAATAAGAGGGATTTCTTGCCTGGGACAGAGAACCAGGCTCATTAGGGAAGGAATGACTCAGTGGCTTTCAGCTTAATTATTGAAGAGATCTCTAAATTTGTTTTCTTTCCATGAGATGAAAGACATGCACTCAAATTATAACAGCCATGCATGGTTCCGCTGCCTCCTCTCCTCTCCTCCTCCCTCAAGGGAGGCAAGTCTTTCCCAAGTTCAAGTTCCCAAGTTCAAGGCCCAGGTTCCAGACAGTGGGTGTGTTCCATGCTACTCACAGGATTTCGTATGCTATGATCCTGGCTCTTCCACATCTTCTCTCACATCAACCAAGCCATTTGGATTTGACTTTGATATTTCCTCTTTTTATGATTTTTAAGACCCCATAGGGTTACCTTACTTAAACACCTCTTCTGGGATTGCTATCACCAGCCCAGCCAGGCTCATGGTCATAAACCAAACCCTAGTTATAGAGCCTTGCCCAGTAGCTGGCATACTGTAGGTATGAATGAATGAATAAATAATTCATGAATGAAAACAGGAAGGAAGAGAAGAGGATAGAAGAACCAAAGGAGCAATTTTATTCCACTGACAGATTTAACCTATAGGATGCCAACAAAAGCTTGGTTCAGCTGGTTTATTTCTGGTAAAAGTCAGTACCACCCACATATAAAAACCCATTATGAATCATCTACATAATTTAGGTAAAAGTCTTTAAAAATATTTATATTGATTTCAGAGAGGAAGGGAGAGGGAGAAAGAGACAGAAACATCAATAATGAGAAAGAATCATTGATTGGCTGCCTCCTGCATGCCCCTTACTGGGGATTGAGCCCACAACATGGGCATGTGCTCTGACCAGTAATCAAACCATAATCTCCTGGTTCACAGGTCGATGCTCAATCACTGAGCCCCAGTGGCTGGGCAAGAGTATTTTTTTACTGAAAAAAAAAAAAAAAAGACTGTCTAGGTAGCTCAAGTGAACTGGTAAACCCATTCAGTGATAACTATCCATCCTTTGGCAAATCGACAGAGTCTGAGCTGACTGGACCATAGATGATTTTGCTATTTAGGTAGCCACCAATTCTATATGTTGAAAGGATCCCACTGATTTCGGGTGGATACATTCTTACCATATTGCAAATGAGGGTACGGAAGTGGCTACTGACCACTTAACTGAATCGGTCCCTTCCATTGCACCGTCTCCTGATTCTCCTGCTACATCTCACATTTTTTCTCAGTTCCCTGCTCTGCCCTGCCTCCTTATTTTTTTCTTCCCTCCTCTCCCTCTTTCTCTTCCTCCTCCCCCTCCTCTACTGACTGCTCAGATACTGACTTTTGAAACTCCTGGTGAATTGTCTGCAGACATACATCTTTCACCTCCATCCACTCTGATCCACTCTATTATTTAATCTTACCTGATTAAATAATCAGGTAAGAAAAAGGGAGACTGCTTTCAAAGACAAAGTGGAGACATCAGTGGATTGGATATTTCGATCCATCTCTGAAAGGCGTGATGCTCATGGCAGAACAGAGCAGCGATGAACGGAAGTGCCGGCAGAGCGGGGAGCCCATAGCAGTGAGTCCGAGCTGGTTCCCCCGACAGAATCCCTGGAACTTGCATGCCTCCCAGGCTGCTCGAACTGAGTGTGTCCCAAACTGCATTCATCATCTCCCTCCTCCTTTTCCTCTACCACTTGCATCATCACCACTACCAGCCTCCCTCCTCTGCTCCCCTCAGCACATCCTCTGCCCCCCGCTGCCGTCCTCCTCCCAAAGGATGGCCCCATGACCACGCAAACTGGAGCACCCCCCTTTCCAACACCCTCTATATCGACTTCTTTTGTGACACAAAATCGTTTCACAATGAATACCAAAATGTGCTCTTAAATCTATTTTCCCATCAGACCGTGAGACCTTAGAGACCATTTCGTTCTTGACAGTAATCTCAAAACTGAGCACATGCTCGACATATTTGTGCCTATTTATTTAGGCATCCAATAGAAACTTAGTGAAGTATCCCTAACTCTGGCGGATATTTGTACCCAGCATCCAATCCCTCTTTCTCCACTCCATGGAGCCAAGTAAGACGCTGCCTTTATCAGTCAAAAGTGGTTTTAAAATTGAGGCATAGAATCATATGCTATGAAAGAATATTATATCCCTCTGATATTCAGACTCAATGCCATGGTAATGCTGCTGTTTGATGCCTGTCCATGGCAGCCTGGATGTTTTGATCCCTAGGACATCCCTTCAGGCCTTTGATGTCTTTCCGCATGCCCGATCTGTGAGGGTGAAAAAATGATATTTATATTCAGCAAAGGCAGGTGGTACGTGGGAGTCATGAACTTTGGGTCCGTGGCCCAGATCTGCCACTGACTTACCCCCTGCCTTTAGGAAAGTCACTTCCTCCCTCAGGGAGTAGGTCTTTCATCTTGAAGATGACGTAGTTGGACTAGATGACCTCTTGGATTTGTGTTTCTCTAAGACTTGTATACACCCCTAAGCTGATCATTAACCTGAGGCTACCGAAGCCCCAGGCTTGTCTTCAGAGCATCCCGCCTTCTTAACTGAAGGGACTAATGCGTATCAAAAAGCACAGAGGTTAGTGACTGCAGTGCTGATCTGAGGGAGCAGCCAGGACTTTCATCCTCGGGTGCAGAACCTGTGTAAAAATGCATTTGAAGAAGCTGACACTGGCTGTGCGTGGGTTTGATCCTTACCTTGTATCCTCTGCTGTTCTCCCTTTTTATGTTTTTCTAGAAGGAGAAAACTACTCAAATAGGGTCCAAGAGACAGAGTCTTCCCTTGGAATCTGCACCTGCAGACTTCAGTGATGTTTGCTATACACAAGATCGCTTGGGGCTGCAAAGAAAACTTTTCTTATTCCTTTATATAAACAGGGAAAGTTGTGCTTTTTCCCTTAGAATTATTTATGTGATCCAGGGGTGAGCTTTCTTGGGAACGATGGAGCCTGATTTCCCAGCCTTCAGCTAGAGAGGCAGACAGGTAAACACAGACCTACCAGAGCCCTCTCTACATTCAAAAGACCTGGGGAGGACTGGATGAAGCCAAACTGCATGGCTTTGGCTCCATTTAGACTGGGGAGAGCAAGAGGAAGAAGGCAGGCAGCTGTGTGCAAGGTGTTGCCCTCACTATGTTGCATCTCACTGGACCTTCGCAACCAGGCTCCTAGGTCTCCAGGGAGGATTACCCACCTCATAGCTATGAGAACTGACACTTGGAAATTTGAAATAACTTGCTCAAATTTTCACATGAAACTTGGGATTTGAGTCTAGATTTGTTTGACTCTAAAGACTGTGCCTTTTCTACTAGATAATACACTTCCCGATTCACACGTGGCTGCTGTGTGTGTGTGTGTGTGTGTGTGTGTGTGTGTGTGTGTGCAGGGGGAGGGGGGGTAGGAGAACGCAAGGCAGCCCAGCATAGATTTATCTTCTGAACACAGATTTATCACATTGGCGGGAAACTACTGATTCATCATGTCTCTGCTAGGAGCAGAGAATCTAGGAGTTTGGGAGACGGAGAAAGAATTCCTTCTCAGCCATGCTTGAACAGCTCAGCTCTAGTAGAACCCTGAGGTGCAGGCAGTAGCGGGGTGGTAGGTAACCCAGAGACTGGGAGGAGAGCGTGAGGCTTTCATCTGAACAGAGAGGAGATGAGTCCCTGCCATCAGCTACATCTCCAGGCTTCCCTCTCCATCCCTTCGTAGTTTATGTGTTTTTTTCTTAGAGAATTATTTACTTTCCTGGTTTCAATTCATGGATGAACCCATGACTTCTTAACCTACAACCTGTGCCAAATGTTGCCTCTGAATGCTAGGCCTGTATATGCAACTCATTAGAGGCTCTTCAGACACTTGAAATGCAGCATGACCAACCTTCAGCTCCTCATCTTTCCTTTTCAACATCTTCCACTTAAGTTTCTCACCTCAGTGAATGCGCCACCACCCATCCAACTGCCCAGGTCAGAAACCCAGATGTCATACTTGATTTCCTCCTCTGTCCATCCCCACGCCTTGTTGATCCAAACTCTAAGTTTCTCAAACCTATTTAACTTTCTCCCACTATATCCACTCTCAGTCATGTTCTCAAGACTCCTATCATCTGGAATCCTGCTACAGTCTCCATCTGTTCTCCACTCCCACCCCCTCATCCATTACCCATGCTGCTGCCAAGTCAGAACGCCTCACTAGTCTTCTCTAGACCTCGTAGGGGTCCCCTTGGCCTTCAGAATAATGTTCAAACCCCGCAGTGGTCTGTAGAACTGCTGTCAAGCACGGGGGTGGGGGCAGTAAGGACGATGCGTAGGGACCTGGCTTTGAATATCAACTCTGCAATGTGCCTGTTTCCTTATCTTTCCTGTGGAGCGAATAGCAAGGGCACTGCAGATTTTTTTTTCCTGAAAACTAAATCAAATGACAGCAAACCTGCTCAACAAGGCCTGATGTGTAGTCACTTTGAATGGTAGTTGCTCTTTTTTTTTTTTTTTTTAGTTTTATTGATTTTAGAGAGGGAGAGAGGAAAAGAGAGAAACATTGATGTTGTTCCACTTATTTATGCTTTCATTAGTTGATTCTTGTATGTGCCTTGACCAGGGAATCAAACCCGAAACCTTGGTGCTCTAACCAACCGAGCTACCCGGCCAGGGCTGAATGGCAGTTGTTCTTAGATGGCAACATTCTAAGGTGTGTTGTCAGTGGGACTTTTAATGGTGTTACACAGGAAGTGCCACGGTGTCCAGGTTTCTACCTACTGGGGGAACTGCATTTCATCATGGGCTGCAAGGTTGGAAGTGACTTTTCTGCCAAATGTAGTACATCGTGCCCTCTCAATGCACAGCAGAGGCAATATCATGGAACTGACCCATGGGACAACATGGTGGGCATCAGGAAGGACCCAGGTGACAACACTCAGATCAGCAACATCAAGTGCAGCAGGACCATCTAGCCACCCCATGACTAAGGAGAGCAGTGGCGGCAAGGATTGCACATACTTAGTCTTTCGGAGAGTAGATATATCTAGAACAATCACTGTGAAAAAATCAGTGAAGAATGACAGGCCAAAATCTCGGGATTTCCCATTATTGGTAGGCAAGGACCTAAGACGAAACGTAAACGTCAGGTGAGACCGTGTATCCTGAGAGCAGCTCTGCACACCTGTGGAGGAATCAGAGGACTCAACTGTTTTCCTCACCACGGGGGTCTCAGCTTATTCTTATTCTTAAGACTTTTACCCCTTGTTTATCATCTGGTATCACAATCCACCGTATGGCTTACTGACTATAATGATAGCTAGTAACTGTGTATCTTTTTGATCACAGGAGTGTAAACTTCATCATGTTCAACAAATCCCCGTGTTTGCTTCATAAAGTCCAGAGCTTTAAAAACACCTCCTTTCTAGTTATTGTGGCTTGTGGATACCTGGATAGGGGCTCCTGTTAAGAAATCCCTTCTCAGGGATGCTCTTAGAGGAATCTCTGCTCTCCTGTTTTCTCTCTTGTACTTGCACATCTCATATGCTCTTTGAAGGAATCCAATCCCTTCTGGGCTGAGTTTGGGGAGAGAGAGACTTGTCTCCATAGGAGCCAAGAGGGAGAGGCCAATCTGAGAGCGACACAGCATGGTGACCAGGAGTCCCTACGCGGGCATCACTGGTGCGAGGAGAGCAAGCAGAAGGCAGGGACAGCACTTACTGGTGACCCCTTCCTGCAGGGAATTCTTCCACAGAGGACGTGCTATTCCTTCCTGGTGGGTTATTCAGGGTTTTGCTTCATTTGTGGTTACCTGTGGGAGGCAGTGTCATGTGAAGGAAATGCAATGGGATCCGAAGCTGGGAGGTGCTGGCTGGGCTTTGGGGCTCCAGTCTTGGCTCTCGGGGATGACTTGGGCCATGTTACTACTCGGACCCCAGCTTCCTCACTGATGCCTTGTTGAAAGGCTGCGGAGATGACGAAGGGAACCAGCAGAGTAAGCCCTCAGCACTGTCTTGAGTACAATAGGGGTGATTTCTTTCTTCTCCCATGTTCTTTCCTTCCATCCCAGACCAGGAGAGGGGGCTCTGAATGGTACTAAGTCTGCTGGGCTTTCCCAAGGACTCAGTTCCTTCTTGCTTGAGCAGTATATTTCCAGAGTCTTGAACTTTTTGAGATGGGGATTCTAGACGAGAACCCACAGTTCTGCCTCCACTCCCCATCCCCACCCCCACCACAGTGGACAGTAAGAAGCCCATCAGCATACAGAAGAATTTCCATACTTCAGTTCTGCAAAATTAAAATATCCTATATAACAAACTGAAATCTGCCCTTCTGGAGAGGGCTGGGGAGAAAGAGGTCCATTATGTAACATGGATTTGATGTTAGAATTTGCACATTGAGTTTCATTACCAGCCTCATAGAAAGCAGAAGAGCTTGGTAGAAAAGATTTAAAAATTTTTTTGACAAAGACAGACGAATCAGGGGGTCTGACACATTCTCCATTCTGTGTTCTTAAGGACGAAGATAATGGAAGAGAAAGGTTCTATTTTTATGATTTGAAAGCACTTACTTTTGGTCAGGAAAATAGCCAATCCGGATATTTAGTCCCTGTCAATATAGCTTGGGCCAGATCCTTCTCTTTTCTTTTCCTTTTTATTAATTGGGGGAGCTGAGAGGGTAGAGGGATGGGGAGGTCACATGAGCCATACAATCTTGCCAACTCACAAAGGGATTAAGGAAACTGGGTCTCCTTCAGCAGAGGAAAAAGCAAACAGGCTTCAGCATCAAAGACCTCAATTCAATCTCACTTCTGCCCCTTACTATCTGTGTAATCCTGGGCAAGTCATTTAAGGGCTCTGCACCTCAGTTTTCTCATCTGTATAATGGGGGTAACAGTAACTACCTTGCATGTTAGAGTAGGTAAAGGTGACACAGTTATGTAACAACACCGTGTCTGATACCTAGCAGTTACTAAAGATGAAGCAGATATATGAAGTCCACACCAAGAATGTGCAGAGCATCATGGTGCGGGTAGACCCATGAACCAGGGTCATGGTTTGATTCCTGGACAGGGCATATGTCCCAGTTTTGGGCTTGATCCCCAGTAGGGTGTGTGCAGGAGGCAGCCAACTGATGTTTTTCTCACATCAATATTTCTATCTCTCTATCTCTCTCCCTTTCTCTCTCTCTGAAATAAGAAGAAGAACAATGTTGCTCTCCAGGAGCACACTAGGAATAGAACCCAGGGAGGGAGGACCCACAGGCCTGCACACTATAGGCATCATTCTGAGATGTGTTCAGAGTAAAGATGGAGAGAACCAGGTAAGTAGAAAATACATCTTGTAGTTACTTCTATACATTGTCCAGTTTCATATCAAAATGCTTGGCGGTACCTTAAAGTATATGAATGCAATAAAATAGGAAATTCTATAAAAACTTAAAAGGTTGGGAGATCATATATTGTAATTACTTTGGCTGACACGGTTATTGAGTTTAAACACTGATTTTGGAGCTTTCTGCTAGCAGGCCGAGAGGAAGAAAGGAATGGATTCAATGATTCTCATCATCTGAGATAGCACATGATCCCACTGTTTAAGGGAGGAAACATTACCTTGGTATTTCATTTCCAAAGGAATTCATAAATCCGTAAGGCAGTTAGAACTGTGCACCTCAGACATCATGCAGAGCTAAGTGAGGAACGCCTTAGGGTCTCACCGTGACCCTCCTGCAGTGTCTCCCATTTGACCCCTGCCTAGGGAAGCCAAGGTAGGGAACAAACCATGGCTTTGACATCTAATAGACTTGGGTTCAAATCCTGGTTCAATCGCTTTGTAATCGTGTGACCTTGTGAATCCACTTCTCCATCCCAACCCGCCCCCAGCCGAATTTTCCCCTTTTGCAATATGGAGCTCCTTACATCCTCCTCCCCCTCCCCCTCCCATGGTATCCTAGTGAGAACTGAGTGGGCAGACAGGTGTATGATACCCAGCTTGGAGTCTGGCACAGAGTAGGTGCTTCATAAACTAGATCAGTTTCCTTCCTCTGTAACCTGGGTGTGTGTGTGTGTGTGTCTGTCTGTCTGTCTGCCAGGGCCTGCCCCCAACCACGCCATATAGGCT
>NW_006291007.1:1474878-1477723 GCF_000327345.1 Myotis davidii
GTTTCCTTCCTCTGTAACCTGGGTGTGTGTGGGTGTGTGTCTGTCTGTCTGTCTGGGGGTGTCCAAGCTCATGAGCTAACTCATTCCCAAGCCTTACTGTGTTATGATTCTTAATCCTCCACTTGGCACCACAGAGATGGTTCTAAAATACAGACCTCAATATGTCTCTCCCTGCTGCACCCTCTCCAGTGTGTCTCAGCTGTCTGCAAAACAGAGTGCAGATGCCTCTGCTGGGCGTTCAGAACCCTTCACCCTGGGGCCTCTGTGTCTTCAGATACCGCTCTCCAATCAGTCCTCTAAATCCCAGGCCTCTTAAACTATTGACCTGTCCCGGAGTTCTATGCCTTTGTACAAGCTTCTCCCCGCGCCTGAAGCATCCTTCCCGCCCTCCCCTTCCCCCCACCCCCTCCTGGCCAGCATGGCACACAAGCTCATCCATTCTCCAAGATCGTTCAAGTAGCGCCTTTTCGGTCAGGCCATCGATTGCTGCCCAGTTAGTGTCTCCGCCTCTGGATGCCCCTGCCGACTCCTTCACATTCTCTTGCAACATTCTCTTTCATTCTTTAGCCAGACAGTGGGCTCTTTGAGGCGGGGGATGGTGCCTTTCTTCTAGGCACGCCAGCATCCCCGTTAGTGCCTAACTTGGGGCCAGCGTCTACTGCTAGTGGTGCCCCCGTGTAGCTGTACACAACCCGACTGCACCTCTGTGACTCTGACCACCGCACTGGCTCAGGTGGTACCTTTCTCTGCTGGATGTCGAATCTTTGAAAGCAAGAACCTTTCCTCCTTCAGTTTGGCATCTTTCGTGCCTGCCACCTGCCCATGGTGGGGCTGCCGTGCCCTTGGCTTATTCAAGGAGCGGTGATTTTCAGATTTTCATAAAGAAGGTTTTAATGGTAAAATTCAAATCTCACCACTGAAGCATGTTGAGTAAATAAATGCAAAGCATCCCGTTCCTGTCTGATGCCTCCGGTCCCACTCTCCGATGTAACTACAAACTGTTAACCGGTTAGTACATGTCCTTTTAGATGCATTTCAAGCACAAATACTCAAACACCCATAAACATTCCCACAGTGGTTTTGTATTATTCCTTTAAAAATGCTATTGCTGCCTACAGTCTGTTAGGTGTTCCCTCATTCGGTAATATATCACGCAGCCTTTGCATGCCTGGCTTGTGCACCTGATATATCTCTAAATGAAGAAAGCCCCTTTCAACACCCATGATGGGAAGACCATTAAGACCAAAGCTTGATATTCTAAGGAAGCTTTTCTTCCACCCTACTTAGTCTATTAGCCCCAGTGAACTAGAAATTAAAGATTTATGCTCCTAATTATTATTATTTCTTAAATAAAAATTTAAGGGCAAAGCTTAGCTGGAAACAGACAGGGTAATTGTGTTTACCGATCATCACCCCTCCCGAGCAGCAATGCATGGCATAAAAACTCCAGTCATTAGAACAATAAGCCTAGGTTAATTAAAATAGTGGGCCACACCGGGCCAGGAATAAAGCCCACACTGGAGAGTTTCCAGGCCCGCATTCGTGTTGCAGGCACTTCCTGCACTCTGGGAGCTGGTGCTGACAAGGTGCGAGCTGGGTGCTCGTCAGCGCTGGCCTGTGGTGGATCGCGCCCCGCGCAGCGCTCTCCTCTGGCTCCGGGACCAGCGTCAGTAGCTGGGTCCGCCGCTGGGAGAACAATGCTGCTGGTGTTTAGGCCTAATCTTGGGTCCCATTCTTGTGTTATTATCATCCGTGCCACTTCCTTTAATGGTTACAGGCTGGCAGGCTGGCTAATTAAAGCAATTAATCAAGCCCCGAGAAGTTTGAATGCTGTCTGGAGTTTCTTCTGCCTTTGTCCTCCATCCAGTGCGGGGCCTGGTGCCCTTGGAACACTGCGGTCCCCAAGCCCGGTTGGAGGGCTAGGGTTGCTTGACTCGTGCCTCCTGCCAGAACGAAGGAGTCCTCCAGGCTCTGAGGGGAGACCTTCAAGGTCACTCCTCTAAAATGTTCTTCTGGGCAGAACCTGCCCCAGGTTGGGTGAGCAGTCCTTCCGTCACTCTTCATTGAACACAATGCATTTGTCAATTTTCTAATATATCTCTCTGAGCTCCACGAGGGCAGGCCTGTGGGGTTTTTATTGTTTGTTTTGTATGTGCAGAGCTTTCCAAGGCCTGCCTGCATATAGGGGTCCCAGTCAAAATCCCTTCACCCCTCTACGGTTCCTTTCCACCCAATGACTTTCGATTTAGGAGAATCATCAATGCAACTGATATTTATGGAGGCCACCCCTTACCCCCCCTTTGGGCCAGGGACTGCTGTGGACACTGTGAGGAATCCGAGATAAAGACGACATGGCTCTTGCGAAGGGTTGACAAGCTGGTGGGGGGATGAAACACATGCACAACAGTGGTCAAACATGACTCCCACCGTGAAATTCAAAGAAGGTGCCACCAGCTCTGGAAGACAGAGAAGAACACGGCTGTCTAGGGAGATTCCGAAGGGCTTCATGGAGGAGATGGCATTTTGGCCAGGTGATTTTTAGGTATAAAGATGTGTGTGTGTGTGTGTGTGTGTGTGAGAGAGAGAGAGAGAGAGAGAGAGGGAGAGAGAGAGAGAGAGAGAGAGAGAGAGAGATTGTAGGTGGGACAAGAAGAGACTGAGATGCTTCCAGGGTTAAAACCTCCAGCATTTGCAAAGGCACGAATTTGTCCGGAGTCTCACATTCATCACAGAGAAGACTTTGTTGGGCCGCAGCTGGCAGCCCAGGAAGCACTGGGGTCAGGATGGCCCTCTGCTGCATGATGGGGCAGGTGAGTTTGGAAACCAGCCTCTCCCTGCTGCCTTC